>NC_133934.1:90986734-91289764 GCF_031877795.1 Strix aluco | reverse complement strand
TGCAGAGGAGAGAGTACATAAAAAAACATTGTAAGAAAAGAGAAAGATCCTTAGTATCGATAGTATCGGTAAGACACCTGTCTCTAGGTCTGTCTTCTCTAAAGGATATCTATTAGGCATGCTTGTAAGCAAACTGAAAGCAGCTAGTTCTTTATGTGAATTACAACCACTGTTGGTGGTAGCGCACGGTGGGCATGAGAAAACCCATAATGCTTTCAAACAGATCCTGATAATTCTGAGGAGAGATTTTAAGAAAATTTTAATCTGGATTTCAAGTTTGAAAATTCAATTTTATGTATACAGTAATTATAATCCTGCTGAAATTAGAATTTGTATTAAAATTATACTTGCATGGTTTCATCAGTTCTTCTGGTATGTTTGATTCATCCGTTGAAATTTTAGTGTTCACAGATTCTCTCCCTTGCGAGCATAACACAGCTGTGGGCAACATGTGCTAATATAGTGCCAATCTTATAACTGGATAGAACTGGATTTAATTTATTGCAACATACAAATGAGTGACTGGAGGATCATAAGTCAGGAAGACTCTTGGTTTTAATTTTTTTTTTTTATGTGTTGTTGGAGCTTTTTTTAGAGTGTTGCTCTTTGAATATGAAAGATACTTTTACCTTTACAAAAAATCAAAAATATACTGTAAATAGCAAAACTGAAGCACAAGTGTAGCACAGCAGTAACCTAGAATTAGACAGTGGCTCATAGGAATCAGACACAAACAGAAAAATTGTCATATTTGAGATCTGCACATGGGTATTAAGGCAGATCTTATGAATTACCTGATACTTCGTGATGACCCTTTGTTGGAATTGATATATTGGAGACAAATATTCAGAATTAATCTAAGCAGTAGTAGCCAGACCCCACTGCTGTTACACATAAAAACAGTTTTTATGTGATTAAGAGTTTCTATGTATGTCTTTTTATCATGACAAAGAAAAACTATTTACTTAGATTGAATTTGGGCTTAGAATAGAGCATATCAAATTAATTTTTCAAAGAAGATACTGTATTTAAAAAAAAAATGTACTGGTCCTTATAAAAAGGTATAATATGGCTTTGAAAATGAGAGTTCAGGGTTTTCCTGAGGAAATATTAGCATGGGTTTTTATTGTTTCTGAAAATTGCAGTTATTCTCTCTGTAGGGTCAGATATTAATATAGAGCTTAGCTTCAAAAAGATCATTCAAAAGTAGTAAAAATTGTTTCTAAAGTAGGAAAATATATACTAATATCTCACAGCTGCTGAAACAAAGTGAGGTTTGCTTAAATCATTATTAGCTATAATAATAGCTGTGAAAGTATTTTAACTGCATTTTATGTACCAAAAGTGGTTGCACCATTAAAAAAATAAATGTCACTTTGTACTTACTGTGTCCTCTGTTAGAGGAGGAACCTTCTAATTTGTAGTGGTTTATTTTGCTTCTTAACTGAGCACCTAAGTATACTTGAGCAGCAGAGTCCCTAAGTATACTTCAACTTAACATCTCATGGAGAACTAATTAACATCCTAATGAAGATTGTTAGATGTTTTATAAAATTTAGATTTAGAAATGCTGAATATATTGTGCTACTTAAAGTGTGATATGAACTCACTGGCTTTGTTACTAAAACCACAATCCTCATGGAATCAGTAGTTTCCAGCTTTCCAGAGAAAAAAGTCTTCGAGTGGTCAAGCTTCTGAAAATAGTTCTTAATCTCTAGATCTTTTGTGACTTTAGGAATAACCATGGTAAGGTAGGAATTCAGTTTCTGTAAAGAAGGAAACAATAGCATGAGATGGAAAGGTGAAATAGGCTTCAGTTGCCGTCTTTCCACATCTCTAAACTATGCATTAAGGCAAATTCATGCTTGCTTTGTCTCTGTGGAACTCAAGAAAAATATTACAATACCAGCCCATTCTTAATGGGAGTATATGACAAGAGTATTGTCTGAGTGTTATGAAGTAATAGTCTGTAAGCACTGCTGCTTCCCAGTTCTCCAACAATATAAGTAAATTTCAAGAATATTCTTCAGTTGGTTTATGTGTTATATAGATGAAGTTTCAAATTAATTAAATTTGTACTTGTTTTAGTCATGTTACCAAACTAGCCACTTATTACAATGACAGCCATACTCTAAAGCAATTAAAGATACTGCTTTTAGAGCAATCACTATTTGCCTTATTGGATGTTTGAGAATATGGGCTTATGTCAGGAAAAAAAAAAAAAATCTTCCTTTACCTGGTAAGTGGCATAAGAATAACTGAAAAGGGAAGATATTTAAAGAACACTGAAATTAAGCCATGATTAATAAGCCTTAAAGAAAGACTGTACACACAGTTCTATATGTTCTTTATCCTCAAAAGATACCTATCACATTAGAGAATATGAAAACACAGTTATCTTGTACATTCACAGCTCTGCATCTGTATTCTATTCACTGCCCATTTCTTGCAACCTCCATATAAGTCAATGCAAAAATTAGCATTATAGAATAGCAGAAAGAATACATCTGAAGAGCTGTGGAAAGCAACATACTTCTCTTTTTAGATAGATACAAGTAAGCCTTCATATGCTACTTCTCTTTAGTTAGGATTAGTGCCTGTCATGTGAATTTTTAACAACAGAAGGTGGAGTCCTGGGCACCATCAGTTCCTACAAATGCCTGCAATACTTGTGGTACCATATATATGGGACTGTTGAAAGGGATTCAGTATCAAAACTTACAATCATCTCTGATCTTCTGTTCCATAACACCATGAATTGTAGAATCATAGAATGGTTTGGGTTGGAAGAGATCTTAGAGATCATTTAGTTCCAAACTTCCTGCCATGGGCAGGGACACCTTCCACTGGCCTTGAACACTTCCAGGGAGGGGACATTCACAACCTCTTTGGGCAACCTGTTCCAGAGTCTCACCACCCTCACAGTAAAGAATTTCTTCCTTATATCTAATCTAAATCTGCCCTCTTTCAGTTTAAAACCGTTATCCCTCATCCTAGCCTTACACCCCCTGATCAAGAGTCCCTCCCCATCTTTCCTGTAGCCCCTTTAAGCACTGGGAGGCTGCTGTAAGGTCTCCCCAGAGCCTTCTCTTCTCCAGGCTGAACACCCCCAACTCTCTCAGCCTGTCCTCACAGGGGAGGTGCTCCAGCCCCCTGATCATCTTTGTGGCCTCCTCTGGCCACATTCAAGCAGGTCCATGTCCTTATGTTGGGGGCCCCAGAGCTTGACACAGCACTGCTGGGGGGGGTCTTATGAGATCAGAGTAGAGAGTATTACAGCCATATATTTCTCCTGTTTATCCCCATATTAGTCTGTCTGTAGAAATAGCCAATGTAGTTTAGAAAATCTATAATTAATTATATTTAACTTCTTCCCTGCTGTGAATTTAATCTGGAAAGGGAATGTAAGGGATACAAAGGATTAGACTCTAAAAAGTCAGTAGGAATGATAGTAGTAGGTAGGGAGGATTTTGAAAACTAGGAGGGCTGTTCTGAACAGTAAGCTAGGTAAGTTGTCTACAGAGATGTAAGCATAGCAGTGGTTTTTCATGTCAGAATGACACTAGCAGTAAATTACAGGACAGTGTGCTAACATATCCTTTACACAAACTTTCCTTACCCTTTATACAACTCGTATACAAACTGCAGTTCAGATTTCTTTGAAGAGGCAATCGTTGTGCAAGGAAATAGAAATTAAGTGACGTAAGTAAAGAAAAACTCCATGAAGTAAGAGGAAGCTGGTGAACTGGAAAGATTCAGGGAGGTTGTTTGGTATTGCACAAGTTGCAAACTCATACTAACGTTGGTCAGATTCCTGGTAGGCGATAGAGCTAATGACAGATGAAAAAGAGAAGCAGGGAAAAGAGAAAAGATACATGAGGTTTGTTCTCCTAGATACACAAACTTTACTAAGGCAGGGAAGAATTATGTAAAGTGTCTTCAGAATGCCAAGTAATATGATAACAGCTTATTAATGTGAGAAGTTACAAATAATGACAGTATTAGCTGAACAACAGATCTGTACACCATGTTTCTAAGAGGCCTGAAGTCCTGACAGCACTGACATGCTTGCAGAAGTATCAGGCAACATGAGTGGAGGGAAGAAGCTATTGCTGAGAGGTCAGATGTTTACCTGCTGGTATTGTACAATAATCCATAATCACACCTTTAGATCTTTCAGACTTAGCAACTTTGCAGACCAAAACTCAGTATTTCACTCCTCTGCAATTTGCTGTATACGTTCACAGAGGATTTTATAGAAGTGTATCACTTGCTATTGCAGCCTGTCAAAGGTTTAAAAGGAGGAAAGTTTGTCAGATGTCATAACAGATGTCCAAGAGATATTTATGTTGTTGTTGTTGTTGTTGTTTTGGTCTTTTTCCTTCTTAACATCCCACTCACCATCTTGTAAAGTTTCTTGAAGAAAATGCAGTCCTATTTTTTGTCTCAGTCAAGTGCTAATTTGAGAAATCAGAAAGGAATGAAGAAATTATTTAGGGAAGGCCAAAGGATTCAAGACCGTGGTGGTAATAATTTCATTCAAATATTTTGTAGTGAAAGGAGAACCTTAAATTCGTTGTTCCATATATTGTCTCAGCCATTTTCAGTAATCTGCTCTATCATGTAACTTCTGTTGTTGTGATAATTGGGTAGGTAGTGTTATAAACTGATTATTATAGGGAGCTGAGAGGCAGCATTTTAAATTCTATTCCCCACATTTTTCTTCTCAGATGAATTGCCCACATCGCATTGTAATCTTTGTTCCTCAGGTTCAGTGTTTTACAAAATTGACATGATCAGCCATAGAAATCTCGTAGGGTAAGATTTTAATAAGTGGCAGAAGAAAAGAAAGTATGAGGTTCATTTACGGTTATGATGGGCTTTTTGAATTTTACATATGAGGCCATGTGTTATTTGTTTTGTAACTAGATATGCACTGAACAACCTTGAGATTTCTGTCTCCCCGAATTAGACTAAATGATAATTTAAATTGGTGTATTTTTCACTTGTCAGGATCAGCCCTCCTCAGACTCCTTGATTATGACTTCTGTCTTGCAAGGTTTCACAAACAAGAGAGCAAGAGGACTATTTATGGGATAATTAAGGCTACAGAATTTTATATATATATATATATTTAAATTGTTTTAAGGAATTCAAAACTTCCTCCAGTCTTTTTATTAGAGTCCTGCATAGTGTGAATCATGAAGTTATCTGTAGTGGCCGGCCTTGTGAAGAAGCTGATGCTTTACCCAAAGAAATCTTATAAGGAGCCTTAGGAGGATTGTCTACAAGCTTCTTCCATTTCTTCAGTAATTGACTATTGACTATGCAAGTTCTTCCAAATGAAAGCATTTGTATCCCTGCCCATGGCAGGGGGGTTGGAACTAGATGATTTTTAAGGTCCCTTTCAACCCAAACTATTCTATGATTTAATAGAGTTCAGTTCTATACAAGTTCTGTTTTCTCATGCACATTCACAGATTTTTAAAAAAATGGCCTTGATCTTTTGTCTCTTAAAGCTGCACCTGAAGTTGTAGCAACCCTTGCATGAAAGGCACTTCTGCATGATTACCCATTGAAATTGCACATATAGGTAAAATGTCAAGCCCAGCGGGGATATGATTTAATTCTTGTGCTTTGAGAAGACTAATAAGGGGTTTATTGACCATCTGAAAACAAACTTTTGTTTGTAAGTGAATACAAATCAAGAAAGTGATATATGTGTTAAAAAAGCCATTTCTGAAACTGTGAACTATTCACTAGTACTGAGTCTTTGATGATACTTAGTCATCCAGTATACTTTTCTTTCCTGCACTTGTTCCATGTTTTTCTTTCACAAATAACTCCTGCCTGTTCTGTTGTAGGTTGTTCAACAAGCTTACTCTTCTATTTCTTGGGTGTAAGGGTTAAATCTGGGTTGGCCAAGATAGGCCTGAAAAACTAGGAAATTCTCTCTTCAGATGTGGCAAAGGATATGAAGTCTGTTGAAAAATGTAAATAAAATTCAGATTGGAGCTGGGTTCACCTAACAAAGAATTGACATATGAGAGAGAGAGAGGTCACAAGGAAAACAGAGCTTCCATGTAAACATATTTGAGCAAAGCAGGATTTAAATGCAATTGCAGCCCTTCTGGAAATGTACCAAGAAGATAAATATCCTCCTAAAAGCAAATAACTAAGGTTGTCTTTACCTCTGAAAATTGAGAGGACACCAGAACAATACTGTTCTAATGGAATCCATCCTTCTTCAGACATATGGAAGACAACTCTGGTTTTTTTCGTTCCTGGGTTATTTGAATTGGCAACCAGACTAGCTCATCAAGTGAAAAGTTTGGAAAAAGAAATATTTTACGAGATTACCTTACTTTGGAGACACCATCTGTAGCCCTGGAGAACAAGGTATTGAAACAAGCTGGAGATAGAGCTGAGTGGACAGCAAATGCCCAAAAATCTCTCCAAAATCTGAACCTGCTGTTCCAAGGACAACATTGCATTAAAATTTCCTGAATCCACTTTTACCCAGCTTGTAGTTGAGAATTTCAAAGAGATCTGATGATTTTTGTGTGACAAGCCAAAATATGTTCCTCTGTCATGTGAAAGAGAGTCCTTTGGTGCATGATACCTGGAGATGTGTTGCCTCAGAGCAGCTTCCTAGAGATGTATGGAAGCCTATGGAATAGCTACCCTGTTTCCTAGACATTTTTTCTTAATTTTTTCTCCAGTTTTATCCTTTTTCCTTTCTGTGCAGAGGTCTTGCTGAGCTATTTTTGTTTTAACACTTGAGATTTAGGCACTAATTGACCTAATCATGGAAAAGTGAAATTCTACTTCCTCTGGTTTTTTTGTAGCTAAACTGATGTGCTTGGATTTGCACAAGAAAGCTTTAAGCTTTTGAAGTAAGAAAGACTTCTCTAACTCGGAAGGGATTAAGAATTTCTTTCAGAGGAAAGAACCCAGGCTGAGAGTGAGAGGAGATGAGGAGGACTGTTTTGCTGAAACTAAGTAACTTCAGTTTGTTTCGCAATGTACCGTTTTAATTCAGCAAACATGAAGGGACTGTATTGGCTCGAACTTGAATACAAATTATCAGGGAGACAAAAAGTAGCCTCTTGCTGCAGGTCTGAGTGGGTTTTTTGTTTTGCTTTAGTTTTGGGTTTTTTCCCCACTATTTCAGTAAATCTCAACTTGGGGAAGATGATACAGACAGCTTAAGTCAACTTGAGAAAACAAGAGTTCAATTATCTTACATTTCTGCTATTCCCGCACTCCCTGGTGCAAAATACCACTTTCTGCAGCCTAACAAGTAGTCCTACTTATAAAACTAAGAAAATATTTTTCTCCAAATTTTATTCCAAATTTCTCACAAATATGAGTCCATATTTTTAGATTAAGGTCCAAAAACTGCATTGGGTAAATTAGAGAGGTTCAGAATATGTTTTATAATGTAGAAATAATTTCTTTAACATAAATAATTGCCCCGTCTCTAATTCAGCTTTATGCCTGTGATTTGTGTTTCATGTTTTGTTCTAGTGAACTGTTTATGATATCAGTTGGATGTTTGTGTTTCATGAAGCTAAATGTGCACCCGTGGAAATTTTGTTACACAGGGCTATGAAGAAAATGGAAAAAAAAATGTCAATGAATTTCAATGAAGCTATTATACTTTCATGGGAAATCTGATTATATCTCCTTCACTGTCAGTTCCCATTTCTTATTCTGGAGAATTGTTCTGTATTTGTAAGATTGAGTACACAGTATAAATTATTATGGGTCCTGGCAGATGGGCTTGGTTTCTACCACCCAGTAGTACCAATATACTAGCTCTTGCAAAAGCCCATTAAGCTCAGCAACATGTATAATTTCTGCAACAATGTCAAGTGAAATCTGTCTTGTAACATAGCAGAATCCTGACAACACTGGAGATAGGCTACCACTAGTTGTCTCTTCTACCATCAGTCCAAACCCAGACTCCGGTCTTCCACTTTCTGTTGAGTATTACAAACTCAAACTGTGTCAGATGAATGAGGCTAAAGAATACAAGGGAAAAAGGAGCTAAACTCCCTGTCCATATAGATAAAGGTGTAAGGGTAGCCCCTTGATTTTCTGCTGTTTATACCAAACAACTCAATCCAATATGTATAAACCAGAATCTAGGAGTCCTCTTCATATGAGAGTGCGTTCCTCCCTTGGCCGTAGAGGTCAAACTCCTCTCACTTTTTGTGTGTGCTCTCTCACCCTCTGACCTCATGACTCTTGCATTTCTGTCTGTGCAGTGGCCTGACTTCAATGGGGAACATAAGAAGCAACTCCATTCTGGTTTTGTCCATACTTGATGGGAACTGGGGAAAGTGGGTTTATGTCTCAGGTGGGGAGAGACATGAGTACAGGTTTCCCATTTCCTGGACATGTGCTCATAACAATTAAGCTATGTACTAGAGACAGCACTCACCATAACCAACTGTTTTTCAAAGGGACTCTGACTCAATACTATATAGAGGTTTTAGGAGTGCTTTTAGTGTATATATTGGATTAGACCTATTAGGGGATTTAGATGTGTGAATATTTAGTTTGTGAATCTCTTAATGACCTTAGGTAAGGAGATGTCCTGACCAGGTTGCTTAGTTAAAAGGAGGCATAAGCTTCCATAGGGAAGGTAATAGCTGAAATTTGGGTACTCAGGGAAGTTTTTCTGGACAAAAATGTAGGTATTATGGGTATGGTTGTATTTAATTGGGTAAATAAAGTTTTTTGTTAATTGTTTTGTTAACAAAGTATCTAAATTCTGCCTAAATTGAAATTTAAGTCCATTCCTGAATCTGGAACTCGCTGTGTTCTTTGTCTCCTGTACTTGTCTAAAAATACTGTGTGTACTTGTTAAAGATTTTATGTTTATATACAACTTCTAAGAGTTTTTAAACTAATATAAAATAAATAAAAAGCCTACCTGTTAGGCTGGATCTCATTTCCAGGAGGGTTACCTGGTAACGGCAACATTTTCCACTGAGATTATGTTTGTTTTAGCCTGTTACACATTTCTGTCTTGGGATGATAGAGTATTTTGGTTCTAATTATCTAGATGTAAATTATGAAGTTAGGTATTATTTGAACATTGAGATTCATAGGAATCATTATATCTTATATCTTGAAGACATGGAATCAAAAATGCTATTTAAAGAATGTTATCTATATAACATTTCTGAGTTTCTCACCTTTTCCTTCTCTAATTTCCCAATGCAGATAACAATACCCAGACCTTCAGTGGCATCCACACAGTCTGCTTCAGAGAGCTTTCATTATGGCCACCAGCTAGAGAAAAGAGAGCAGGATGCTCAGTCTATGGAGCACACCATGGAACTTTCCTCTCCGAAGGAAAGTTTGCCAGGTTTGGTTGTGACAGAAGACTCACTTCCAGCTAGTGCCAGCAGACCAGATTTGGTACTTAATATCAGCCAAGAGGTGCTTGACAGGGAAGGACTTGTCAAAGAATGTGTCAGTGTCCTGGACTGTGGCCAAAAGGACTTGCCTGAACAACATAGTGGGATGCAGGAAGAGAAAGAACTTGAAAATATTCCTGTAGAGGAGGCTGAGGAAGAAAGGCTTCCAGTGGTTTCTGAGGATGCCATTGAAATGCTAAGCAAAGAACAGAATTCTTTGCCAGGAAACTCAAAATCTGCAGAGGAAGAACCTCTAACGAATACTGAAGCTGCTGAAGAATCAAAGCCAAGGCCCGTCTATTTGGTGCCAAATCAAGATGAGGTTCTGAAGTCAATAACTCCTAAAATATCAGAATTTTCTCCCTCAAGACTTACCAACCCACATGTCAATAAACAGGCAAGCAAAATGGCACCAGTTCAGGAAAATGGTTTTCATTCTAATAAGGAAGAAGTCCATATCCAAGACTTGAAATGCCACCAAGTGGCCCTTACTACTTTTTTGCACCAGGAGGACAAAAAAGAGAAAAATGCTCCCAGAAATGGAGAATTATTCCACTGCATTTCAGAAAATGAGAATTCTCATCGATCTAAGAAGGACTTAGTTAAATCTCCTTTTGTATTCAGGCAGAGCCGAATCCCAGTTTTAGCACAAGAGATAGACTCGACGTCAGAGTCCTCTTCTCCTGTTTCAGCAAAGGAAAAGCTTCTTCTAAAAAAGGCCCATCAGACAGACTTGGTCAGACTACTTATGGAAAAGAGACAGCTCAAATCTTTCCTTGGTGACCTCTCAAGTGCCTCTGATAAGTCACTGGAGGAAAAAATGGCTGCTGCTCCAGTACCCTTTTCTGAGGATGATGTGTTATCCTCATTTTCTAGATTGACACTGGACTCTCATTTCAGCAAGCAGACGGAAGATAGCTCTCTATCTCCAAGCAGCCCTCAGTCCAGAAAAAGCAAGATTCCAAGGCCAGTGTCCTGGGCAACCACTGATCAAGTCACCAGTTCAAGTTCAGCTCAGTTCTTTCCTCGGCCACCACCAGGAAAACCGCCTACTAGACCTGGGGTAGAAGCTAGGTAATGCAGAGAAAATAGAAATAGATTTTCAGGTTGAAAATGGATTTGAGCTAGACTGCCGTTACAATGCAGTGTGTAATCCTGTAGCAGTTCCATCCTTTAACTAGTTTTTAAAAAATGCTGGGCTTCAATTCTCTGAGAAATCCTACATTGTTGGAGAATGAATGAGGAGAGGCTGTCACACAAGAAGGAGCCTGCTTCACCGTTCAACCTTATACATCAGCAGATGTGTATCCAGTATTTTGAAACCTGTCAATCTATAACTAAATCTTTACACTTTTTTTTTAAAGTGGGGTCACTTTTCTGGAACTGTTCATTATTCACAAACCCAGAGAAATCAATAGGATCTGTCATATCCAGCCCCTTTGAAAAATAAACTGTTCTTATTGTAGACATTTTAAGTATTCGGGTTTGGAGATTCCAGCCATCAGTATTGAGTTAGCTAGCCATGCTCAGATCATGGCTAAGTAAAAACAACTAATTAAAGGAGAGCAGAGTGAATTCTAAAAGTCCCCCTTTGCCAATTCTATATACAGACAACTACGATCTAGTTTCTTTGGTGCCTACATAACCGGGATAAGGAGAATTTTGATACAATAGTGCAAAATCCTCTGAAGGAAGTTGTGCTCTGCCTTGTCATCCCTTAAAATTGTGTATAGGAGTGTATTGATGGTGTGCAGGAATGGATGTACCCTCCGAAACAGAGGCGATAAGCACTGCTCTTCAGTGCGCTTCTTCCAGCACCACCAGCAAATTTCAGTTACCCTGTAAACACTTAAGCTGTTTATGTGAGTGAGTTTATGCAGATATAAATACTGTGTTGATTTGAACAACACAGAAGCCAAAGCCTAGATCCAAGCACCTCTACCTTATAGGAAAGTTCAGCTCCAGGTGTCTGTTCTGCAGTGTAAGCTCATCACTAGTTTTTAGTGATACTGTGTTTCTATATGAATTTTAGTGAATAGATGGGAACAGAAATAATCTTTCTTCATTTCTTCTTAAGGTTACGCAGATACAGAGTCCTAGGGAGTAGCAGCTCGGACTCAGATCTTATCTCTCGTCTGGCTCAAATCCTACAGAATGGATCACAAAGACCAAGGAGTTCTACCCAGTGTAAGAGTCCAGGATCTCCACATAGTCCAAAAACACCACCCAAAAGCCCTGTTATCCCCCGACGCAGTCCCAGTGCCTCCCCTAGGAGCTCTTCCTTACCCCGTACTGCCAGTTCTTCTCCGTCCCGGGCTGGGAGACCCCATCATGATCAGAGGAGTTCATCCCCACATCTTGGGAGGAGTAAATCACCTCCTAGCCATTCAGGCTCCTCATCTTCTAGGAGATCCTGCCAACAAGAGCACTGCTGCAACAAACCAAGCAAGAATGGTCTGAAAGGATCTGGCAGTTCCTTCCACCATTCCCCTAACACTAAGACTCCCACAGGAAAGAGCAAATCAACCACTAAGCTTAGCAGATAGGAACTGGGCCTTGACAGGTATAAAGCCTCCTCCTAAATCTGATGCATGTTGTGTCTGTGTACTGTGTATTTTAAAAAATAATCAAAAAAAGTATATTAAAAAAAGGTGTTGAATCTGCGCTTTTTAAAGAAAGCAAGCATCATAAACTATTCATGAGAAAGCATACTGTGTAAATAAGTGGCCAGTCATTGCCTAAGAGCAGGCAGCAAGCAGATCTATGAGAGGGGAAGTAGAGGCCAGGATAAGAATGACTAGGTAGTCAATGAGGTGCAATGTATTTAGAGTAAAAAATATCTCTAAGGTGAGTGTTTTAAAAGGATATTTTTTTCTATGTTTTTAGTTTACCTAGCTAGGAGATTTGGCCTAACTATTTAAGGCCTTGCATACTCAAGGAGTACGTAAGGAAACCTGCAACGGTTATTCCCAAAATAATGCCACCACCTGGGAGACTAGTACTGCTCAAGCATGTCTTTGCAGTTTTAAAAAAGCACACAATTTAGAAGACGATTTCTACCTTATAAGTCTCTTCCATTTTGAGCTGCACACATCTCTTGAGTCACTCGGCGCTCATCTTGTCCCCTGTCTACCATGGCACAGACTTTTTACCTAAGGAAGTATCATATACCTTGCCCCTGCTTGACACTGATGACATTTTAAAAATGAATATTAACATTTGCCAAGATGTTTTTATAGCTATATTCTTTAGAAATTTGTTTAGTACTCATTAGGATCCAAGAAGCTAATTCTCAGTTCTATATCATGCACTTCTTTAGGAGTCATAGTGAGGTTCTTCAAACCGCGTTCGGTACCATTTGGAGAAGTATTCCTGTCTCGGAAACGAGAGAAAGGAGGAGATGTCTGCACTTCAATGAATGTTGCAGATTTATGATAAATTACAATGTAAGCTAGAAAATAAGTTAGAAAACAGAAGTACCTTTTTTCCCTTAACTCTTGTTATTGCTGGCTTTTGTTTTTCCATTAGTTATGGATCACTTAAACCACTGATCTTATCGTGCAGAGATGGTTGCCAACCAAGATTTGCTTTTCTGGTCATTTTTTTTATAAAAACATGAAAGTCGAAACAGAGATGAGGAGGTTGTCTACTTCGTGAACTTGGTAGGCTACAGGTGACAGAAATATACTTAACACCCTTACAAAATCTGGTTAAGAATATTAGTCATCAGAGCAAAATATACAGAAAGCAATCTGAGATATTTTTTATGTTGGATTCTTGTCATTGTTTTGCCCAAATGGTTTTTTGGTAGCCAAGCTTCACTGTCTGTCAGTAAAGTCTGTGGTGTCTAATTCCTCCAACTTTGTTTGGTAGTTACTTAATAATCTCTTGTGCCCTACAGGATCTCTGTAGGGAACTTAACGGTACAGCACCTTTTGCTATAGTCAGAAGGGAATAGTGGGTAAGAGTAGTAACGCACAAGAATGCAAGCCTGAGAAAGATGCAGCCAGCTCTCCCTAATTATTCCTATTGTGGGGATGCTGGATGCATAGGAGACCTGTCAGTTACTGATCTGCTTGCTGCAGTCATATTGCCTCTCCAGCCAGCATCTGTGCTTTTTTATTTAACCTCTGCCAAATGAATACCTTTGGATTAAAAAGGGAATATTTTGTCTCTGAGCTAACACATTTTAATGCTGCATTAAAGCTGCCCTGGAGCTGCACTGAAGTTCACTTGCTTTGTCAGACTATGTTGATTTATTCTTTTTTCTTTTCTTATTATGAATATGTATATTGTTTCCCATATGTAATGTAGCACAGTGTGGAACCTTAATTTCATTCAGGTTTCAAGCACTACAGATGAATGCAATAGGTAGGGTATACCTGCTTTTTCTGAAGAAACTGTACCATTGGAAAGTCCTATTCCTTTGTATTATATTGTATAATAGGTGCTATACCAATAATTGCATGTCCTCATGGTAAATTATATAATATAAATATTTATATATATACATATATGTATATGCTTCTATAAACTCATTCTTTCTCAATTTTCATTTGTAATTTATGGACCACAAATAATACAGTTCCCTTTCTGTTAGCTTCTGAATACTTCTAGCATTACATCTTCTATTTTCCCCAAACAATTCCTGGAATGCACAAATTCTAATAGCCTTTATACCTTGGTATAAGATTGAAGGACTGCTGATTTCTCAACCAGCCAATGTTTTGTCTTGCAGCTTGCTTTTTTTGTTTATAATTTTGTGTGTGTGTTTGCATATGGAACAAGAAGAGAGACTCAAAGGTATTTTTATTTTTGATTACAAATAGGGCTTGTGGTTACTCATTTTTATTTCATAATGTGAGTTCTTAATTGTTACGAATGCTTGTCATATAGAAGCAGTGACAGTCAATGAATACCTAACAGATGAATGTGACAATAACAAATTCCATCGTTTCCTTCCTGTTTTCCTCATGCATCCTTACAGTATGCCATAAAGAGAATTTGGTCCCATTGTAATATTTTTGCCCTGGGCACTGCTGGAACTATTTGTTAAGGTGGTGTGGCAGCTCTATGATTATTTTTCCTCCCCTCTCCCTTATTTCTGAAAAGCATTTATTATGGTCTTGTAAGCTTATTCCTACATTAACATGGTCAGTTTTAATAGGTACCAACTTTATGTATCCTTGCCTGAAATGCTGAAGTTGAGGTGTTTATATTTTCTCTCCAGTGTAGCAGGATCCAGAAACAGGTAATTGCTTTACAGGTGAGAAAGAATATAACACCTAAGGATTTTCTGTGCTGTCTTCAAAGTACAAACTTGTCCATTGTTATACATTACTATGTAAAATAAATCAATGCTGTAGAAACTCACTTGTACTTGAACTACTTGCCAATGTAAAAATAGTAAACTATGCCAAAATGGAGAAAGAGTTATCAATCGTGATTGATGAACAAGGCTTCTTTCAGTGCAGAAAAAGGTAGAAAGGCTGTATAGCCCCAGTTGCTTTTTGCTGTGAATTCAACAGGGTCTAGTGAGAAAATCGTGAAGATATGAATGGAGGAGTGATTGTGAATAACTTTATCTTGAACTACCCGCTCTTATGGAGTTTTTTATTGCTTGATACCCTCCCCCCAAAAGTTTACAGAATTGCTTACTATAGTCTAATGTAGCAATCAGTTAATGTGGTTAGGTAATGGTCAGCTGATCAACTCATACATAAATATTAGCTTAATATTTCTAGAGGGCCTGTATAATCAAGCACTCTGTAAGCTTCGATATTTGAATATGCAACTGACTCTGCATAAAAACACCAGTGTACATGTGTGTGGCCCTTGTGCAGAGTGTGACTGAATGGTTTACGGAGGGTTATCTGCAACAGATTTTCAGGGACGGGGAAGATTTTTCTCCATTGTACAAAATGGTTACAGTTATTCTGCATAGCACGCAGCAGCTTACACAGGGATTTTAGCTGGGAAACAATATAATTCAAGGAGCTGTTGCTTTGTCCTCTTCAAGTCTCCATTTCTTTGGAGGGCAGTGCAATGGAGCCATGACATGTAGCAGATGCAGATGCTGCACACACATTTCCTCTTTATGGTGTTTCCTGTGTTGTGGCCAGCACTCTGGAGCATTTTTTAGAGAAACTGAGGCATGAAGCCTTTAAACTAAAATAGAACTTGAAAAGACTGAACATTTCACAGTCTTCTGTGCTGTGATATTGCATGGTATAAGCAATCTTAAGTTGCAACCTCAAAAATCTATATTAATATTAATAAACCTCATTATTAATTACAAATGCCAGTTACTACTTAAGTAAAACCCTGCTAAAAGTAATAGAAGGTGTGATACAGTAGAGCAACACTGGCAAGTTGTATGATGCTAGGCACCTATCTACTACTGGAGCAGGATCGGTAAGCATAGAAAATTTCAGTGCTCAAAGGCAGGAGCAGTATGAGGTCTTAACTGCTAGTTATATACAATTATTCAGGAGGTAAACCCCTGGGGAGTGACACGGGGCATTCATTATAGCCACCAGCCACATCCTGTCTTGGGAAATCTGGACATATTCTTGCCTTGAAGTCTGCATGTTTGAGATCGAGCTTTCTCACATACCTCACTAAACAGTCTTGATGTAAAGGGGAGGATCTGGTCCTATATATTTAAAAATAGCTTGAAATATTTTTCATCTGAAAAAGACTTGCAAGAGCTCTATCATTTCCAATTTGTAGTATTACAGTATTAACTATAGCTGGGAAAACACAGTTTTGATTTTATATATATAAATATGCATTTGTACATAAGTGTATCTATATATACACTTATATAGATACTGTATATTATATAGAAACATATATACATACATACATCTGTGTGTATATACATATAGATAGGAACAGTCTCAGCTATTGCATCCTGTTTACTAGAATTCATTTGCCAGAGTGAGCTGAGGCCTGTTTTGCTTTGATTCGCTCTGATCTCCTCTTCATCTACAGTAATTTGGCTATGCCCTAATTCTGGTTCTGTGTCTTTTCCATTTTACAAGGCCTGATCTTATAGTCCTACTTGGGCAAAACTCCCATAAGTCCTTCTTACTGCAGTAACATTTTTGCAATGGCGAACTGTAATGCTTCTAAAAAAATACTTTCTTTTTCCCTTCAATGAGAATGTAGACAAAGCCAGACTTACAGTACAGGCTCTTTACTGAAAACAGAATTTTTCTGTAATGAATTGGACATTTTTGTGGAACACTGAGGCATAAATTCTGGTAAGAAGGTGATTATTCCAATTTCTTAAAAGGGTCTAACAGCAAACTAGGGGTATGTGCCTTCAATTTTTAAATATATGTTAAATGAGAGAGGAATCTTCTGAAAAGGAATCGGAGAATAAAGGAGAGCTCAAAGTCAAATTGGTTTCTCATTATAGGCCTATAATATATCTTAATTTTTTTCATGCAGGCCTGATCCCGTGAGGTGATGAGAGCCATGCCTGTCTTGTCAATTCCAGTGAGCAAGGGGCTGCTTAGGTGTCTTAGGTTAACATCATGATTCCCTGTGGCGCATTCTCTGTATGCGTTTCCACTATAAGGAGTGGTCAGAGAACTGTCAGCTATATAAATAAAAGCCTTGAATGATTATCCATGATTCCTTTCTTCAACTGGTAAAAGCTTTGAATGCTTGTTCCTATTTCTGAAACTTGTGGAACAGTGCATAATATTTTTATTCTACTTCTTTCAGCTAATTAAGTAGGCAGTGAACTGAAGGGTTTTGTTTGCTGTTTTGCTTTTGACTCAAATGTCTGGTTCCAATTACTGCAATTTTCAGTAACAGGTAACGCTGGTAAAAACAAGCGAGGTTCGCTGTTTTGACTACATGCACTACATAGGCATAGGTCATACATTTCTTAGCTAATATATGCAAATCGCATAAACACGCACCTCACACAGTAATACCTCAGCTGTCTGCTTGAAGCCAGTCTTCCCTACATAGAACATTTGTAAAAGAGAAATTATGTAAGGCACCCTGCATTGTGTAATAATTGTCTGGAATTATCTTAAGATACTGTCAAATGCTGAAAAGTTTTATCACTCATTTTCCTGTGGTTTAAATAATCAGGCTTTTAAATATTAGCCTTTGAGGTTTGGTGTTTGGGGTTTTTTTGGTTTTTGGGGGGTTTTTTAAGGCAAAATTCATAGGAGTGTATTGTTTTGAAGTCTAATGTATTAACTCGGCAATTACTCCAGCCATCCGGGTTTGAACGTGTAGCCTGATTTTACTCTCCACTATTGGTAACGGATTCTCACTTAACAGTAATAGTGACAAACCCAAATGCTAGCATATGCCATTTATGTATTTTGCTCCAGTTTCTCCTCCACGTGAAGAACTTGGATCCTTGGGAATTCTTGCTGGTTTTCTGCAGGTGAAACTTCCATTAAAATCAGTATAGGGTCTTGTTTTGTTGAATTGTTTTCCCCAGTTTAGGGACTGAAGGAATAAACTCACTCTATAAATATCATACTTGCAGTTGCTGTATTTTAAATTGGAAAATGCTTTTTTTTTGTTTTATTACTGTTATGATATGACATGCCCTTTGATCTCTCCTTTTGTGCAAGAATTACTGCTGAGAGCCAGCTTTGGCCAAGATCACAAAGTGGTTTCTTCTAAAACAGTACCACAAGTGGGCTACTCATAGGGAGGTCCTGATTGTCCACAACTGTCTGGGGGAATTCAGCTGGAATTAGAGTTACAGATGCTTGTTTCCTTTTGAGATCACTTGATCTTTGACCTAACTTTTATATAAATGACGTATAACAACAGCAGACCAGCTTGCTCCAAAAGATACAGTGTGGTTTTGGTCTGCCTGGCTTCAAATGCTTTTAAACCCGTATCTACTGTGTGGCAGGCAAGGTCATAAAGGTTTGACATAAAGTGCAGTGGGATTTTCTTTGTCTATTTCACATCTTTTTCCTCTGACTGGAGATCTGGATTAGTTGCCTAGCAGCCTTCTCTGCATCCTCTTTACCTTCCTTGGCTAGAAAGCAAGATTTGAAATTCTTCCCCAACTTCTAACTTTCTTTCTATAGAGTCAGCCCAGAGATTGCAGTGCTTGTGCTAACAGATGTCAATTTTCGAATGTTTTCCTATGAATATCCAATCTAGTAAATTAAGGAAATCACCAGCAATGCCTTCAGACAAGTACTGGCTTTCTGAAGCTGCCAACCAATGGCTGATACTCTAAAATCTCTGGGCAATGCCACAAAGATTGAAATCTGTGTATTAATTAAAAGTACAATGTTGTCACCCCATACAGAATTAAGTACTCAGTAGTAAAATCTGTAGCATGACTAAATTAAGTGGAAAGTAGTTCCAAAATTATTTGTTACCATTGAGGAAGACAAATGTTGAATCCATCAAATCTTCTTGCTTGGCAGTTGCATTTCTCTTCCCCTGCTTAGAAATCTTCTAAGCTGTTCTTTTCCTTTTAAGTTTGCTCAGGCACCCAAGAACATAAAGAGTTAATTCCCTTGTAATTGTCATTTGTACATAAAGTTGTAATTATTTATTTTCTCATTTGTACCATATCAAGGCTTTGTACAATGTTTTAAGTTTTGTTTTCAAATTATTTTGTATTTTATTTTTATAAACTGGTTCTAAATAAAATATTCATTCAGCATGCAAAACTTCAATTCCTGATTGTGTTTGTATAATTTAATTATTTATAAAGCTTCAGTTGAATTTTTTTCCAATAATTTTTACTATTGTAACCCTGTACTTTAAATGAAGAAAGTAATTTGACAGCGATTTTTTGTTTCTGTTACAAGAAAGCAAAAAGCAAGTGTCAGTTGGTACTACTGCAACATGAGTCAAGTGTTCATACTGCAAGTTGGAATGATTGGATCAATGGAAGTTTTACTGATTTAGTAAGTTCATGTGTTCATAAGAATAGAAAAACTCAACCAGCCTCCTCAGAAACTTCCCTATTTGCTCTCGCTGTTATCCATACTGTCTGTATTCAGACAAACAACAAATGATTGCCACAGCAAGATCAGGTCAATTTTAGTAACAATACAGTGGATTCCAGCCTTGTTGTTCTGAAAAGCCAGTTACTTCTTCCCCTTCCCGCACCACCCCTACCCCCCCTTCAAAATTGTGATTTCTTACGTAGTCAGAAGTTACCATAATTGATTTCTTTGGAGATGATCAGCTGTCTGGATGTAGTCACTGAGCTTTTACAGCCACTTGAGGAGACCTGTCATCCTCTGTACAATACACTTAGGTGGCAGATGGCAGAGGAATGAATGAATGGAAGTTGTTACTGAATCTGAGCAGTTGGTGCTATGTGGAGATGCAGTGTTAAGCTACCAGTTGCTCCAGTTTCCTCCAAGATCCTTTCATTTCTCTTTCGAGTAAAACTAGGTAAAAGTAGAGTACGATATCATCACAACTTATATTTGTGGTTTATGTGCCTGCATATAGTCCTTGTATGCTGTGGAAAATACTGCCTGCTCTTTGTGCAGGGAAGTCCAGAAGAATTGGAGAAAATTCCCTGGATCTCTTTCTTGGCATTATCACTGTTATGCCTTGTATGTAAGGCAAATTAAAAGCTAGCTCTGCCTTTGTTCAAATCATTGGCAGTATTTTCATTAAGCTTCATGACCAGGTCATTAGGTCTTGTCATTTATATAAATAGCCCAAATTGCTTCACAGGACAGGAAACAAATTGGGAATTCATTTACTCGGTAATTTCCAAATTTCCAAGAAAATGATGTTTCGTCTGTTAAAAGCAGCCAGAAATTTAATGGCGTGCTTCTGGATGGTGTATGCTTTTGGTGCTCCCAACAGAACCATTGTTTGGGCACAGAAAGGGCGCCTAAAGAAATAGCAAGCCAGCTATATTAATTTGAAGATGAAAATAATGAATCTGCGTGCTCTGTACTGGCGACAGGTAGCTCAGTATCTTTCCTTGTTTAAAAATATTATGTAAATCTGGCTCATACCAGAAATGGAAGAGTGGTTTTGATCTGGCTCCAGTATACATTAGCGGTACAACTGACAGACTGTGGGCAAGAAGCAAGATTGGAACAAATGCTGTGGCAGATCGATGTTGATGTCTGGTAGCTGTCTGACCACTAAAGTGTCTTTCAGCATTGCCTGGCTTGTCGCCTTCATTCCTACAGGAGAACCAATCTGCCCACTCTGCTCTTAGGATCTTGCTACGCTTCTCCACACTTGCACTGTAGCTGCCTCTCATTTAAATTTGTACTCGAACATGAGAAAGCTATGTAGCAGTCACGAGTCAGCTCTTCCTAGAAATGCTGTAGTAAGTGAAATTCAAGAATTAACAATTGGAGAAAAATGAAAACAGTGAAAGAAAGTCAGACAGGTAAGAATTGGCTGTTGCAACCTAGACAAGCTCAGGTCCCAGAAGGACCAGGAAAACTTTAGATCACGTTTTGTTAATCTACCTGGAATGTCACGGTAGCGTTTAGTGGCTGCTTTGCCCATGAGAACATGGGCACATGAGAACAAAATACAAATGAAGGGTGCCTTCTTCAGTTACAGAAAACACTGCTCGAGACAGCCCATCTCTACTAACAGGGGAGAAATAATGCTTCCAACAGGTTAATTTGGAAAGATTTTAACAACATACAATCAAGTCAGATTTAGGATTATTCCTTTCCCGTTTTTAAAACCAGCAATTTTTGGATAAGGTAGTGATCCCTGTCATCCACACCACCTCCTTTTGTTAAAGCTGAGAACCTCCCCTTTGTCAAGGCATTAATCCCAATTAACAATGTGCTGTACATGTAGATGTTTTTGTTTTGTGAGATATTTGCATATTTTATTCCATCTATGATAATGAAGGGAAACACTTGCTAACAACGTGACTACCCTGTGTTCATGTCTTATTAGGCAGCAGCTGCTGGATTTTGAGGCATGCGTGTGTGTAATCAGTACACCATAATAGCATAAGAGGAGAAGTAAAAGAAAGTACTTAAAAGTACATTTCGTATGGTACAGTGCTTTATCAAAGCTGACTGCAAAAGTGATGTATCTTACCCTATGATTACATGTTCCTATGCTGCTAGGAGAGGGACAATTGGGTTGCCATTCTCTGTGTCATTTGTATTTGCTAAATTCTTGCAACAGGAATGCTTGTGCAAAATGACTGGAAAACTAGAGGCAGCTAGTCATTGCTACAGGCCAAATTTATCTGCAGAACTTTAATATTGGTGATAAATGCTTAAGAAGAGGACCTGCATGATTTTTCAGGTCATCGGATAAAATTGAGGTGAGTTTTTTTTCCCCTCCAGTATGGACACTGGCCATACACACTACCTCTGCTCATTTTCAGTTGTGCAAAGTAGAGCGACTCTAATATATAGCCTTAAATGTATCTTAAGAATAGTGCCAGTGACAATAGTTTCCCCTTTTCTAAATGTGAAAAGATTTTACTTTTTCACATTAAGATAAAATGATTCTATTGTGCTTGTTTCAGAACTGACACTTAACAGATTACTTTTTGCTCCAACTCTTCCTTGTCTTTCTTCTTCCTTGGATATACAGCTAAAAGAACGAAGATTTTACTCATGTCTCCGACAGGTGAAGATGAAAGCTTCGTAAACTATGCAGCAGCGTTTGTTCTGTGTGGAGCAAAGTAATTTGTTTAACAGCAAATCTAACTTCCGTTTCACGTAAAATACAGAAATTTTTTTTGCTCTCTGTATTTCAAATGTTGGGTACTGATTCCAGAAGGCTTGTGAAATCTGACTGCTTATAAATCATATGGGGAAAAACTACCCCATGTCAAAGCCAGGCATCCCTCATCAATTAGTACTTTTTTGCTGTATTTCTCTATTTTAATGATGTGACAAGAGTGAGCCTACCCTGCTAGTGCTGTAAAACAAGATGCCTATGAGGAGAAGGCGCATTTGACAAGCTGGGAATGAACAACAGCCAAGTGGAACAATGCTGTATGAATTCAGAGGGGTACATTCATGAGTCAACAGCTCAGTCCTAAACCATTCCTAGAATAAGCAGGTATGTCAAATTCTCCCTGTGATGCCTTGCACAGCTCAGACTTAAAAAAACCCAAACAACCCCACCAAGCAAACACCCCTGACATTATTAGAAAAAGCAAGTACTTAAAAACCCGACTACTTCTTAAGTTTGTTTAATCAAAAAACTAAGCAACTTGTGTAAGACAGCTCCTGCCGCTTGGTAACCATAGTGTTACTTTTTCACCCCACTCTCATGCCTTTTATTTTTGAAAAGGTCACATAAACAAAGGATGATACAGACAAGAGTCTTAGTCAAAATAAATCTGTTTTTTTGTTTGGTTGGTTTTTTTAGGAGAGTAAGAGGATAAAGAAAACAGAAGAAAATTAGCCAACTTGCAACAGAGTTAACAAACAGGAGATGGGTAATTAGTGTTTAATGCCACCTATAGCGAAATGTTTCCCACTGGGAAAAACGTGGGAGGCAAGTCCACTTTGCTCCTTCAAAGTCACAGGCCGGAGCAGAACATACAACAGCACCTAACACCACAGTCACTTTACATATATTCAAGTTTTTACACATCTGCAAAGCAGAAGTAGTAGCAGCCATTTGGATGTTCTTTCTTAATGGTTCTCAGGGGGGGCCGAGGAAACTCGGAAGGACCTGGTTCTTGTGACATGGAGCTGGAGCTGCAGCTGCTGCTCCTGCTGCTGCTCCCAGCCACCTGCGCCCTACCTCTGTCCTCAGCGGGGGAGACCTGGGGAGAACCTGGGCTCAGGTACCCAGCTGTGGTCTGAGTGGAGGCGGTGGCATACGTGGTCGGGCCAGTGTTATTTTTCACATAGACGTTCTTGATAGCAACAAGCGTATGCGCCATGATGCTGAGGCTGTTACTCAGATCTTGCATGCCTTGCTGCAGCAGCCGGAGGTTGTGGTTGACACTGTCAAAGCCAGACTGGATCACCTGCATCTGGGTCTGCTGAATCTGCACCAGGTCCTCTTCAGTTATTTCATTTTGGTCTGCCTGGGACCTGCCTTTTGTTTTGGCTTTTACTTTCCCAGAGGAACCACCGCCTGATGTCCCCAGAAAAGGTAGTTGTTCTTGGCTAGGTGGAACCACTGCCATGTCCTCAGAGCTTTCTTCTGGCTCTACCACCTTCACTACTATTTCTTCTTTGAGGTTCATCTTCTCAAGGCTGGATTGATGAGATGGGCCAGGATCATCATTAAACCCTAGAGGAGATGGGGGGGAAGGGAAAAGCAAAGCAGAGTCAGCAAGAAACTTCATGACCTCGGCGGTCAGTGAAATGTGTTCTTATCCACTGAGCACTAACATCAGTCGTTGTACCAAGACTCTACAACTCACACTGCTGCCTTTAGAATACATATTACCTTGACAGGTGGGAAGGAAACCATAACACCCATTCCCCAGTTAACCATATATTTGTATACTACAGATCCCTCACCGGCCCCAGCACAGAAGCTGAGTTTTAGGTTCCAAGAGACAAAGTTCACTGCAAGCTCATTTCATGCTCTACCGTGCACGCGGTAACCAGTAACAGCATTGCTGAAACACTGTGATTGCAAGAAATCCCTTGGTATTGAAGGTGACCGTTTCAGCGCACTAATGCGATGTCTCTCCGGTACGTACGAAGTTATGTACTCGCAGCACTTTGTAGTGCCGAGCACTGCAGGCTGGCGTGGCTTTTTGCATCTGCAAGAATAAGTACGACACGGGTGATCGTGGGCGGCGGGGTCTAACGCCTCAGAGACGGGCACCTACTACGAGATGGGCGTTACTCTTAGGTGTTGTTCGGATGCACTCTGACAACCCACAGCCCGGAATCCCCCCGTTCTGCCGTTTGCGCGTATACATTTCGCAAGAGTTTTCCGAAGCAGGCGCTTCCAAGCGGGGCGAGTACCCGCCGCCCCTGCGCGCCGGCGGCGGGCGGGGAGGGGGCGGCGGCGGCGGGTCCGCGCCCTCCCGCCCCCGGAGGCCGAGGTAGCGGCTGCCGAGGCTCCCGCAGCCGCGGCGGGGGGGCCGCCGGGCGGAGGGTACCGGTCCCGCACTCACCCATCTCCCCCACGACGGCGCCGGGCAGCTCCAGCGTGTCGATGCCGCCCACGATGGGCACGGCCTCGGCGGGCAGCAGGGAGCCGTAAGCGCGGTGGTGGTGGTGGAGGCGGCGGCCGGGCGGCGCGGCGGCGGGCGGCATCTCCGCGGGGGCCAGGAGGAGGCCGAGGGCGGCGGGGCCCGGCGGCCCGCAGCCCTGCGAGAGGCGGCAGAGCTTGCTGCGGTCGCGGCGCTTGAGATCCCGCCAGCGCTTCTTCAGGTCCTCCACGTCGCGGGGGCAGGCGGCCACCGGGTTCACCTTGTGCCGGATCAGCTCCCACACCTTCCGCTTCTGGCCCGGGGAGGCGCGGCCCGGCCCCGCCGCGAACAGCAGCTGCTCGTGCTTCAGCACCTGCTCGATCAGCACCTCCGTCTCCGCCTCGTTGAAATTCGCCTTGCGCCGCTTCGGCGAGTCCTCGGCCATCCTCCGCCAAGGGGGGCCCGGCGGGCGGGCGGGCGGGCGGGCAGGCAGGCAGGCGGGCGGGCGGGCGCCCCTGCCCCTTCCCCCGCCCCGGCCCGCGGGAGCCGCCGCCGCTAGGCCGGGCCCCGAGCCTTGCTGGGGAAGCAAATACCGCGCATGAGAGGAAAAGACGCGCAGGGGCCGGCGCAGGCGCCCCGTGCCCCGCGTGTTGACATGGGGAGGGGGCCCGGCCCCGGGCCCGGCCCGGCCCGCGCCGGCCCCGCCCCCGCCCGCCTCCCCGGCGGGAATCCCCGCCGCCGCCCCGCCCCGCCCCCGCGCGGGACCGCCCGGCCGCAGCCGGCGCCGGCCCGCCCCGTCCCCCCCCCCCACCGGTTGTGCGCGTGCTCGGCGGCGGCGGCAGCGGGGAATGGCGGCTGTTTTGGAGCTGCTGCTGCAGGAGGAGGTGGCGGTCAGCGCCGTGGTGCGGTGGCTGCGGCACTGCCCTGGCCACCGCTCAGCTGAGGTAACGCGCGGCGGCTCGTCCGCCCTGCCTCTGGCGGGGCCCTGGCTCCGGCGGGGCCGGGCCTGCCGCCGCGCCACCCCCCCAGCTCCCTCCGCCGCCGCGGGCCGGGAAATTTTTGTCCGCCTCGTAGCTGGGGGGCGGCCACCCCCCGCCGCTGCGAGGGGCGAAGCCCGCGCGGGTCAGCGCGGGGCCCCGTCCGCGGCGGGGAGCTGGGGCCGAGCTCCGTCTAGCAGCCGGCGGCACCGCCCCCGCCGCGGGCGGGCTCTGAGCGGAGCGGCGGGAAGGCGAGGCCGCCGGCGGGGAGCTGCCACCGGGAGCTGCCCGGCGGGACCAGCGTCGTGTGCCAGCGCCGCGGGCGCCGTTAAAGTCCGCAGGGCCGAGCCCGCCCGCCGGGAGCTCAGCGCCGCCTGGGCCGGGCGGCCGCGGCCTCCGGGAGGCGGTGGCGCCGCGCGGCTCCGGGTCTGAGGCGGGAGCGGCGGCGGTGGGGGGGCCGCGCGGTCGCTGCGCGGGAAGCGGGGCGCGAAGGCGGTGCCTCGGCCCCCGGCTGTCGTGCGCTGGCGGAGACCGAGGGGCGGGGAGGGCAGCTGGTGTCCTGAGGGGGTGGCGCTCCCCGCGTCTTTAGCGGGGAAAGTAACGGCGAGGGGCGGGCGAAGCTGTCACCGGCCCCGTGTGGGCACCGGCGCAGGCCGCCGGCGGCGCAGTGCAGCGCCCGAGCCTCGGGCCTGGGCTCCCAGGCGCGGCTGGGCCAGAGGGCCCGGTGCATGGCCCTGTGCAAATGTCACGGAGTGGCCCGACTGGTTGCTCGTCCTGCCTGTACTTTGAGGAACATCTTTCAGAGCTGGGAGAGGGTTTGAGTAGGCTGAGTTTTGTAATGGGATATGGCTGGAGAATTTGGGTTCCTGGGGTAATAAAAGCATTTGTAACCATAGGTGGACTGTGAGTGCTTATATTTCACTGATAATGTAGAGAAACAATTTTTATCTAAAGCATTTTCTGCCTGAGCTGCTTGGAGAGTGTTACCTAGTATTAGTTAAAATCAAAACTCGTTGCTGTCTCCCACGTGAGTTAGCCAAGAATCGCTGTCATCCTAAACTTGTGTAGGAAGAAGGAACCAGCATTTTATGTCGTCCGCTGTTTCCTAAAGCGTGACTTGCAGACGCAGACCTGCGGAGGTTAGGAAGTTTGAGACACCGGCAGCTCAGCGAGCACTGTATGGGCGAGAGGTGCAGAGCCCGAAAAGTTTGCCCTTGCAAGGGAATTGCTAACTGCCTTTCGCTGCTGGGAGCGGCTGCATCGCTTCAGTGTGAGAAAGCAAGTGGGAGGCTCGCATCTGGCAGCTGTTGACAGGTCGCTGTTACCCGGCCGTGGAGGAACCAAACCTCTGTTAACTTGCGCAGAGAAAGATGGGTGGAAGCAGGTTGTGCTCTGAAAAGTTGGAGAAACTACCTGACCTTGTGCCTAGCGCAGACTGTAATTGTCTTTGTGCCTCTACGCTAAACCCAGGAGGAAATGGTGGGCTATGGCTTGCTCTAGCTTTCGTGGCAGTTTTGGACTGGAGCTGGTAAGAAGTTGGGTCTTCTGACACCTCATGGGGTTTGTGTTCTGACCTGTGTTTTTTCGCTGTTAGAGTGCTAAAGCAGTGAGCGTTGGCTGCTTGGCTTGTTACCCAGCCTGTGTCAGAGTCTCGTGCTTCTTCAGGAAGCTGAATTGCTCTCAGACTTTCAAATACGGATTTGAGCATAGGTGTTGAGGACAGTAGGAGTCCAGTCATGGCCATGCTCTCAGTGCTTCCTTTCGTACAAAAAAGTCCTTCAGAAATGGAGGTGTGAATACAAACAAACAGGAATATGTGTGCAGTGATCTTAATATTGGTAAAGAATAAGTTGCTGCCTGTGAGAGCTGCTTCTGGTATTGTTGCAAATGTTGCTGAATCCCACTGAGAGGAAACAGAAACCTGGTGGAGTGTTAGGAACACGTTTTATCCAGTGTACAACAGTTTGAACTGTGCATGTAACATGAAGTCTTTTTCATCTAGATTTACCCTTGTAAGATCACCACCACCTGTTTAGATTTTAAGTGCGTTGAGTCTGTGGTGGGTTTTTTTGTTTAAGTTTCTTAAGGATAAACTTCGTGTACCTTAAAGTTGCACAGTCTCTGTTTAGACCTCTGTGAGGTCTCAAGGGAGCAAAATTATTGAAATGGAAGAGCAACTTTGGTCTTGTATTTGGTACTACAGGGCTCAAAGTGCTTTGAACAGTTGTTGTTACAGCACCCCTCTGTGGCAGCAGGTGGCATTCACAGACAAATAGGGGACAGAAGTTGGCAGATTTTAGATTTTTCTATGAGGATTAGCTGCTTCAGTATCCATGTTTTTGAAACGTTGCGTTTAGGGGTGTCAGTTGCTCCAAGTTCTCCCCGTCCGTCTCTTCAGTATTACTGATGTTTTCATGGAACAGTTCTACTGTTTCCCAGTCAGAGACCAAAGTGAATGATTCCATATGAAAAATTCTGCCAAAATGGCTTGTATGGAGGCTGGGTTTCAGATCTGTGACCAGCCCTAAGGTCACTTGAATTTCAGTGGCCTGCTTTGACAAGTCATGTTGTGTTTTATTGTGTATTGCAATCCCACAGTTCCTAGTTGAATGAGTCTGGGCACATGGAAAGAAGCATCTTTATATTAATGATTTGTCCTCTTTCCTTGCAGGAGAACCACATCCACGACAAGCTGGTATCTCTTAGTTTGCTTCAGAAAGACTTTGTGCCTTTTCTGCTAAATTTTTTAAGGGAGCAGACCAGCCAGATCCTGACTAATGGACCCTCTACTCCTGCTAAAACTCCTAATTCCAAGGCCTCTGGGAGCCAAAGGACAGGATCAGAAAGGAGGGCAGGCCACGCAACCAGCAGCCGAGTGCAGCTCTTTTCCCAAAGGACTTCGGTGACCACCTGTACCACAGATAGCAGCTTTTCTCCAGCTGCAACATCCAGTGACTCCTCTTCCTTTTCTGGGTCAAACCCATCTAGCTCTTGTGGTGACTTCCCTAGCGTGGTCTCCAGTAGCAGCCCGAGCTTTGGGTACAGCCCTGTCCTTAACCACGGCGAGAAGCGGTCATCTCAGAAGGCCAGCTTGGGGAGCTTCATTACAGCCACGCCTGACGCCCTGCCAGTGAGACGAGGCCGAAGGAAAGGTGGTAGTTCGGTCAGCGCCTCTGGCCGGCAGGTAGCTCGGGATCTGGGGCGTTCCCTTGCTGAAGAGGAAGACGGGAAGAATGACAGTGCATCGTGGAGCGGAGGGAGAAGGAAGCGAAGCGAAGTGCCTCTTGTTTCTGCCAGATCCCCACCCAGCCAGCTAAACCTTAACAACTTGGAGGAGTTTCCGCCCATGGGTGCTGCCTTTGGCTGGACAAAGTAAGATCAAGCCTGCCTTGCTGTCTCATTCGGGTTGTGCTGCAGGTTACTGTTCCTTGACTGGCTCATCCTGTTGCACGTGCCCAGATACAGAAGATGCTGTAATAAACAATACCTGGGGGCTGGCTTCTGGGCTCCTTGGGCAGAACAGCTTTGTTACGGTTGCCTTGTAGGGGAATATTGCTTCAACGGGTAGTCAGGTTCCCACTCGGTGAACTTGCCCAAGACGCCTCTTTAGCCTCTCGCTCGTGATGCTGCCTGCAGCTTACCGGTGCACAGACCAGCTGATACGAAGCTGAGCACATCTTTATCCTTGCGTGTTTTAACAAGTCAGCGTTATCTCGGCTCTTCAGATTTCTCATTTAACACAATAGCAATTGCTAATGAAGAGCAGTCCTGGAAGGCTCTTCAGCTTTGCTGATGCTAGCAAAAAAGCTTTTGGATTGACGTTCTGTGGCTTTTGGTAACAGATGTTAGCGTGCAGCTTCGTTTGTGCCCTGTGATCATGGACAAAATAGCTGGCTGATGCCTGTGTTCTCTTTGGTCTGCAGCAAGCCCTGGTCTCCCTGGTGACTTTGGCTTAGCTTCTGGGCAGCTGTTTGTGTTGTGATTGCCTCGATCCTTTTTTCTTTCGCTTTGAGATTTTACTCTTTGAAATTCTCATTACCAAACATAAGGCTTTCGTGTCAGCCTGTTTGCTCCGCATATTAGTCACGGGTTTCTGGAAGTGGGACTTTCTAGTTGGACATGCAAAATTCCTTCTGAAAATTGATGGGTCTGTGGTACAGCAGATCCAGATGCTGGGTCTAGATGGTACTCTAGATGATGCTTTGGCCAAGGGAGATAAGGTGTGTTTCCAATATAGACAGTAAGTCTCTTCTTCAGTTGCACTATGCCCAAGTAGGAAATAGAGTGAGGAAAGAGGTCAGGGAGTGTCTGGAAGCCAACACTACACCGATTTTGAGAACACCATAGCAATTAGTATGTAGCAATCAGCATTTACTTGAAGTGTGATGCTTTATGTTCCTGTATCTCATTTCCACTATATGTCTAGCTGCATTACAGAGCCCTTTCCTGAATGGCAAATCTGGGTAGTTTATGCAGGAAGGATGGGTTTCCCTAAACTTAAAGGGCCTGTGGTAACTCAGAAGCCTGGACTCTTACTAATAGACAATGGCAGCTTGATTGTTTGTTTTCTTTTTTTCTCATGGTCATGTTAGAAACTGCTGGTGAATTAGTGTCTTACTAAAATGAGGCATATTCTGTCCTCTCAAATTAGAAGAGTTGTGTGGCACTGTGTTACTTGTTCTGTGGCTTGCTGATTGATAATTAATTTTGCAGCAAGGGTCAGCAGGCTGTTTTTAGCAGTCTGTAGCTCCATGACTTTTTATTCAGTGACCAGAATAAAGTCAGCAACTGTACGTACAGTTTAGAAAGTCAGTATCCTGACTCCATATCCATTTTATTTTAGCATTAGGTTCTTCTGGAAGAGTTGCATGCATGTGTGTCTTGAGACCTTTTTTTTATTGTTTAGCTTGATTTCAGTGGAATCACTTCTCACTTTTTCAGCAAAAGCAAGCCATCAAGGCGAATCAACCCAACTCCTGTAAGTGCTGAGCGCCCCCTCTCAAAACCAAAGATGTGCTTCACTTCTACGCCCGTCAGCCAGTCTCCAGCAGCTCGGTTTTCATCTGGGTCAAGCCTTGAGGCCTTTACCGCTGTCCAGGAAGGAAACCTTACATCTGTGATAAGCAACAGCCTTCAAGAGGAGAGGGAGATGCTGAAGAAGGAACGGTACAGTCTGAGCAGGGTGGTGATAGGCTTGTATTGATTCTTAATTGTCTTGCTTTAGGTGGTACCAATATCAGAGTGGAAATGACCAGAAGAATATCCAAAACAGATACTGGTGACCTTAAACTGTAATTTGCCGAACCCCAAGTGTGACTCTGGTATCAGACTAGGATATTAATGCAGGTAGCTCATGTTTGTCGTTTTAGAGGTGTGCTGACTCTGGAACAATGACCCTCACTTTATCTTCAGAATTTAGTCAGTCCTCACTGCTTTCATAAGATTGTTTCACCACGGGCTTGCACGTGTGGCCATGTCCTGTGCACCTTTCCTTAGATTGCACAGGCAAAGCAAGTGGGTTTGAGCTGGTGTAATTAGGCTGTGTTTGAAGATTGCGCCTGTGATGGAAGGCATAGTCTGGTTTGAAGAAAATGAGTTAGTGAAGCAAATGTGGGGAAAGTGTTAATGATTTTGCAAGGTAGGCAGACTAACACAAGCTTGTAGTCAGAAAAAACAGGACGTGGGTAGTGTGAGATTCTGTTTTAGAAGTTACTACTGCAGTTATCTGTTGAAAATTGTGTGCTGGGAGATGAAGTGAATTCTAGCTTCTAATTTTGTCTCTGCTGTTCAGTTACTCTGTGACCTTCATCCTCAGTAAATTGATATCACTGCTAGTCTGCGAGGATTGATACTTCAGAGAAAAATCAAAGCACAGTAGTAGAGAAGCCATTGTTTATAGTTGCTGTTCTTCGTAGATTTTGTTCTTGGGGAAACTCCTCTGGGTGAAATTCTTTTCCTGCTAAGCCTTGCAGTTCACTTCAGCGGGACCAGAACTGGCTGAGACAGACCCACTAGAGTCTCGTGAGTTATTGTTTGTACCAGACCTGGAACAGAACTGCTCAGGATTCAAACCTGCCTCTCTGCACTTCAGTGAAGTACCTATTCCGGTCTGAATTCTACCTGAAATGTGTAAACTAAAGTAGATGAAATTGCAGCATGTGGGCTGAATCTTGCCCACGAGGTGAGCTCATCTGACCTGTCATGCTTGAGAGCTGGGAGCTGCTGTTGTGTCATCAGTAGTGGTGGTGAATTGCGGTACAAAACTAACACGGCCCCCAGTCAGCTGGGTCACTTTGAGCAAGGGCAACAGGTGAAATTCATGCCGAGGTAGAGGACAACACTGAGGCAGAAGTGAAGCAGAGTCTTAACTACATTACTGGAGTCTTGCCTTGGTGAGTTTCCAAAGTTTTTAATAAATAATTTTCAGTTGTGTCAGTTGGGTGCTTATGTTCATTGCAAGGGAGGTGTTACTCAGTCTTTAATAACAAGACTAGTTGTATTGAGGGAATCCAGCCTCCTCAGCCAGAGGACAGGGACGGGGAGAAACCCCCCCACAATCCAGGAGGAGACAGTCAGTGATCTACTGCATCACATAGACACACACAAGTCTATGGGACCGGATGGGATACACCCGAGGGTGCTGAAGGAGCTGGCTGGGGTGCTCGCCAAGCCACTTTTCATCATTTACCAGCAGTCCTGGCTGACCGGGGAGGTCCCGACAGATTGGAAATTGGCCAGTGTGATGGAGTCCCCATCCCTGGAGGTGTTTAAGAGTAGAGTTGACATAGCGCTTAGGGATGTGGTGTAGTTGGGAACTGTCAGGGTTAGGTTAATGGTTGGACTGGATGATCTTCAAGGTCTTTTCCAACCTAGATGATTCTGTGATTCTGAAATAACCTTTCTACTCCCATTTTGTGCCTAAATTGTTCTTCATCACAGCAGTTTCACTAGAAATAGGCCAATAGAAAAAGTTCCTTGCTGCAAATAAAAACGTTTCTGTCTTCCCCACAGCCTTTAAAGTGACTTTCAAAGATTTTATTTTTGAGACAATGTAGTAAGAGGTGGTGTGATGTTCCAAACATGGATGTTCCATTGGGATCTTTAACAATCATTTGATATTGTTGTTACTGGTGCTTTTCCTGCTTCTTACGTATGCCACTCTGCTGCTGCATTTTGCATGACCTCTGTAGGTATATTTTTTTTTTTTACAGTATCTGTGTATTTAACTGAGTGGACATTGTCAATATAGAGTCCAGCAATTAAAGTAGCTTGTTCCTTCTGTCGTTGCCAGTTTGGGATTTCATCAGTTGTTGCATTGCCTTTCTTTTAGTGGTATTGGATCTTCTCAGGGTGCTGTTAACTTACAAATATATCTGAAGGTATGGATGTGAAGTTTATTTTCATAGATTTTGTAAAGTGTCTAGCTTTCAGAAATTGTACATGCAAAGATTTTTTTTTAGGACCTGATCTCTAACAGATTCCATGTCCTTAACAAATACCAGTTAAGATGAAAAGCAATAACATTAGGTTAGTGAGATAATTTGGCCAAAGTGCCACACTATTTTAGCAGAGTTGGAATTTGAATGTGATTTTTTTGATTGTTGGTCCCAAGATCCTTTCTCAGTAAGGGAAAGATGAGTTAAATTACTGTCATGCTAAAAGCAGCTTTAGAGAGTGTAAATGACATGGTTAGTTATTGCAGGAATTTGTTCGTGCTAGACTGCAAGAGAAAGACCTCTTCTGGCCGCATGGCTGCTGTGTATCATCTTCAGTCACGTGGTAATTCGCTGCTCTTGAATTTCAGATGCAAATTGCTGCACCAGGCATCTTCTCCTGCAGGGATATCTCTTGATCCTGGTACTCCTACTAAGCCTAGCTACACTCGCAGTGCTAGCCTTCCTGCTGAAAGCCATCTGGTGACCTGTGCAAATCCTACTAAGGTTTCCTGCAAGAAACAGTTGGAGTGTCTGGCGCAGCTCTACTCATCGTGTATAGCAGGTGAAGACCCAGAAGACATGAGACTGACCTTTCTTTGAGCTTTGAACTTGCATGTGTGTTGCGAGGGGAAGGTAGATGAGAAGTGAAAGTTGTGGGACAGTTGCATGTATACAAACAAATAACACCTGGAAAAATAAACCAAGCCAACACAGTTATTAGAATAAATGGCTACTAGGTATAATTTTAGGGAAGGAGGTGAACCTGATGCAGTACTCTGAGCTGCAGTAGGCTGAAATTGTATGGCCCTGTCTGAAACCAGACCCTTCCCTAACACATCTTTCCAGTAATTCCCATATTGATTTACACTGTGGCCATGTGTGGGAAGGGAGTTCTTTGCTGACTCTGCCACAGAACAGTTACCTATCTTTTTACCTTCATTTATTAAAGCAGGTCAATACTGAATATCCACCTTCAGTGTCTGATTTCCTCTCTTCCAGAAAACCTGGTACCAAATATTTTTCTGGAGCTCTTTTTTGTTCTGCAGTTGTTGACATCTAAAGGCACTTCTACTGCAGAAGATGGGGATAGTGACCTTGAAGACAATGAAAGAAGTGAAGGTAAGCAATCGTATTGAGAAGAAAGAATGTCACTTCCGTGGGATGATAATGTGATATAGAGTAGTTGCCTTTAGCTCCAACACTCAGTCTTAAATTCTGTAAAAGCACCTTATTACCACTGTGGGACTCATCTGAGATGCTGACAAAAATCATGTACGTATGGGAAGTGCTTCTGCAAAATGATAGAGTGAGGTTGCTAGATAATGTTTGCATCTAGTTTTCTGCTCTTGTGTAAGATTTCCTGTAGCTACTTGCTAACACTGACTTTCAGAGAGAATGACAGATATGCTAAAGTCTCCCCTCCATTGGTCCTTGCAACTCAAAAGTGCTCTTGATCTGCTATGTGTATCTTAAATTGAAGGTTGGGTTATGAGTGCACAGGATCCACCCATATAGATGTGTAATTGTTGCATTTGTTTTTTGGCAAATTCAGACTTAGCTTGATGCGGTTAGTACTTTGATGTGGATACAAAAACCAAAAGAGGAGCTTTAACATGAGACACCCGCCCCAGATGCCTCAATTTGACCTTTGTTTTGCCACTCACTGATTCTTAGGGCTGAGATTAGGAACACAGACTCTTCAGCTATGGGAACAGCAACTGATGTCTGTTTGCAGTTGGTCTGCTTTTTGTCCTGGACCTGCTTACTGTTGGCCAGAACGTTGAGAAGGAATCTTTTCATTCCCATACAGCATTAAACATTTAAATTGCCTTTAGTATAGGAAGGATAGGGATGGGAGGATTTGTCTATTCAGCTGGCAGGGAATGGGAACTTCTGGAAATTAGATACCGGTCTGGAAGACTATTTTTTGATATGGCAGTTCCTGCTTTCCTTGAGAGCTAATTGTTAGTCTTGCAGTTTATAAATGGTGATAGGTGCTGTTGTCTCATGTTTCTTTTTTTCCTTTAGATGCATCAGGGAGACAACATTTCCGAAGTGTGCACAATTGTGTTTATTTTGCTGTTCAAGTCTTGGATTATCAGTATGAGTGAGTTGAATAATTTTTTTTCCTCTGCTTATGTCTGCAGATGTGTATGAGGTTAAGCAAGTGTGCTTGGATTTTAGAGCTTTACCACTTCCAGGCACAGGGTTGTTATTTTTTCCTCAAAATACACAACTTGATCTGTATTTGGATGTCTGTGAAGTTTTCCTTGCACTGATCTGTCTACTGAACTTCGGTGTAATTATGCAAGAATGGGAAAGTCATGAGGTGGGAGCAATAAAAAATTGGCCCTCCAGATGCCAGTAGGATTTCATGCTGGGTGCCTGGGGCTTAGAGCTCTTTACTTGGTAGCCCCATAAACAAAGAGTATAAGCATTTCTTTAGGTCTGATCACGTTTTGTTTATGTCTGTCTGGGTTTTATCCATGTTGTCTTTGCAGAATTATTTCCCGGTTAGAAAAGGGGATGCTGAAGCTTTTGGCTGAAAATGAACGGATTGCATCTTTTTCTCCCACCTTGCATGAGAGGCTCAGGCAGGCTTATGAAAGCAGCACAGCCAAGGTAAAAATTGGCAGACCTCAACTGATGTTGCTTCAGACCTTTGTGCTGTTGCTCTTTTATTTGCGATGGCTTTGATGTTAAATCTCATTGCTTCTACTTCGAGTACCTTGTCATGTCATCTTTGTCAAGTGTCTAAAAGCTGCATTTTTTTTCTTGTCAGTGGGTGAGTGAATTACTAGGTCCAGTGATTGTTAGCTGTGAATCGCTGCTGGCTAGCCTTGCATTGTGCTCCAGGCCCTGACCTCAGCCAGCGACTTTGACAGGGTCAGGTTTTGCTTTTGAGATTCTCATCTAACAAACATGGAGCCCAGAAGAATGATTGGTTAGGTGCAATGTAGTTTGGAAGAAGGGGATTTGCTTCATAGCTACAGACTCCTTTTAGGCCAATGAAGCTTCAGAGGAGACAGTGCAGTTTGTGAAAACTGGTTTCCTCATCCAATCATCTGTGTTAGGGAACTAAAGCTGGATGGTAGGAATGCCTTCCCTAATGTATTTTGTATCTTGTCTCGTTCATCTTTTAAAAGTGGAAATGACTCTTGGCAAAGAAAGTACAGCGTGCTTTCTGAGACTAGGGCATGTCAATAGCTGAGCTTTTTAGTTAAAGCTGTAAGTAAAGGTCTCTTGTTACGTCAGGACATAGGCTTTTCAAATAGGAGAAAGAAGAATAATACAGAAATTGCCAGCCACTGTTCTGCCTTCTCTGGAGCCCTAATTGAAGCTACGCTTCGGGTGTTTGCAGAGCATTCTTTCCACGCCATATCAGTATGGATTGCAGTCTGTTCTGCAGAGAATTCTTAGAGACATGAGATGCTTCCACTCATAATGTTGAGTGATTCTGCCTCTGTAGTGTTATGCAGGTTATAAACTCATTGGTGTTTACTCGCAGTTAGCGATTGGGAGATGGCTGGTGTCTGAATGACTCAACTAGTGATACTTGGTTTCCTCATCATGTTTCTTCCCTGCTTTTTCTAGGTCTCAGATTGTTGGATAAATTAGGGACTTACTATTAGTCTGATGGCTGCCTTTGTATTTTTAACAGGTGTCTCTCCTGCTGCCATGCTCTGTGCAGTCTGTTTCTTTCCAGCCAGAAACTGACAATCGCTCTAACTTTCCCAGTGACAGAGCATTTCACATTTTTAAGAAACAAAGGTAAGTTTCTTCTACTGTTACTCTATGACTCACAGGGTATAATCTTTCCATGACTGTGAACAAAGGATATTAAGAATGTCTCATGTATGCTACATGCTGTAGAAAAATCTTGAGATTTTCACTCTAATTAAAAAAAAAAAAAAAGTCTTTGTCCATATTGACTGCAGGAGCTAAATGCTTAATGTCTTTAGAGAAGAACAGAATAACTTCAGGAGTTATTGAGACTTCTGGTAAATGCCAGTACAGTGTGTCACCCTACTGGATTGCTTCTGCATATAAATCTGGTATGCTTTTATTCTTCCTGCCACCTCCCTCCATGCTTGCAGCAACAGGGTGAGGGGAGAATGGCAAGTTGTCTTGGTCCTTTTTTCTCTTCTCATAGGTATTATTTCATGTGGCTTATTCTTTCCTGCCTCTCAGTCTTCAGTATGTCTGGTAATGGGTGTTTTGGTCATTCCGTCAGAGCTTGGGCATAACAAGCTTAAGCACTTGCTGTCACAGACATGGAAAATGGAAACTCCTTGAAGTACCGCTAACATTAATGAGTTTTGCAAAGGTATCTGAATGCTTAGAGGCTTGAGTTATTTAATCTGAGGTAGATTCTTGCTGGGGAACTTAGGAGCGATTGAATATTCAGTTGTTACTTCAAACTTTGAAGAGTTGGAATTCATACCCTTAAATATCTTGATTCACAGGGATATATTTTATGAACTGCTGCGTGAATGGGAGGATAACCATGAAAAAACTGGCTGGGACTTTGAAAGAGTTCTGGGCAACAAGATCAGGTAGGAGTCTTACACGACTTCAGCTAGCTCTTTAATGTAGTTGAATTGCTGGTGCAGTATACTGGGCTCGGCATCCTAAGTTCCATCTTCTCTCTGATGGTCTTCTGGACTAATCTGAAGGGAGCTTTGCTTCTTTGAAGATACTGTCAATGTAAACTCACTTCTGTATTTAAAAGTATCAACTGTTATCTCAAAGAAGCAAGCCATAAGTGACAAGGGCCTATTTTGATCAGTCTTGGTGTAGCTGTTTCCCTGTTCATTATCACAGAAAGAACCACTCTCACAACTGGTATACTGTGTTCTAAACATTGTCAGTATATAACTTGCGTATGCATTTCAAGTTTCCAATGCCCCACTCATCTTAAGTTGGAGAAGTGTGTTACGTGTTCAGAAGCTCTTAGCTCTTCTAATTATTTCAAGGGGGTTCTAATGTGTTCTGTACTCTGAAGACAACTGTGGCTCTTTCTGTGGAAAGCAAACTTGTTTATTCATTTATTGCTTTATCAAAATGGAGTATATATGAAGAAATTATTATGGTTTTGAAAGAAGTTGCCTTGTGGGTTCCTGTGTTAGTCTTAACCACCAGCCTACTCGGGTTACATGTGCGAAGGTGACTCTTCACCACAGGAGCAAAACAAGGCTGAGACTTAAACTGAGCCCTTCTCTTTGGGCTTCAGAAGTACTGCTGTTCCTGTTTTCTTACTTGCATATGTGTGAACTCTCAACTCACTGCTCTGCACAGGGGAGTGTGGGAGCTGAATGAGTTAATTTTCTTCCTAGATAACAGCATTATTGCAGGAAAGGAAGAGAGTCTTTTTATTGCTACAGCTGTGTTCGCTCTGCAGGTGCTCAGGGAGAATTTTTGTTTCCATGGTCAGCAGATGGGGCTCAGTGCTAGGGAAACCTGGTTAAAAAGATGTTGCTTTTTGCAGTGGCATTTGGAGATCAATTTGTTAAAAGCAGTTATTTTATGCTTTTGATATAGTTTGAGGTTAGAACACTTCTTTTATACCACAGAGACCCAGTCAGCATTTTGTGATGTTTTCCTTCACAGGGCCATGATGGCTCACCTATCTGCAACCTGCAACCACAGCCATTTTGCCAGGCTCTTTCAGAAACAGCTTATCCAGGTAAACAGCTTCTCTTTTTTTTTTTTTTTTTTTTTTTAAAATGAAGATATACATCAAAGCTGATTTGATCCTTCTCCCAGCCTGAGAAAACAAACTGTGTCTTGCAAGTTTCTTTGAGATTTTCCCATTGAAACTTTTTTGGGAGAGCCAAGTTTTCAGGATGGGAATTTCTTTTTCCAAAAATATAAATGAGTGATAAATTACTGATGAACTCTGTATAAATCAGGGATAAGGCACACTGAGCACATGATGAGCTGCAAGTTCATTCTCCATGGTTATTTACTTTGACCTTCTCATTTTAGAACAGTTACAATTTTTGGAAATTTTTAGGATGGGTTTTGACATGTATCAAATGCAGAGGTTCCCAGTTATGTTCATTAGCAACATGAGTGTACTACCTGCAAAGGGTCTCTGGTTCTTGTGTGCAACACTGCAACAGCCTCTTTTTGGTGTAGTATTGCTGTTGTAGTTTACAGGGTTTTTTTGGCCAGTTTCAAGCATCATCTGACTTGACTGTAACTGAAGGAATGAAGAAAGAAAAGATGCTTCTGATTGGAGTGTAGATATTCACTGTATTCTCTATAAATGGCTGTCTTATTGGTGGCTTCCTTTTGGATAGCAAGACAGACACAAAACTCTGCCTTGAGTTTTGCCCGTACACACTGCCAGGAAGTTGCAAGCTGCTGGAATGTTGAAAATTCCTCTAGTGTCTGCTCTGAGTTTGCATCAATGTCCTACCTGATGTGTGTGATCAGGGAGATTGTGGGAAAGAGGTGAGATGGACTTTGTTGCATCAACAGGATTTAATAAGTCCTAGGTACTGTATTTCTCCTTTATATCTGTGCCTTCTTAATGAAGACTGTAGGGTTTCACAAGGGTAACCAAAGATTTAAACTGATAACTGGGAGTCTTCAGTGAATCCAATGTGTCTGACTAGAAAGTGGTTTGCAACATCTTATGTGTCTTATGATACTCATGCAGAAAAGAACCTAGACTGAGGATTTATGTTGAGGCCTGATAATGTAGAGGTTGGGAAGTGTAACAGGATGTTCTTTTGGGAGGGGAGACTGCTCGGTTTGGAGTAACTGGACCTAGTAATTGTTCATTTGATATGCCTAGTTAAATGTTGGGTTTTAGTGGGATCTTTCTTATTAAAACTATCCTGTCTTAGATGTAGAAGTAAGCAGTCATCTTTTCCCTTTACTCAGCATTAGTTAGGTTATATCTGGAGTACTGTGTCCAGTTTTAGGCTCACCAGTACAAGAAAGATACAGACTTACTAGAGCGAGTCCAGTGCAGGGCCACATAAATGATTAAGGGACTGGAGCATTTTTTGTATGAAGAGGAGCTGAGAGAGCTGGAGGCTCTCCAGGCTGGAGGAGAGAAGGCTCCAGGTTATCTTAGTGCTGTGTACAAATACCTGATGGGAGGGAATGTCACAGAGAAAGACAGTTTCTTCTCAGTAGTGTTCACTGACAAGACGTGAGGCAATGGACACAAATTGAGAGAAAGGAAGGCACTTCTTTACTGTGAGGGTAGTCAAACACTGAAACAGGTTGCCCAGCGGGGTTGTGAAGTCCCAGTCTGTGGAGACATTGAAAACCCAGTTCGACATGGTCCTGCACAACCTGCTGTAGCTGACCCTGATGGAGCAAGAGGGAAGGGACCTCTTGGATCATTTAATCCAACCAACCTAAACAGTTCTGCAATTTTGTGATTGTTTGAGTCTTGAGTAGTATCTGTGTGTTGGAGTGAGGGGGACGTTAATTTTTTAACTTTACTGAACTCTGTGGAAACTCCACAAAAACCTGGTCTGGGAACACAGTATCACAGTGCAGTATCACAGTGCTTGGAGACTGGGCTAAAGATCCTACTGAGTGGTTCATGAAGACCATACGAGTGATAGGTGCTGTCTCCACACATCCAAATGTAGCCTGCTAGATGTGCCTGAGTTAGATGTATGGCGTTGGAAATCCATCTCTCAAGATCTCTAGGCTGCTTATGGCCAAGGTGGGTAGTGTGTTTTGGCGTGAGGAAAAGAAATCTTCTGTACGTGGCCCACCTGAAAAGGTCATGCTTGGATTACTCCTAAAACAAAGTCTTGTGAGGAAGGGAGAATATGTGGGATGAGAGATGAAGTGACATGATGCCTTATTACAAATTTTCCACCTCATTACTCTTTCTGTCTCCTGAAGATGTGTAAAGGTCCTATTGGTGGTGGCGCAAGCTGGGGAGACACCCCCGACCAGGATGTCCTTAATATGCTGGGTTCTGATAATCTGAGCCGTCTGAAGAGGCTGCAGGAAAGATTTGTCGTTCCTCAGAGCATCAGAGGACCTTGTCCACCCCCTTCGTTCCCGGGGTGCCAGCAGTTCTTCAGGGACTTCATCCTCAGCGCAGGAAGGTTAGCTGCCCATGGTCGCTGTTTCCTTGGTGAAATATGCGGGCGAGTGGGGAACACCAGCATGTTGCTCTTGCAGCCAGGAGTTGTAGAGCGTATCAGAAGCAGAGCATATCAGAAATGTTCTTAAGCTGCATAACGCTGCACTTGGTGTTCTTGGCCAGTGCGTGTGGTGAACATGTTAATAAACAGGTTCTGTCTGGAGCATAGAATGTGTTTGTGCATATGTGTGCTCCATCAGGCTAGACTATTTGGTGATAATTTTCCTTCACTGTAATATAAAACTGTAATATCTTGTCACAGGCCATTGGAATTTCCCAGTGCCAAGGCGTGCAGTGCTGCCTGGCAAGGGTGCTGGACTGGCCAAGTGTTTCATGTGCAGTAGTGCATGAAGCTAAGGAGTTACAGGGTGAAGCCAAGTTCATGGTTTTGTTTACTGAGTTGTTCACAATCCACAGCATGGAGGAGTTGTGATCTGTGGGAGATTTGAATCTTAAGTTCAGTTATTTTACAGCTTCTTGCTTCGACAGATCCATATTGTTATCCTTATGCTGGGACTTGCTAAACAGCATCTGTTTGAAAAAGTGCAAAATAAGAGCGGAAAAGAAGGGTGTCAGCCAGTACTAGTCCTGTCCCTTGCTTTCTTGACTGTCAGTCTGTTACATTGGCTGTCTGCTGATGCTTCATACAACCCATGAGACAAGGTTCAAATTTTGCAGTGTGTTAGTTGAGGTTTTACTGCTGTTTTCAGCCCAGACTGACTCATCATCATCTTTTGCTGAAGTTTCCAGTTCAATCAGCACCTGATGGATAGTCTGTGCCTGAAGATACTCGAACTGAATGGCCTTACTTTGGTGGAGCATGAGCACAGTGATGGGGAAGCAGATATGGATGAACAGGTAAGCTTGTTTTTTGCAAACCCACCTGGCAGGAATTTCCCTGAGCTGTTTCAGTACCCAAAGAATTACTGGCTTGACTGAGTTGCCTGGAGCTTCCACCACTGTATTTGCAGTACAAGAACTTCTTTTGGTTTTGTCATAATTCTGCAACTTGGTTATGGATGTTAAAGCCTCTTGCCGTGTACTTGCATGCTTCCGTGTGCTTCACAGAACTGTGCCATAAGAGATGATGCACAAAAGTTTGAGAAGTGAGAGCCTCTTTTTAGGTTGTTTGTACCTTGTGTTAGATCAGTGAAATAACTGAGTCCAGTTGTTGCATTCAGTTGCAGTAGCTCCTTGTTACTTTTCCATGTAGAAAGATCTTAGAATGAATTTGTGGTCGTGCCTTTTCATACCTGTTGGGATGTTTTTTTCAGTCACCTATACCTATCAAAGGTGTCACAGCTTATAGTCTGTTAGCAAAGTAGCAGCCAAAGGTTCATGAAGACCTGCAGAGCAGTAATGGTATAAAGGATGCAATGTGAGATCAGCGCTCTGTCCTCTCATTGACTCCAAAGTTGTTAATAAGAAGATGTGATTGAGCAGCTGCTTGTTTTAGAAAGCTCTTGAATTAGTTTCTTCTTGCTATAAGTGAAGCAGTGGAGGCAGAAGCAATTTGAAATGCTTAATAAGTATCTATTTTAGAAATTTACCCTTATTAAAAGTGGTGATGAAGCTATATGGTCCTTTTATGTGGAGGGAGTGGAAGTTTAGTGTAGGTAATTGCTTTGCCAGTTTAGGGTAGCATTGCCTCAGCTTGCTTTTCTTCATTTCAGGATGAAAAGAAGCGCTTCACTGTGGTCCTGCTAAGCCTACGACTCCTCGCCAAGTTCCTGGGGTTTCTTGTTTTCCTGCCATATCGCACTGTGGAGCAACCAACTAGAGACTTGCAAGACTCTGCAGTAGCGTTAAGAAACCAAGTAAGAAACCAGACTCTTCTAAGAAATATAACGTGGCCTTTTGCTTGACAGGCAGGTTTTCTAATCCAAGAAGGGGATTATTAATAGTTATGCCCTTTCAAAGCAAGCCAGTGGTTCCTGGATGATGTTATACTCTTCTGTGCCCCTGCTGCATATTCTGGGGTTGGGAACAAAGGAAAGAAGAGTTTGTGTAAGCTAGAAAAGAGGGAGCAGATGGTGAGGTACTCAGTCTTCTGTTATTTGTGCTAATCTGGGGCTGTCATACCAGAACTCTGCCCTAGCTAAGAAGCCTTGTCTTTATAGTGTAAAATCCAGCTACCAGGAATGTTTTTGTTAGGCTTGCACCCATCTTCTGGCAGTGTGTCAGACTGAAGGCAAGGAGGCAGGTGTTAGACCTTGACTCCCCTTGTGTGTAGTCAGGCTTATAGCCTTACTTCTGGAAGTCCTGGTGGGACCCCTGGTTGCCGTCACAGGGTGGTTTTTACCTCTACTCGTGTGCAAAGAAATGTTTCCATTAGCCAGAAAGTCACCTCTTATTTGTACAGAAGATGAAATCCTGGACAGAAAGTCGAGATAAACAGGCAAAATAGGTAAAGTTTTTCTTTAAGTATCAAAAGGGAACTTCAAGCTGCTGCTGTAACTTCTGTTGTCCATTAAGACCCTGCCTGTACTGGATGTATTGAAGCTTCTGAGACAATCTATTCGGGATCAACGTTCTATCCTCACTATTCCTTGGATTGTGGAGTACCTTTCCCTGGTGGATCACATTGCTCCCTTCCTTGATTACTACAGGAAAGTATTTTGTCTCTTGCTGCAGGTATACAGGTAAGAGCCTGGGAAAGGATGTTTGTTAAGAACTTTTCTGTGAAGGTTTGCTTGCTTAGGTGAGGTGCCTGGTGTTTGAGAATGCATGCTGGCCCTAGTTTGAGATTCTTATAAAAGTATTCTTTTTTGTGCAAATCATGAGCACTTCTTATCTTACATAAAGCTGCAGAGGGAGCACATCCTAAACTCAGAGATTAACATTTGATTTCAGTATGTTGTTTTTCATTAAGTAAACAAAATTCTTTAAATCCCTACTCACCCCTTCTGCATCTGCAGGTGTGAATTTTAAACCTTGAATTTGAACCTTAAACCTACAATGTCTCCCATGCCTAAATAATGCTCTAGTTTTCTTTCCTATATACATGAGGAAATTTGAAGCACATTCTAGAGAGCTACTTAACACTGGCTTTTCCAGTATAAACTTAAAACAGCGTGTTATTCAGATGCATTCGTTCAAAAAAGTAGAGCTTGCTTTCCACTCTTGAGGCAGACAAGTAAGGAATGTGTACATGGTGACAAATAGTATAATTAGAAAGTGAGTGGTTTGGGATTTTTTTTTTCCTTAATGAAAATTGAGCTACCGAAATCTAACACTCTCTCTTGCTTCTTTTGCTGCATGGCAGGTTAATGGTCCTTTCTGAAGATAAGGAGATGAGTTTCCTGAACAAGCTGTTGATCCTTGCTGTTCTGGGTTGGCTTTTTCAGGTAGCCTCCTGTGTGCACGCAGCTTTTCCCTGAAGAAAAAGCAGGGCACAGAACTCAATAGAAAATAGTATTGAAATGAGTTAAAGTACTGCAAAGTTTGTTGTTTTGTTGGGTTTTTTTACACTAGTGTAGAATCCTCTGTATTCTAATGGAGAATTATTTTCCTTTAGTGGAATTGTGTGAAGCAACTTTTTTTTCCAATAAGAATTTTAATTGCTGCTTAAACACAGTCTGTACTTACAATTCTGCATCCTTGTAAGCAAATTGACAGCTGATTCCTGTGAAAACTGGAAGCTCTTGTCACAAAGATGGAGTGCTATCTGGTAGCCTTGAAATTACTGGGAAATTTTTTTGTCTGATAAAGGGATGGTGTGTGACGAACTTTTAAAATCCTTTTGTCCCTCCAGTTGGAAGCAAGGTAAATGGTAAGCAGGAATCTGTTGGAGAGGTGAAAGATGCTGTATGGGGAGGGTAAGGAAGGCGGTTTATGTTATTGTGATCTAACTAAATCTTTAATTTTATGGAAAGGTTCTCCTTAGGGCAGAGAGGATCCTTAGTGATAGGTTTTTTTGTGGGTGGCAGGTTGGTGAGATTTTACTGCCCTCTTTATCAGAAATGGTGTAAGTTACTGACTGCTGTTTGGGTTGTAACTGCTGGGGTTTCTGTTTCAGGTTCCATCAGTCCCTGAAGAGTTGTTTTTTACCACTGATATCAGGCAGGAGGGATTGATGATGGGTACTGTGACTTCTGCTCAGGCTTTGGTGAGTTAGTGCAGTAGCATGTCCTCTGAATCTGTGGATGAGGGTGGACCTACCACAGCCTCAGGAGTTTAAGATTTTATCAGGAGCTTGGCTTCAGTGCAACTGCATTAAGCACGTGTAGGCCAATGGAAGTGATGCCCCAGTTTGTCCCAGCACCTCAATCGCATTGTGTCCCGGATTGTAAACTGTGTGTGTTACAGCTCTGGGGCTTTTGTCAGACAGGAGCCATCTCACGTGCTGCAATGGCTAGCAGAATAGGTGCCAAGTTATGCTGGAGGATCAGATGCTCTTTTCCTACTCACTGGTTATTGCAGTACAAGGTGAGCTGATAGAACTGTAGCTCTTCGCAGAAATAAGTAACAGTGATGGTGAACTCAACAGAAATAGTAACATGGGATGTGAGAGCAAGGTTGCTGTCTTTGGAGTCACCTGTTTTCCAGTTGCATGATGAAGGGTAACTGAACTGTATGAGCAAGCAGAAAAGATGTGAGTTTATGGCACGTGTGATGTTTCAGGTAACTCTCAGCCATGCAAGAGAATACATGGTATTCCCTGAAGAATGAGTGGTCTGTTTGCTATGATATATGTGTATCTTGTTCTAATTAGAAAGTTCTGGTTTGCACTCTCTCTTCAGTGGCAGAGATAAGATTCAGAGATCAACTGTTTGGGTGGTTTTTTTCCAAATGAGTGCAGTACACACTGCCTGCTTGGATGGGATCTGAAGTTGCTTTTCCTCACATGCCTCTGGCTGCCTGGGGACATACTGGGTGACATTACTCCACATTGTGTCTGGGTGAAGACACCTGTGGAGGTGTAATGCATAGCAGATGTGCCTCATTTATTCTCCTCCATGGATAGGTGTCTCTTTTATGAGTAGCAGCTGTGGCAACAGTCCTGGTTCCCTTCTGGAACCGTCAGCTTTCAGCTGGGCTTCGGTAGTGAGCAGAAGTAAAGGCTGAGCTATGCTAACTAAATGTAGAGCAGCTCATTGTGTGTTACAGGTCTGGACTGAATGCTTGGGCTGCAAAGTTCATAATTTTACCGTGGATTTGGAATCCAATTATTTTTATTGTTTTCGTGGAAAGGCAGTTCTGAAACCTGCCTGCAACCACATGTATGGGATTTCTGACTTACTGAAGACTCTTTTGTTCCTGCTCTGTCCTTTCAGCATTTCCTTCCTTTTCTCACCAGGACTCTGTACCCTTGGTGGATCAGCAGTTACTTTATACCTGCTGTCCCTATCTTGGTGAGTGTTTTATTTATATTTTCTATATAAACAAAATATATTAATATTTTTTTAATTTAGATTTTTACTTTTTATTTATATTTGTCCTTTGGTGCTGTGAGTCCTTGGATCATCTTTCTTACCCACGCTTACAACTTCAGGTCTAAGTTGTGTATGAGTCAGCCTTGATAAAAAGCTGTGTTGCAGAAGCTCATGCAGCTGTGAATAGTATGTGGTGAAGCTGGGGGAGGGAGGCTGCTCAGTCAGGATAGTTGGTCTGCAGACCTTGAATACAGAGGGACAGGGAAACAAACTTCACAAAGTGGAAGGAAGCATTACAAGGAGTAAGTGTACAGCTTTTCCATCCTAGGTATGGGGAGAGGTGTTTGTACTGTGAGAGATGTCTTGATCCTTGAGCATGTTTCAGCTGCCAGGCAGAGGGGAGGAATTCTTTTGTGCCCTGTGCTTTATCAGGTTGTTGTTTGGGATATTTTTTTTCCTGGGATCTGAGTGCCATTGGTGAAATTTCTCTCTGTAGACAATAGAGTCCCAGGTAGTGGGATGCTGCTCTGCTTCTTGGGACTTATCTGCTAGGAAAACTGTATGCTAAACCTGTATCACGAAAGCTTCTAGGGGGTAAACATGTCTTCAAGCTTTCCCCTGGTATTTTCTCATGACCTTGTTGGAATTTTGTGTAAGCCTGCTTGCCTTTTTGACCTGGTAGACTTTACAGTTCCTGCTTGCCATGCTAAAAAGGGATGCATAGAAATGACTTCTCCCTGATGCTTCTGAACAAGTCTTATGTGCCAGGGAGCTTTTTGGAAGCCACCTCTTTTATCTTCAGAGCCTTGTCAGCCTTGCTCTACTCTGCCATTTAAATGGGTGGGATGCCCCTCTGCTTTTCTGAAACTTCAGCTTTCACAGAAGCTGGTAGAATCTGCTCTGGAAACAGGACTGGCAACGTGAAAGTCTCTTCAGATTTGATTTGTTCCCTTGCTTATGGGGATGTTGACTGTTTTTTGCATGTTTTTCTGTACAGGTGAGCTGCGGAAACTACTTGCCTCTTTTGTGGCTGGTAATGGAGCAAAAAATGGTGGCTTTATAAGGAAAATCACTCCCACAGCTGCAGAGTCCTTGGCACCCAAGACTTCTGTCACACAGCGGAAACTGCAGGTAATGAAATTAGGGAGTCACAAGGGGAAGCAGGGCAGGAGAAGTTGTGTGAGGGTAGGGGTATACAGTGGTATTCTAATGTCAGGGAAAGAAAAGAATGGGCCTAGGCAGCAGGGAACATTGTGTATAACAGTTGGGTATCCTTACATCTCATTCTTCTGTTATAGTTATGTGACTGGGATACTATGTGGGTGTTGAAATCCAGATAACTTAAGTAAACATTCCTGCAATTGGAAGGAGTAGCCTATTTCTCTGTCTGCCTCTTCTTTAACATAAAATGCTGGTATGTTTCTCCTACTCTGTTTTGGTTAGATTGTAGCCAGGCTTTCCACCAAGTAGGAGCCTACAGGATTACCAGCCCATAATTAAAAGAGAGAATCCTTTCTTTCCAGAAACAAACCCTGTGTGGTGACTCACTACTAGTAGGTGCTGTCAGAACTCTCCCATTCTTCCCTCTACTGGGCATTTGCTTTTGTAGCTTCATAAACCCTGATAATGAGCTTTGGGTTAAACAGTTAGAAGGAAATAGGGAGCAAATGTCTTACAGGGGTGCTGAATATGCTACAGTAGCAGAAAGTTCTAGTGTAGGCACAATTCCAGATGGTAGTTCTGTCCATTCCTGTGTTGAGGAGAGGAGGTTCTGGGTGGAGTGCTCTAATCAGTTGTAGCACTTTTCTCTTAAACAGGTAGAGTTGGAACAGGCCTTCTTCCACAACCAGCCTCCCTCCCTACGGAGAACAGTTGAATTTGTGGCAGAGAGGGTGGGATCCAACTGTGTTAAGCACATCAAGTAAGTGCTGGTGATCCGTTCTGTGACTTAAGAAGTAACTTTACACTAATGAGGCAAAGAGTTGATCCTTTAAAATTGTGTGTATGGGGGAAAGAAAGCTTCCCTCAGAGCGTGCTGTATAGCAGAACACCAAGGCTATGTAAGGGGGTCCAGCAACATCTGATTGCCATCATAGAGGGGAATTTGTGAAGGGATGCAGGGAAGAGAGTTGTATGACTGTGGGACACTTGGAATGTTTACATAGTGCAGCATTTTGAGACTTTATTCCCTTTCAGAATGTTCTTGCTAATGATGGGAAAATCTCAGGTCAGAAGGAGGCTCTGGAGGTCGTCTGATCCAAACTCCTACTCAAAGCAGGGCCAACTTTCAAGTCAGATCAGGTTGCTTGGCACCTTTTCCAGCTGAATTGTGAAAGTCTCTAAGGATGGGGATTCAGCAGCCTCTTAGTACCATGTTCCACTGCTTAATTTTCCCAGGCTTTGTCAAAAATGTTTCCTTGTAGCCTATCAGAATTTCCCTTCTTCCAGCTTGTGCATGTGGCCTGTCAACCTTTAGCTGCACACTTCCTGGAAGAGTCTTGTTCTGTCTTCTTTATAACCCCTCCTCCTTCCATCACCTTCTCTTCTTCTCCAGGCTAAATGAAACCAGCTCCCCCAGTCTCCTTGTAGGTTGTGTGCTCCGGCATCCCAGCTACATTAATGATTTTTTTCTTTTCTCCTGCAGTCACTCACATTGTCAATGCCTGCCTTGTACTGGCATCCCAAAGCTGGACACAGTACTCCAGATGCAGCCTCACAGTGGTGAGGGAAGCAGTGACTTCCCTTGACTTGCCGGCTGCACTGTTGCTAATGTCAGTCCAGTCTAAGGTTGGCCGCCTTTGGCCGCTGCTGACTCATTTAGCTTGTCTGCTGGGAACCCCACAGCCCTTTCTGCAGAGCTGCTCCCTAGTAGACCCCAGCCTGTACAGGTGCACAGTCCCCACCCCATTGTCAGCCTGTTTCTCCACCGTGTCACAGTCCTGGATGGCAGCCCTGCCCTCCAGCATGTCACCCATGAGCTTGCTGAGAGTTTGCACTGTCCCATTGTCCAACTTGTTGAAGACATTAGATGATACCAGCCCACAAGGAATGCTGGTTGTAGTGGGCTGCTGTTGACATCTTTGAACTTCTAACCACTGTCCATTGAGAGTATAAGGGTATTGCTGCCAGGAAAGGTATCTGTAACCATACATGTTTCTATTAAAACCTACAAGCTTTTGACTCTTGAGTCTTAGTACTATTTTGATATCTTCATTGCTGCTTGCTTCCTTCCAAAAAGAACAAGGAGGTGGTACAGTACTAAATGCAGTGTGGTTAATTCTTTTTCAGCAGAGTGGTTTATTGCATTTGAGATAGATATCCTCCTAAATTGGGGAGGACAGCTGGTTACAGTTAGTGTACACTGTTTCTTGTATTGGTTTCAGTCTGTCTGATTGTTCTTGTTTTTTTACAGGGCAACACTGGTAGCAGAGTTGGTTCAAAGGGCTGAAGTCATGTTGCAGGAAAAAGTGAAGGAGGAGGATGCTAATCATGACAAGCTGCTTGAAGAGGTGTGCACTCATCTGTATGAGGAAGGGGCCCAGGCACTCATCAAAGGCAGAGAGTAAGGAGGAAAAGTTATTTAAACTTGTGCCTTCCCTTCTCTTCTTATTGTGGAGTCTATAAGCCTAATTCGGCTTGGCCTGTCATGCTCAGATTCTGGTAATTATAAACCCTGACCTCTGCTCTTCTTAGGGTGACTGTCTGCTGTGCCTCCAGCCAGTTAATGCCGTATTTGTAGGAAGGAATAAAGGTGCTGTGTGTCCCTCTGCATCCAGCTCCAAGCAGACATCCACTGCAGTATTGTATTTCCCCTCTTTGGAAAACTGAGTATTGCAGCTTGGGGCCTTGTAATTGTTCTTTCCTTGTCTGGTTCTTTTGGTCTGACTTACTTCACTGCAGTCTTCCAACTGGTTTTGACAGTAAGAGAGCGTGTGAAAGTTGCTATGGTAATGAACCTCTGAGTGTTGTCCAAGAACTTTGACTAATCCTGTGGCACGTCTTCTTTCTTTTCTTGCAGGTTTTGCAAAAAGAAGGGTCCTGAGGCGGTAAGGGTGTTACTGCCAGAAGAGACGTCTGCAGCAGTATGTATTTTCACTAAAACTTGCTAAAGGCCTTGACTTTGTCTGGACCATTACCATTTTTCCATTGCTGCTTCGCTTATCCCTGGATAGCTCAGGACAGTGGAATCTATTAATGCCCTCATGTGAGAACTAATAGCTAAGGAGAGTCCCCTCTGCCAGGCTGCCTTGGATATTCTGGCTCCAGTGAGACTCTAGCCACTAGCTAACTGCTGAGACTAGAGTGGTATATAAATTGCATTCATCTTGCAGGGATAATGCTCTCCCCGAGAGTTGATGGGGTTTGTATGGGGTTGATGAGGTTTGGGAAATCAAAATGGGTCAGTCCTGTGGCTCAGAGTAGCAGTTCCCACAGAGGTCTTGGTGCTCTGTTTAAATGCTGCATGCCAAAATTAAGCTTTTTCCCTCTAGACTTCCTTCTGACTTCTCACTGACTACAGTGCTGTGGCTGGTAGTAAATCTCCTATCACTTGTTATTGTCCCTGTAAAGGTTTTAAATAGTGCAGAAGACATTGCAGTGGAACTGGCTACTGAGAAAGCCTGTGGCTGGCTTTCTGCCAACATTGCAGGTGAGTCCCTTACCCTGAACTGGTGCTTCTAATCTGTGTATTGTATATTTTTTCTTTCTTTCCTGAGATCAAGGGCTAGAGTTTATTCCAGTGTTATAAAGTACTTGGTCCTACTCATATTTCTTTTAGTGGGAAGCATGCAGTTGCTCTGTCTTTCCTTGTTTAGGAATAAGAGGAATGATTTCTAGCTCCAAGAACCTTCTTCAGGGATTTTTCAGGCTTGGCCCATGTAAGTGATTTTTAGTTATGGAGGCTCGTAGGATGGTGAGAATGAATGCTGTGGAAAGCTGCTTCTGAAAATGTCATCTGGGCTGAAGTTGTCTTAGCACTTCAAAAGTATGATACAGACAGCTGCTCTCTCAAGCCACCTCATGGTCCACATGTACAGAGTGCTTCTGAAATCTTCTGTAAAACAAACACCTCTTGGACTGGGTGTGTTTTCAGCAGGCTGAAGGCAACTGTAGTCCTTTCACTCTGTAATAGTTCTCTGGCAACTCTTCAGAATCTCTGAAAAGCCGTCGTTTCAGGAGGCTGTGCCAAGAATCTGGAGAGGAATATCCAGCACCATTTGCAGCATCAGGAGTTTAGCATTTTGGATGCAGGTCAAAACTTATTTTGGTAGGAAACATACGGCTTTCATGGGCATAGTGGTTGAACTGGTGTGATCACGCTGATTCAGCTTTCTACTTTGGCAGTGCTTCCTGGCTTAGCTACTGTGTTGATTAAACCTGCTGAAATATTTTGATGGAGAATGCGATGAGTTGCCAGTGGTGATGGGTGGCTGCCTTTTAGAGCTGTGGGTTGACAGACTCTCTCCACCTGTGCCTCTGCCCATTAAATATAATGGGAGCTCAGAGTGAGAGGGGTGTGAAAGTGTAAATTGTCCTTTCCTCATTCGCCATGGCCCTCGGAATGAGAGGCTAATAAGGGTAGCATTTGAGAACAGTTGTCTGCCTTGCTGGAGAGCAAAGCTGAAGTAGACAGGCTTTGTTCCCTGTCCTTTGTAGCGCTCATCAAAAGAGAAGTGAAGGCAACCTTCAGCAGAATGCTGAAAGTCCCAGGACTTCTCTTGCCCGGCGAGGATGCTCTGGAGTCAAGAAGGGACTGCCCTCCAGGCTGTCAGCACTGTGCTCCGTTTCCCTCCCAAATCATCAACGAGATTAAGGTACACAGTGTTCGTTTCCTTGCTTGCCCTAACTCCCTTTTTATTTTTCATGTTGGTGTTTTTTGTTTGGTTTGGTTGGTTTTGTGGGGTTTTTTAGGTTTTGTGGCTGATTTGTTGGTTTGTTTGGTTTTTTTTAAAAGGGATGTTCTAGCTCTAAGGAACTGGCTGTGAGGAGCGTTTAGGAAGCATGAGGGAAAGGTCTCATGTTTTTTTTCATCCCCTTGTTTGCTGTCTGTGTGTAGATCAGAGTTCCCTGGTCAGGAGTACTACCTCAAATACAGAATTCCTGGTATCATGGCAGTGGCCTTTTTGATACGAGTAGCATAAACAGTAGTGTGATGAGCATTGTGTACAGCTGTATGCTGAAGAGTCAGCATAGCGAAATAGCTACTTTTTTGTAGACCTACTCTTTTTATAGAGAATCTCCTGTCTCTGTTTAGAGTAAGTATTTCCTGTTGGTCCTTTCAGTTCTGTAGAACTTGGTAGACTGTCCCATCTTATACACCAGGAATTCTACACTGAATTATGTGCCAGATAAATGCGTACGAATCTGTTGGAAGATTTTTGCCAGTCTGCATCTGCACCTTCATTCAGCTGTAATTATGGAGAATCAGAATATTTTAAAAAGAAGGGGATGGTATGGATTTAATTTCAGCCTTAGATACATGCAATTTTCTATTTAAGCTGATTTAGATTACATTTTGGTCTTTTCTCCCAGGCCTTTAAAAGGTCACTGTTCTTGTAAAAACCGTGCAATTATATAACGTGCATGAGTAACCCATGAGCAAAAGAATTCTAAAAACCTCACTTTTTTACCATTATGTATTCTGCCTATTTTTTGTTGCTGCTTGTCTGTTTGAGCAGTAATACTGGATCTCACTGTCATTGCAGTCCCAGCAATTGTGTAAGAAGGAGTACACATCCTTTAATGCTTTCTTTCTTGAGCTAAAATAAAAAGAAGAGGGTAAGGTGTGTGAGGAAACAAGGGGCTTTTTCTGTAAACTGTTGCTTTTTGAAGATGTTTTTGTATGGTATCTTGAGATACAGCTTTTAAATTATTTTTTTTCTATAGAAATTTTCTATAGAAAAAAAATTTTCTATTTTTGATTTCCATCCTGGGTTTCTGATACTAAATGGTAAATTGCTGGTAATGGAAAGTGCTACCACGTGTAAAATTGGCTAAAGCAGTTTTCATACTGTAACCCTATTAGTGCTCTTCATACTCAGCTTTGTGTTGACACTGAAACTACCTTGACAGTATAAGAGGACTCTGGATTTCTGTAGTGCTTCTACCCTGAACTTGGTTGCTGCACTATCAGATTTATCCAGAGCTTTCAGAGCTAGTTACTTTTAAGAAGGATGAACTGGTTGCTTTCATTGACTTTGACTTCATTAGTGAGAACTATCAAGAAAATAAGATCTATGTAAGGTTGTGAAATATTCAGCTTTAATCTGGTTTATGAAATGAGGAGGATACTAGCTTAATTTTTTTTTTTTTTTGAGGACCTGAGGACTATCTATGAACTGCTCTGTCACAGCTCCAAAGATCTGTTTGTGAAAGTGCAGGATCCTAATGGGTGAATTACTGCTGTCTTTTTCATCAAGGATGTGCTCTGTGTTGCTGTGGGCCCACGGGATGAGGATGAAGTGATTGACTGCGTCTGGCTGGAGTGCTTGCTAGGAAGATTGAGTCAGACACTTCGATGCAGAAAGGTAGAAGAAGTAAAAAAGCAATGAAAACACCTTTGGACCACTTTGAGCTGTCTTCATACCTGTAAACTTGTTAGCTTGCCTTGCCTCGCAGTTGAGTTCAGCTGAATGTATTTTTGTCTGAGCTCAAATGTGACAATGTTGTACTGCAGTGTTTTGTGCTATGTAGATCTGCTTGTGACTTAAAATTAGCCTTTGTGGATCCTCTTTTTTTCATATGATCTTTTCTTGTCTTTCAGTCTTTAGTGGTCTCCTGATTACAGCTCTGTGCTGCTTGTTGTAAATTGCCTGCTCTTCTCTGATGTTTTATCCCTTGTGAAGCCCTGTTTTGTTCAGTCTGCAGTATAGGGACAACGATACAACTTTTTTTGTGTTTTCCAGTTCATGTGTCCCACATCAGAACAGCAGCTGGCAAAGTGCACAGTTGAGTTGGCTTCTTTGCTGGGTAAGTCAGTCATGATAAGCTATTTAAGACTGAAATCTGTTATTACAGTTCTCTTAAATTCTTGGGGTCAGAGGCTTCAGTATTTAGAGCTCATGGATGTTTGATTCTCTGTGGTGTCATTGAGTCTGCAGATTTTTTTTCTGTCAGTTTGGGTGGTTGCTTTTAATCGCTTCCACCTTCTGCAAAGCAGCATTGTACTGTGACTGTAACCATCCTTCAGATCTGGTGTTCTCATTCACATTTCTATTGTTCTTTATTTATTGATACCTTCATTTAAAAATGTGATATGTTTTCCAGTATTTCTGCCTTTGAAAAGTTGTGGCTAAGTTGTTGGGTGCTTTTTCCTGATCCCTTAAATTAGATTTTTATGTCTCCTTTTGGAGAGAATGAAAGTAACTTGTGTTCTGTCTATTGTGGCTTCGGTGAGCATTTTCAGTTGGGTTTTTTTTTTTCCTCTTGCTCTAATGTTTTTCTCAGCAGGAGCTAGTGATATGGATGCAGGTATTTTCTCCCTGGACAACCTTCTAATGTCCTGGTTTTAGAACCTTCTTAAGAAGTTTTATACATGGTTCATTCTTTCAGAAAGCAGTTCACATCTGAATACTGTGAAATTTCATTCTGGGGGGCAGCAATGTAAATCTGCCCCATTCCATTAGACTGTACCAAGGAGGATCTGGTATCTTCCCTCTGTGTATGTTTAGCTGCAGTTAAGCACTTCAGCTTTACTTTCACTTGTATAAAGTTATGCAACTCTGCCTGTAGTCAAAACTGTGAACAACTATTTAATCTGTTTATAGATTTAAATGTTGTTTTACTGTATTACTCTCCTTTGGAGTAATACCTGGGTCCTCCTTTATTAAACATTAGGCTCTTTTATTTAGTCATCTTTCAAGCCTTGGGGCTATATGCCACCCAAATAGTATTCTTTATCTGAGTAGTATAAATGTCTTCCTATGTAATGTTTGTATAGCTTCAGAGCTCATAGTTTTGCATGTTTCTAAACTCCAGTCCTCTTAAGTTCACTGGTTTACACTCACTGAGTGGTTTTACTTCAGTGATTGTTTAGATACCAGCTATGCAAAATGTGCTGTTGGACCAAGATGGTGACTATAAAAGGAAAACAATGCAGCCATAGAAGTTCACTGTTCTTCCTTTTCTTACAGTTTCAGATCGTGTCCCTCTGAGTCTCGGGATCAAGCCCCCAGAGAAGAGCTCTGAGAGGCTGCGTGTAAAGAATAATCCCACCTATGGCCTTCTAAAACTGCTGCTTTCTGTCTGGAAGGAGGACTTTGGGACACCTGTTCCTGTGCAGCTGATGTTCAGCAAGAAGAACATTGGTTATCTTGCAGAAGTTCAGCAGCGAGAGGTAAAGCTTATTCCAGTCTGTGGAGCTGCCAGTTACCCGCTCTGGGCTGACACATCCGTGTAAGAGTTCTGCCTGCCCGCGGTGTTAACTGATTGCTCGGGTGAAGGAGGCCAGCAGGGCTTGGTCTGCTGTTGGCTGGTGTTGTTTCTGCAGGGGTAGAGAAAGAGGACTGCATGCTACCAGTCAGTGTTCAGTACCTGTCGGGGGGCTGTCAGGAAGGCACAGTTTGATGTAGGAACAAATGGCAAAATGGCCCATTTGGCCTGGGAGATGATGAGGACTGAACACATGTGACTCTGGTTGCATTCGTGTCTGTCTCATCAGCTTTTGGTTTTGCTGTGTATCGGTGTTGTAAGATCTCCAACTATGAAGCTGAAAATCAGCCTATTTAGTTGCAGGCTAAAACCATCTTATTTTAGAAGGTAAGAAAAGAATTTTTCAAGCTGTTCTTGAACACAGAGAAATTAAATACTTAGTGTGTTTGGAAACTGAGAATTAGAAATTTTGAGACTTTATGGTAGGATAGAGTGTATGAACTAGAGGAATTTTGTTCACTCATTTTGAATGTTGCTCTTTGGTGTCCTTCATTGCCACACCCAGATAAATAACATGCTTTCATCTCCTGCTCCTTTTTTCCACATTCTAATCCAAGAAGAAAAAACATGAATTGTATAGGGATAAAGGAATGAACACAAAATCCATCTGGTTTTGAGTTGTTGATACTCTTTTCTCTTCTGCAGTGGGATTTGTTCCTTTTCATGCTTAACGGTCTTGTAGAACATGAACTGATGAGAACTGGTGAAGTGGAGAGTTGCTTGCGTAGCCTCAAAGAGCTCCCTTGGCCCTCAGTAAGTAATTAGATGTGTATGAACAATACATGAAATAAAAAGTAAAGCTACATAAAGAGTCAGTCCTTGTGGTTCTGTTTCACGTAGATGAAGCCCATAACCTTCCCTGTCTGTAGTCCCTGCTTAACGCAGCAGCAGGACTGGCTTCCAGTGAGCTTGGTACTGTTAGAGCTGTTGGGCTGAAATCTGTACTTGTGTGAATCCCAGCATTGCCCACGCAGTGGAGACATTTCCAAGAAAATTGTAAACTGGTTTGGAGAGCAGCTGGCTCAGGTGCCAGCTCTGTTCTAGCCTGCACATGCCGTGCTCCAGCCAAGAATAATGTGTTGGGAAGGGTCTTGACTGACCAGACTTGCTTGTAAACCTCTTTGTCTCTGACCACCAGAATGCAGGAGGACTCAGACTGTTCTAACCAGAGTCAAAATGTAGGAAACCGCCCAAGTCCCTTGCTAAAAAGGGACAGTGTTTCAAGGCGGGTGAGCGCTTGCATATTGGAGGTGTTTAACCATTTAAACCGGGGCAGTGAGCTTGGCTGAGAAGGGCTTGGGGATCAGAGGGGAGACAGAACGTGTAGACCTACAGGCATTCACCTTTGTAATCAATTTTGTAGCTTGTCTGGGTTTCTGCACTGCAAAACCATCAACAGCATGGTTTAACTTTGTAAAGTTCTTTACAAGACAAATTAAGTAAGCCTTTTTGTTGACGTTTGTTAATAAGGGTTCTCTGGTTTCTATCTGTTACAGGATTTCATAAAAGAACTGGAAATGCTGTCCAGAGTATTTGTATCAGAACCTCGTACAGAGGAGCGCAGGACTAACCCTTGTGAGCTGAGCAGACAATCTCTAGGTACCGTGACAGCCCAGAGTTAGTGGAGGTGGCCTCTCTGGGGACAGAAATTACTAATGAAGACGCAAATGGCATTTGCAGTGTTTCTGAATCCCTGGTGAGCTCCTTGCTGGGAGCGTACTGCAGATAAGAGGTCACGGTGCAAAGCCTGCACTGGTCTTTCTGTTGATGGACATTTTGCTGTGGTGACTATGCTGAAGGATTTACATCAGCAAATGGATCCCCAAGACAAAAGTCCTTTAAGCACCTTGATTGTGGCTCAGAGCAGCCGCGGTTTAGACTCAGACACACTTTGTATTCGCGCAGCACCAGGCTGTGACCAAGCCGAGGAATCAATTCACATGGACAAGATATGTTGTGATCAGAGATGGTTTCTTGGTGGCTGTCTCTTCTCTTAAATTAATGTGATTCCTCATGCTGGCTTTTATCGGAGACTGTACTGTCAGGGGAGGGAAAAGGTCAACCTGTACCATACAGAGATGAGCCTATATTTATTTTTCATTGTAAGCTCAATTTTGAAGGTTTGATTTTAATTTTTTTAAAGACTCACTTTAAAAGCTAAACCATATTAAATACATACACCAGAACATTGATGGCATTATTCTTAAAGGATGTAGATGCTTAAGCATTTTTCCATCTCTTGTTGGAAACTGAACTTGTAATTTCCCAGGGTTTTTAATAGAAATGAGGGAGAAAATATCTGTTTATATTTTTTACTGAAGACAGTATTTTTAAGACACTTTTATAGTATGTAAACATGAAAGGGCATCTGGCTGCTATTCACTGTTTTTTATAATCCTTCTTGCCTTGAGTTTGGATTTTATCAGACAGGAGGTGCTGCAGCAAGAAAACTACAGCCTGGAAGAGCAGACAGAAAAGTAGTGAAGGAAGCACTGTGCCATCCCCCGGAGAGCTGCTTTGGAAAGGAAACCTTGTTGTGGAGGTCAGTGGGTGTTTTCTGCCCTCCCCGAGGGTGTGATCTCCTGTTCACCCCCCCAGTGTTTCCTTAAACTGGGGTTTGCGGTAGGGACTGCTGGTGGCTATAGCACAATATGATTAGGGGCTCATTAGTTATCTCATGGGATTAATTTTTTTTTTCTCCCCATGTAGCTGTGAGGGTATTATTTCCTTTTGTCTAGGAGTGTCCTATTAGTGCAGGGCTTTTTTGGTTGTTTTTTTCAGAAAGCAAATACTGAGTTATGTAAGAATAACAACATCTGGACAAAGTGAAGCCCGGGGCTCTTTAGCTTGCTAATTAACTTACCTCTTCCTTGTAGAAGGCAAGAAAAGGTAACATCGTGGAGTCAGTGATTTAAGAAAAACCACAAACAGACCTAATTAGATAGAACTTTGGCTTCCATTCAAATATATCTGCTGTACGGAGAGAGAAACCCTAGAGGAGCATCAGTGTCTGAACTGTACTGAGATTTTTCTTGCCTTGGTTGCTAAGCACTGCATTGAAAGATTTGGTGTGTTCCCTCCGCATGCCTTAGTGGAGGGCTTCTCGGATGTGCTTGAGGCAGAGGCTCCCCAGAAGCAGACACGCTGTGTGTGCGGCAAGGATGGGGTAATGTGAGTTGCACTGCGAGTACACCGTGTCTTACCCTCCCTGCTCCCTGAGGCTGAGCATTATGTGACATTTTGCTGCAGATCTCAGTTGAAGTTGTTGTTTGTTACAATAAACATTGATTAAATGTCCTGGTTTGTGTTCCAGCTGTTGCTATGTAACCTCTTTGTGCTGGGGCTAAGTACAAAAAGGTGCCTTGCCACAAAGCATGGGCAGAGAAAGTATAGTCACCTCTCCTGTCCAGCCTGCTGCTGCTTTGCTTATAATGAAATATAACTTTATTTTGTTATATAAGGGGGGTGGTGGAAGAGGGAAGCAGCTTGAATCCACAATGGTTCAAAGGGTGCTCTCAGCTCTGGAACTGACATTTGTGTTTTCTAAAACTGTTTGCATAGATACCCTGGCCACTGGTGCTGTTGTCATGAAACCAACATACCTCATACCCTCCTCTAATACAATATGCCTGGAAAATTTTTATTTAAAAGGTGACCAAGCCCCAGGAGCAGTTTACTACTTCCAGAGAACACCGTTGTGCCCTGCTGGGCAGAAGGCAGGCAGCTCTTCAGGTGAACCAGCGGATAAGAAACACACACCCCCCTGATTCCATGTTCTTACGTCTTAATGCAGGTGCTGTAGTTCCCGCACAGCCCCTGGTACTGAGCCCTGGTTGCTCTGTGAAGCCAGACAGGCGGCTGTGTAACTGACCCCCAGGAAGGGTTGTACAATGCTGCCTCGGGCCTGGGAGACACAGCAGTGGGGCCATGCGCAGGAGGATGGGTGATGCGCTGCGGTCCCACGGGGCTGGTGGCTCCTCTTGCCCAAGCTCTCAGGGTGGAGCCTGTGGCCTTCCTTCTGTCAGTCTTTCCTACTACACACTCATAACTCTCAAAAGAAAATGAGGAAAAATGCCATTCTATTCACTTCCTTGGGGACGTGCAGGTCAGAGGAGTTGTGTAACTGGACTCAGGAAGAAGCTTCAGCCAGTGCCTCATTTCAAAACAAAACAAACCACCCCTTTGCTTGGACAAGGCCCCGTGTCACAGAAACCCAGTAATGTAAGTGGTGACTGGCTGCTTGACTCTTGTGCCACAAATCCATATTCCATGCACATTCCTCAGCAGGTAGGTAGGGGACCTACATCTTCTACTCCAAGCTAGCCTTTAAGTTATTTCTCCATCCAGCACAGTTCCATAGATGGGTCTCTCAGCTGGAACTAAATAACATGGGGCACATTTTCTTGTGTAGAAAATACCATTTATTGTGGATATGAAAATAGCAATCTTGATTAAGAGCAGAGATGCAACAGTAGGTGGTACAATACAATTGGTTTGGTCATCTACTGCTCAGCAGTAACTTACAGGAAGTTGGGTTTTGCCCGTTGTAGATTAACAAATTAGGTATCTGCTGGGTTTTTATTTCTTCCTTCCAAACAAACCAATGCCGTACATTAACAGGTACCATAAAATGTTATATTTGCAAAAGAAAACATTCATATAAATAGGCTTTTTAGTATCAGTTGAGGATTGTATTAAAAAAAAGTTACATTAATTCAATACTGATAAAAATAAAACTTAGCTTTGATAGCATATAAAAACGCTTCAAAACAAGCATATATAAATAACTTAATTTGTAAACATAGAAAAAAATCTTATGTATATATAAAAATAAACATCTGATGCACTGTACAATAAGACATTATCCATCATAGGCACCGGCATTGTGATCAACAGGAGTCCCCCTTGATGTTTTTCCTACAAAAACTGCTTTATCACTAGTGCCATGTCCAAAATAAAAAGGGAAAAAAAGTGAAGCACTGAGCAAATCTTTTGTGAATTGGATGAAGACCTCCCCTACCTCCTCCAGAAATCCAGCAGGAGCACTGGGGACAGAGCCAATACCCCATGCTGCTGTTTCTGCTCATTTTCTCTAGGGCTTTTAGGTACTGCCTTGTCCACACTTCCTTTCTTGGGGTTTCCCCAAAAGGGGGGGAACCATATGACAGGCTGCAAATCTGGAAATCTGACTTATCGCTCAGTTGCAGAAAACTGGTGGGTTGCCCCTTTTTCCTTGCGGGGCTATGGAAGATGCACACCCCTGGCTGTGAACCATGCCTCGGTCTGGCGGGTGTTTAAGAAGAGGCTGAGCCTCACCAAAAGAGAACAGTAATATAGTGGTGGTAAAATTGTAACCATGACCATCTACCGATAAAACAAAGCAAATTTGTAAGCGAAAGCTCTTGTTATCCTACCTGGTATAGTTTCGGGGGGGGGGGGGAGGGGGGGGAAGCCTTGGGCTGGTATGTCTCAAAACTGCTATTTTCTTAAATATCAATTCAAAATAGCTACTATCTTTGCTTTTAAAACTTAATATATTAACAAGAAGTAACATAGAAGCTGAGAGCCAAAATTACACCTGTGCAAAGATATAGTAAAAGTAGATCTTGGCTCCTGAACTCGAAGGTGGGAAATGCAGCTACCTAACTTCACTGTATGCTGGGAAAATGCATCTTTTACTGAAAGGAACTGTGTTTAAGTAGCAGATGCTGACTCTGGTAAGGTGGCTGCTTGAATACCTATCTCTCACTTGACAAATTTAAAGTGCAACAGCTTCTTGAACAAAGTGGGCTTTTTTGAGCTAAAGAAAGCATATCATAGCAGCTTTTATTGCTTAGATATCTAAAGTGATTCTTTACCATTGTGCTGAAGAACTAAATGAAGTTATTCAGATACTTGAGTGGGTAGTGGTTTTGTTTAATTTTAGGAATGTGTGACCAAACTAGGGAGTGTGTTGAACAAACATGTAAAGCCTGACAGCAGGATTGCTGGACTGAGTTCAACAGAAATACCATGAGGTAATTGAGCAGGAAGAGTCTGTATTCACTGCAGTGAGACAGCTGGTTGCGGTTCATGTTATGAACAAAGAAGTGTGGTAAGACTATGACCAGGCTGGATTTCCAACTCCCAGTGCATTCGGGTAAAAGTGTAGAAGGGCTGATGGAAAAAGCCATTGTGGAAAGATGCTGGAGCTACTCTTACTTGCAGGATTTAAATTCTAGAAACAAGCTGATTACTCAGTACTACTCCCTATTAATGACAAAGCGTCACTGTTTTTACAACTGTCAGTTTGGTTTATTTCAAAGCACCTAATTCTGCAGTGCAGTAAAACTGTGTCCTGAGGTGTGGTGGTTTCCACTGGCGCTGCATAGTGTAGTGGCAATCTGAAATACCTTCTGCTGGCTGCAAGCAGTCAGCCAACTATGTGAGAAAAATCTGTCCCGGGTGGAGGATGACTAGTGGGTATCGTGCTGGTTTAACTCCCCTTCTCAAGGGGAAGGAGAGCCAGCTGGCCAAGTTCAATCATTTGTCTACACTGTTAGGAGTTCTCCATTTCATCCTTGCCTCGGCCTTAGAAAGTGGCTTTGCAGCTCTACTCAAGAGCTTGTAAAAGGTCTCAAGCCCTACGCGTACTGTTTCCAGGTTGTAGCGCATTTCATTGCTTCCATTGCCTTTTTCTCACCTGCCTAAACTTTCTTAAAGAAGGTTGATCATTGAAACAGAAATGAAGTAATATACTTCTGCATGTAAGATGCTGGCTACTGTAAAGCACAGTCTCTTCCTCTGCTCTTTATAGAGACAGCACACCATCTGCCACAGCTGCCTGCAGGAGGACAGGTTCCACCACGAAACCTGCTGGGTTTCTTCTGAGCAGTGTTGGCTGAAATAAATGATCCTTTTTTCTAACTATACTTTTGTATAGTCCAACGTTAGCAGTTGGGCTCCTCAAGCGAGGCTTGACTGTGACTGTCATCTGAGCCAGCATTTTACATCACCCTTAGAGCTGCTCGTGTCTCTTTGTGAACTTCCAGCTGCTGTTCAGTGTCCGGTTCTGCAGCATAGCAAGCCCTAAGCAGCAAGAAGGTGTGCCAGCCGCGCAATCACCAGCGGCTGCCGCTTGGCAATGGAACTCAGGAGCCTTGCGGGGATGGCCGGGGCACCAAGATCCACCTGCAGGAAGCAGACAAAAGGCTGCATATTGGGGTTTGCACCCGGTTTTGAACAAAACCCTTCCCAGCTGGGTATAGCTCTGACAGGGTAAGTGTATGCTGTTAAGCGCAGGATTAGTTTACAGCCCAGTGCTATCATTATGGTGTGGTTTGAATCTTTGCCCTCCCAATACTCCACAGACTTTCAAAGCTTTGCTATTTGATGTTACTTTCAGCAGGTATGACCCACACTGCTTTTGAGTTTGAGCTTAGATTAAATTTGACTAGTCTGAGACATACAGTGTTATTGAAAATGTATATGCATATACTAAAGTGCAATATAAAATGCTTATACATTTTAAAAATGCATATACACTACACATATGCATTGTAAAATGCATCTACTGATTACTATAATTTAAAGATACAATTCAAAAAATAATATCTTAAAAACATGGGTTTTATATGCAAGTTTAAAGGACTACAGCCATTTTGCTTTCAGATGAGCACTTTAAAATAAATTACAATATGGCATTCTCTTCTGGACATTTTTAAGTACTTGGTAGCACTGTCTCAAAGAGAGCCTACTTTTCAGATGAGTCTGTAATAAAAGGAAGGCATGATTTTCTTATTCTTAACTGGAATCCTAATCTTGATTTCTCTTTTGTGTCTGGTAAGTATGAAGAATTAATGACTTCACTTGCAGAAAGTTAACAGTAAGTATTTCCATGCATTCTGAAAATAGTATAACCTGAGGTGCACTTCCTGTGTCCCCAGCAAGAAGAAAATGCAAACACAACTCACCATGTGAGAGCACAACATATACTAAAATTGCTAATAAACCTTTACAGAGGAGTCTTGGTATCCAAGGGAGCAGCTTTAGATGCCGTAAAGACATGGGATCGTGTGCTTAAGCACAATCCTTGTAAGATTCTCTCTGCATTACTGTACATCATGCTCAACAACAGTGCAAAGTGGAGGTCACTTCACAAACTTCACAGAGCATAGCATAAGGATTCTATTTTTCTGTAACTTACCAGCTCTGAGGTAACAGCTTTTTGCATTCACCATTGGACATACAGCAAAATCTTACCTGTGCCATGTAAATAACTCTGGTGATATCTCTTCCATTCACTACGTCAGGTTCCAGTATCCAAGCACTTGGCAAAATCTCCCCCCTCACCACCTCTTTGCAAGGGCGAGGCATGGATGCATCGTAGACAGACTGAATAGCCAAGACAGACAGGTTCTCCTGCATGTGACAAAGTGTAAAGAAGGCAATTTGAAAAACCTTTTATGCATACAATCATGCTTTCTTTGTTTACCATGAGGTGTAATTCTCATATTTAAAAGAGCTCTTTTAATAAGAAATAATATTTCTCGTATTATTTATTAAATATTTTTTTGTCATAATCTTGCATGTTTGTAACTAGAATATACTGCGTAACTCCCTAACGGGGCTTGGTTGACGACTGTCACTCATGAGAGGGTTTTATACATAATTCACTTGCATCACATGAGCCTGGGTTTTCCTCCTGTTACACTGTCACTTCTGGAAATATGAGTATGTATTTTCCTTCCTTCTCTCCTTTGTCCTTGAACTACACCTTCAGACCAATTACTCCTCTACGCTTCAGAGAGAATGTTCACTTTACCTCTTTGGCTTCTACAGTAATGCAGCAGAAATCCCGAGGTTGCTTCAGGTAACACAGGGAGGTATCAGTCACTAAATACACTGAAAAACACCACAAAAAAAAGGGGAAATTAGATTTTGACAACTTTAACTTGTCACAATTTTCCCCCACCCTTTAAATGCACATGCATATTTTATTTTGACTTCTTTTTGCCTAAGAGCAGATGCTTAAGATGTCATTAAGATGCTTTTTCAAGCATTTATTTATTTATGTCAAGATTTATTTTGACTTTCAAAGCACTGGCTCTAGCTGTACTGCTGCAGCAAGGTGTGTTCAATATTGTCCGTCCTTTGCAAATCAAGTAAGAGTCTTCCCAGCTGACAACCTGAGCTGAGAAAGTACATAAAGACAGCAGGGGCCAGTCGTTTGTGTGGATACTCACCCAGCTGAATATGGCTGGTCACCTTCTTGTGTATTCGCGCGGTGTTGATAGTTCTGTCGTACAGATGCCGTTTGCCAGGATCCCGCACTAGTCCCCACACACAGGGGAGAGGTCTTTCTATCACTCCTGCTCCCAGAAACCCGTGCCTTGTTGCTGAGGGGAACACTTTGTAGTAAACCAGCACCTCTTTTTCTGTACATTGGTATCTGTCAAAGACAGGTAAGTGAAAGGCATTCGCCAAGTACCAAAATGGGCCTCCCAGTGTACAGACCTGCCATAAACTTACTTCCAGCCAGCTGCTGCCTGGCAGGTGTAGAGGTTCCTCAGGTTATGAGAACATGCGGCCATTACCTTAGAAAACAGTGACAAATGTCCGGGTAAGAGAAAGCTGTATAAACTGCCTTCAGCTTTTACATGCTGCTACACTATCTTCTACTCAAACTACTGAGCTACTTTTACAGTGCTAGTAAACCTTAGGGAGTACTAACAGCCAGGCTGACTTGCCTGTTGTCTTCTCTGCTGAAGGAGGATGTATATCTGTATAAGCCTAAGGTGTACACTAGCCTCAACTATTGTGAGAAAACGGGAGCGATGTTGAGGTGATGCTACCTGACGTGAAATACGAGGTTGGTACACTTCCCTTCTAACTACACACCCACAGTTGGCATACGCAGATACGTAAAACCTGCGCTGTAGAACTCCTTGGACGCTGGAGTTCAGCAGTTTTCACCGGCTTCACTCAAACATTTCAGCTAACATGCAGCAGGCTCTTGCAAACCCCCCTGCTGCAGTCTGGCTCACCTTCCCCCGATACTTACAACTGCTCAGTGTCTGTAACTGACAAATGGGCAACTCTTGGCAGTGTAACACAACAAGGCTGGTCCCACCCAGTTTTGCTACAATTTCCAGTAGGAGGTACAGGGATAGGTGAAAACTCTGCTATTTACTTACCTCAGTGGTAGCATTGGCCAAGATGTGTTTGGATAAATCTTGGTACCCTTTTGTTGAAGAGGAGCTGACAGAAATAGTTAATCCATGAGTGAACCGGCAGCTGGTGCTACTCGAAGGAAGAGGCAGCTGAACTCTGCTGGCTTCTGCGGGAAACAAAAAAGCCGCAGGGGAATAAAAAAAAATTAAAAGGAAACCCACCACTATTCTGCAGTGGTAGGGATTTAAAGCCTCCATTGGAGCACCCAATACACCTGATCCTGCTGAACCACTGACTGGTAACATCCCTTATCTAGACAACTTGTGTGTTGGCTCCTGCAGTTACATCTCACATTACTCAAGTTTAATGGTTATTACCACATGTAAGCTAATAAATTAAAGAATAGGCAACATCAGCCTTGAAGATAAAAATAAGAATTTGCACGTACAATCCTCATTGCAGCTTTAGCCCCCCCAGGCTTCCTTGGTTCATTCAAAGCACCATCCTCACACCCTCTCAGAACGCTGTACTTTGATGTCACCACATCGAAAGACCAACTTCAAAGGGACCAAATCACCATTTACTTATTCAAGAAATTCTAAGCAAGCTCTGGCTACTGGTTGACAGTATTTGTCTGAAGTCACATAATGGCAGGGACATCCTCAAAATACTGAGAATCAGATTAGATGTTGATTTGCATAAATGACAAATCTCATTAGGCTTTGGGATACAACTCAAACAAACATACATATGTTCTGCTTACCAAATGTTGAATCCTTCTGTAGTTGCTCTAACGCATACAGCTGACTATTTCTAACAGCTGAACGACCTCGTGTATCTCTTGAAAGCAAAGCATTTCCAGAAGACACCTGATTTAAGAAAGAGTAGAAGTGAGAGCTTTTGGTGTGAACTGGGAAATATAAATTATGTTACATAGCAAGTGGAATATTCATAGCAAATCTGCCTTACAAAGTTGGAAGCTTCTCTTCATCATAAGGTCACTCCTTTGCCTTTCCCCTGGTCGTGAAGTGATGCCTTGACTCGGGAAATTTAGCAAGCCAAGTGTGAGGAGCTAGCACAGGTGCACAAAGTAACTTCAGGAAAGTTCATATTCACAGAAACTCTTAAGTCAATGTATGCATCACTGAGGGAGGCACACTGAGAATATCAGATGCTGGTTTGTGGCAAGAAGAGGCTTGTTTCTAAAACATCTGACAGTGTGGCATTACTGACAATAGTAACGTTATCTGGTTTTTATCTATGAGCTTAGGAAAAAAAAAAGACACTCAGAAAAATAAAAGTGTCCCTGTCCTTTGGAATTACACGGTAACGCTCCCTCCACCCCGTGTCACCCCTCTGTATACTAGTGACACCAACTTGTCCTGCTTGAGAGCTGTGACAGAATACAAACCCTCTCAAGAAAAGGCTTCTGTTCCTGTGTTATCTCTGTTAGTGCTGAAGCATCAGGAGAGATCAGCCTCACAGGCCAGTTGTTTCTCACCTGTCCTTCCTGGCTGCTGAGGTTACTTGCAGTATACGTAGCAGTATTGCTGCTATTGTAACCAGACGTCGGGCCAGAGGAGAGGCTGAGGCTGGAGTCTGTACACAAAGTGCTCGTACTTGCAAGAGTCTTCAGCCTTGCTTCTTCCTGTAATCAGTGTCGTGGTGTTACAAACAAAAAAACACACAAAACTTACCATGCACACAGCTAGTCAAATCAGTGATAACAGCACTGAAAGATGAAAGAGGAATAATCTAAAAAAGTCTGATTTCTTTTAAGGAGTGTTGACAAAAGCTGTTGCCATACAGAAAGTATTAAATAAGCAGCCTCGTCTCAAAGACTCAGATTATATAAGCCATAGAGCAAATCGCCCTGTAAAACCTGGCAGTCTGGGAAAATGCAGCTTCTGCTCTTGTTATTCTTCACATACAAGAGTCCAGGCTATCAAACCAATGCTAGGATGCTCTTAAGGGGAAAAAGAAGTTTAAAAAAAAAAAAATTCTCTTTTCAGTCCCATTTGTTGCTCTTTGCCTACATCTTGAGTAGCCCCTGACTTAACTTGCTGCTCAAATGTAGTTGTAAAAGACTAAAGATTTTACTTTAACCAATGCAACTACCCAATGCCAGCCCAGAAGTTGAAATAAAAATTATGTAATAAGAAAACACTGAGAACTTCAAGATTATTTATACTTTCAAGGGCAGTTTTAAGTTTGGCTTCCCAACTCCAGTGAAGTACACCTACATTTCACAAGAAAAATATAGCAGCAGATGTGGTAAGAGCCAGCCATCCAGTGGAGTTGCCTGCATTTGAGGTGCCTTGAAGGGTCCAGAGCAATGAAATGAGTGTTCACTGCATTTCACACCAGATACACACACACACATATTTGAGGAGAGGAGGCCTGCAGCCATGATTGAAGCTGCGTTGTCAGGCAGTGACAGAGGTTACTGCATAAAAGCACAGCCAGAAACGGCAGAACAGACACGGCCTAAGGAGGTGTTGTCCTTGCACCTGGGAGAAAAATGCACACACTTCCCAGACTGTGCAAGATAGGTAACCAAGTGTAGAAGGAAAAAAAACGTACAGGACAAATATACACAGAGAGGACAATCTAAAAAGAGAAACAGAAGAAAGAAAAGAATAATGGTCTTTGTGTTTAAGCATATACAGAAATATACTCAGTTTACCTTAGCAAAACTCTTCCGCAGACTGGGCAGATGCCCCACAGGATGGCTGTATAAGCTCAATCCGATGAGAAAACTTTAGGAGTTTCTTGTATGTAAAATGTGGCTTCAGGAAGGTGTAGTTCAGAAGCATGAACAGTATCAGTTCAGTATTACCAAGATTTTTTTAAGCACAAATTTGCATTTAATTCTTTGGTTTTTCTATGCTGATGCGTATCAAACAGGAGAATTACTCAGCCATGGAAAATTTTCTTTTTAAAAAAAAATGGAGTGATGTGAATAATGCATAATGGTTTCCCCTGTAATGCTCACCTTTTGTAACTGGGAAAGTATTTGCTCCCTTATACGCCTTTTTTCTTGCTCAGCTCTCTCCCGAAGTTTGTCCCTAGCTCGTGCAATTTCAGTTTTGGTTTCCTCTCGTGCCCTCTGGTAGTCTCGGAGCAACAATTCAATGTCTGAAGGATGCTGAATGCTTCTTCGTTGTGGTTCTTGAACTCTGTAAGGAAAGGTAAGTGAGGGAAACACACGTAATTACCTGAAATGTGGTCACCTGAACAAAATGCCATGAGAAAATCATCTTGCAACACTGAACAGGAAAACTTGCCAGAAAAACAATTAAAATCCACCCCACGAGCCTCCAAAAAGTTTCTCTTTGCTCACTGAAGGCTGTATGGCCATTAACCTTGGAAAATTATTCAGACTGCAAGTCCCGTTTACCAGTGAGATTACTCCAGGGACCGCACTAGTTTCTAAGTCAGCTCTCCATATGATCTAAGGTTACTGCTTCGGCATATCACACACAAAATAATTGCATTGGGAAAATAACCCTCTCCTGACCTACTGCAGAGGAAGCGAAAGTCATTTAGGGGATATGGTGGGGGATGAGAGACTCAAACTCTAAATGGTGAAGGGTTGCAGAACTTTTTTGATATTTAACATGAAACTTAACTATTTCATGTGGCTTTTAAGTTAGTGAAGGAGTAAGAAGATAGATTGGTCTATAATGAATCAAGACTGAACACCTGGCTGTCCCCATACATCATGCACAAAATAGACACTTGTTATGAACAGAGATAAACTAGACAGAAGGTTTTAATGAATGTTTTCTAAAATCAGGCACACTTTTTCCCTAACAGCACTTTCTATCCCAAAGTTTAACACTTCCGCATCGAGAAGAATTCTTCTGCCCCAGAAGCCTCAGGCAGCAGTAAGAACCATTAACGTGCACCCTCTGTGAACACTGTTAACGTCATCAGGCCAAAAGAGGTTTCTGGTGCCCTACCTGGTATTTTCCACCACATCTCTTCTCAGCTGTTGCAGATATTCTCGGCGTCTGCTGGGGAGATCCAGATCCCTCTGACTTGCATCCAGCGTCTGCAACAGACTCAAATGCTTTTGAGGACTCAGACTTCGGCTTCTTTGCAGCCTTTTTTCTCTTTCCTTCCTCAGAGTTTCAATAGTTCTCATGTGTCTGTCAGGGAAACGTGATTAGAGCAACAAAACGCACCCCCGCAAAGTTACATTTTCTGATTTTTTAAAACACTTAAATATTAGGTAGCTTTGTAATGTAAAATTTATAGGTATCTAATACCATACAGTCCCCTTGCAAATACCCCTTTGGTCGCATGCTAACAGACGATGCAGAAATCTAAAACTCCACTGCTTTATAACGAGTAGGAAATGCATAAGAGGGTCTTGGTTACTGCCTGTAATGGGTGAGAGGCAAATTGATTTTTTAATAATGTATTTTGTATATTTACAGGGTTTTAAAATATTTTTTTTCATATTCATACAGCAGTATTTATTCACACAAGCATGAATGAGATATTCCCATAAATAGGACGTATCAGTTATTTTTACATTGCAATGAATCAATGAAAGATATTCCCATAATCACCAGGTACATATGATCACTCTCACAGCTGCTAGAAATTTTAAGAGTGGGATGACACTAGATTTGACTTGCACCAAATCTTTAACTTTTCCTTATTTTCTTAAAGTGACCCCCAAATTTTGTCTTAAATGAATTACTTAACTGTATGGAAAATAAGCTTAATACTATATCTCTTCACATATAGTTCACTCAGTGTGACTACATGATTAAGTGCTCATTACTGCATGTTATTTATGCTGCATGAAGTGTACGTGAAGCATCAAAACACTCAATACAACACTACTTCAAGTAATTTACCTTTCATAAAGTTGCTGCTTCACTGGAATGGCCACCAGGTCGTCTGCAGTTCCGCTCTGAAGGACCCTCAGCAGGGCGTCCGTTTCCCCGATGCCGTAATTGAGCTTTGCTTCGGCCAGCTCCACAGTGAGGGGATGCTGATGCAGGTCCAGGTGAATGCCAGACATGATCTGAGCGCGCTCTCTCTGAAGTCTTTCAATCTCTCTGCTCCTGCTGTCAGAAAGCTGGGATTTCCCTTCCATTTCTGTTGCTTGTGTGCTTCGAGGTTTCTTTTCTGTCTGACTTCGTAAATCAGTCACACTGCCACTCAAGCTGAGCAATGAAGGAGGAGGGCTGCCCTTAACACCACACCAGTTGCTAAATTTATTGTGTATGGGTAAGTCACGGAGACTGTAGCTCCGAGGCCTGTAGGACTTTGCAAAAGTAGTATTTTTGTTGAGAGGAATTTCAGTGTCACACTCGCTTTCAGTGACAGAACCTGTATTGTCATCTTGGAAGGAAGTTTGCACATCGCTCACATCAGAGAGCGGGGGAGGGCAGCTGTTTTCATTTTTCCAGAAGAAATCGTGAAATTGTAGAGAAGATGCTTCTGCCAGAGGTTCTGAGGACATACCAACATTTGTCTTGCTTGAACAAGGGGCACTATTTTTTTGATTAAAAAGTAAGTCAGCATTTGGAAGTGAGTAGCTATGAATCAAAGCAGTATCAGAATTACCAACGTATTTTACGTGTCCGATTCCAGCTGAAGAACCTCTTCCTCCCCTTGTAACATACATGCAATGAAGTGAACGTGCCAGTGGGCTGCAGTCTCTGACATCACCTGTTAAAACTTCCCTGTGGTCCGACACCTCCAATGTACTACTAGAGTGATAGAGCCGTTTTGCACAAATGGTGGTGTGCGTATCAACTGCAAGTCTATGCTGTTGTTCCAAGTCTTCTGAACCACCCTCTTCTAAAAGCTCTTTGGCTGCTTTCTCACCTGAGAAACTTCCAGATGTCTTTCTTATGGCTTTATGTTCTCTAGAAACGTTAGACTCACTGTCTGTTTCTGTCTGGGAAAAATTGTCCACATGAGGTTGCACGCTCGACTGTGGACCTGCCCTCTGCTTTCTCTGGTGGTGAAGGGGACTTGATGCATCACTGGAATATCCAAGAGGCTCCTTCACAGAGCAGACAGACTTGCTAAAAGCAGCCTGGCTGCTGGGACTAGCACTAAGAGTAAGAATAGGGGAAGAGGCCCTATCGACTAGCAGGGTGTTTTTGTAACAAAATTTTCTTTCTGCTGGAACCTCTAGTTCATTGATATTTCTTTTATCCTGAGCATGAGATGCCGGAGATTGAGAGGTGCTATTAGTAGGGCTGCTAACTACAGTGCACGAAGAACCATCTTGCCCTGAACTCAGCGAAGACGATGCGACAGATGAAACTCTGGTACTAGCAAAAGCAACATTCTGCTGTGCATTTAATGATGTTTTTTGAAAATCCAAGATAGGAGTGGAGGTTCTGGGCAAGAGAGGCAGGCGCATAAAGGAGTCTTCCAAAATGCTGTCAAGACTGTCATGGAAGTCAGAATTGCCCAGATTTCTCATCCCCGTTCGTTCTTGTGTTCTTTCTTTGGGAGAGAGTGTTTCCTCTTTCCTTTTGGGAATCTTACCTACTGCATCTGCACCTATTCCTTTCCAAGCAATGTTTACTGCCTGAGCTGCCCTCAATTCATTTCCCATTTTTACTTTCACTTGTTTTTCTTCATGTTTGCTTTGAGGTTCTTCCAAACTCTCAGTTTGAGTGCCTACATCTGCTGTAGTCTGAGTGCAGCTATCTGATCTAGTAGCCTTTACAACCTCTTCAGTTCCTCTTTGGTTGATTTTGGCATTCTGTTCATTATCTATAACACTCTGTTGGGAGAGGTTTCCCAACAGCTCAGAAGTGTTCTGAAGAAGCTGTGACAGATGCATGGACAGGTTCTGCATGCTTGTCCAAGAAGAAGGTTGATGAAATGGGTCTCTGTTTGTTTCCTGCTTTCTTGCGGAAACATCCGTATAGCTTCTCTGATGTCTCCTCTGCCTTTTATACCTTCCTGTAGTTGCTGTTTGTGTTCCTTGCTCACATGTAATCCCCGGTAGTTTTTTGGAAGACCTTTCAGACTCAGAAGGATATAAAAGAACAATTTCATCAACCTGTATTGAAGAGTTACCAGGTTGTGCAGAAGGGCTCTCAAATTCAGCAGTGTTATTTTCTGGATTAGTTTCCAATGTTTCACTGGATATGTTGCTATATTGCTTTGGACTGTCACTCAAATATGCAGAATGAAAGTCTTGTCTGACATTGTCCCATCCTTGAAGACCTTTAATGCTGCTTAAAGTGCTCGATAAAACTTTTGCTGTAGCATATGAACTGAGATGAGAACGAAAAGGAGAGTTTTGAGAATTCAATCCATTGTCTACACTGGAACATCTCATAACTTTACGATTTTCCAGGTTTAAAGGAATTTGGTTACAAGAGACATCACTTGCACTTCCAAAAACATACTGTTTCCAGCCAATCTTGCATGATCCATCTTGTTGCCACAGATGAATGTATGGGTTGATATCACTTGAACTAAAATGCATTGTATCTTTATTGCCTTGCAAAAACAAATCTGTTTCTGGCTGGTATCCGCCTTCTTCAACTTTCCCTTCACTACACTGAGCTACAGAACTACTCTTTGAATGGACATTTGCTTCTGCACCCACAGAACTGTGAGCTGCTGTGTGCAGTAAGGATGGTGGAGATTGAGTAGTACAGTCTTTTAAAGACTGGCTGCTGTGGGTTCTTGCTGCAAAATTTTGTAAGTTGTTGGGATCACAGTTTGCAAGCTTCTTAGTTTGTGCCATTCTTTGTTGAAATCTGGGTTTAGATTTAACCTGTAAAAAGTTCTTTGATTCCTGCTTTGAAAATCTTTCAATCCCGTGAAGATCATCTTCAGTTGGTGACGGAGGCTCAACACTCATATTTAAATCTTGTAGTGATTTAGATGCAGAACATAACAAAGGATCTGCCTTAGTTGAAGCTTCCAAAGTATATTCTGTATCAGAGAAGACGGCAATAGCTGGGGCTGATAGTCTGTGACTTTGTAAATAAGGTCTCTGTTCACTTTGTTTACAGCTCTTTGTATTCCGTGTAGTTGAATATGATCTTTTGCTCCTAAATTGCACTGATTTGGAATCTTGAGGAGGCAAATCATGGTTTTGTGGTAAAAACTTTATGGAGGTACTTTCATTATTCATTACAGAAAAATTTAGTCTTTCTGATTTCAGAGTCTTATTCCTCATTATAGCTTCTCCTGTTGAACAATTGTCTGCACTGGCATCATCAACAGGGCTATCAATGCTTGAACCTGTATTATTTTTGCCAAGTAAAATCTCTTTTCTACCATCTGTATTTGTTCTATCTGGCACCTGTTCTAACTGTTCACCTGTAGGCACACACTGACTATTACCTTGCAGATCTGCATTTTTTTTTCCAAAGCCCAAGACAGTATGATACAGTCTTCTGGGACCAGTGCTTCTGCTGTATGTGGGATATGTTGGACTAAATGAATTGCAGGTGTGTTCAGCATCCACATCAACATCTCCGGGACACAGATTTTCCAACACTGTAACTTCTGAGCCCATTAATTCATTTGCAGAATTTGAGGATACATTAGTTTGCTTTTCAACAGGTTCTCTACTTAATGTTTTTCTCTCCTCTGACTTTACTGCAAAATGTTCAGCCTCGGTATTTGAATGCAGTTCTTCCTCATTTCTGGTAAGTATTTTTCTCATTTGTCCCTCTTTAACAAGAATTGCCCTTCCAGTATCCCAAAAAGGTAATGATGGTAATAAAAGAGAATTACCATTTAGTACTTTCTCTATGTGTTCTGTGCAAGCTTCTTGCGGTGGAACTTTACCCCAGTAGTGCTCATCATCTTTTATATCATTGTCAAGTTTTTTATGATTACTTCCGTATACAGGTTCCCCATCTACAGCTGAATTTTTGTATGAAGTAGAGTCCATGTCTGATACTGGACAATGCCTGTTTTCTTTTGCAAGAGAAAGTAAAATACTTCCTGAAGCACATATTGGCTCATCAAAAACCACAGCCTTATCAGACTGAGTGTCCTGTATTTGCAAAGCAGCAAATGGAGAATGTTTCAATATACTTGTATGTGAAATATCATACGTGCCGGTTTCACCGTGGCCTCTATCTGCAGTTAAAGAAGATTCTGAAAATGGTGCTAAGGATGGGTGATTGACACTTGAAAATGCTTGAGGAAAATCTCCTTCTTTTACAGAGCACACACCTGAAGAACTAGAGGACGCTTGCTCAGTCAAAAAAGTGTTCTGGAGTGAGTCCTCAAGCTGACTAAATATTAGAGATTTTGAGTCATCAAGTAAACAAGAAGTGTCAAAAGCACTGAAGTTCTTGGAGCTTTGAAATGGTGTATCAGTTGGAGTATCTTCTGCAAAGTAGGATGGAAGAGACTTTGATTCTTTACTGCCAGTCTGTCCTCGACTCTGAAAAGTAAGCAAGCCCAATTCTGGTACAGTCACACTAGAAGTGTTACTGTAGTGTTCTGAGTACTCATGAATTTTATTTTCTTTTATGTCACTGCAACTCTGGGAAGAACCTTGAATTATTTTCTCCTTTTGATCTGTTCCTGCGACTTTTTCAGGGACTTTATTATTCTGAGCATATGTGGCCTCTGCAACTGCAGAATTATTTTTCCTTTCATCTCCTTTTTGAGAAACACCAGGAAAAGTTACAGATACACTTAAATCAGTTGATTCACTTTCAAAGTATTTTGTTTCTTCAGAGAGAACAGCATCGTTTTTACCTTTGTCTCCATTGCTGGCAATCAAAACATCAGCAGATGATGCTGGATGATTCAGGAGACCAGGAGAATATTCAGAGGTGCCGGAGTTCCTATTATAACTTAGAAACTCCTTACTATAATGTGGATTTTCCCATGGAGACTTGTTCAGGCCTTCTGAGAGGGCTGAAGCATTCTTGGAAACAGTGCTGCCCAGCTGGTCTACGCAGCACTCTTTAGAAGTCCTGTGTCCCTGATTTTCTCTGGGCTCACGCTGATAACCAGCTACACCAGGAAACTCTGCATTTTCATTTTTACTGATTGCTGTAGCACAGTTTGTGCTTAAAATTTTCTCCTTCTCATCATGCTGTGATAAACTCCCCAAGTGGAGTACTTTCTGAGTTGTATTAATATTGTGAAACATTTTTTGCGAAGAGATTTCTAGTAAAGAATGCCTTTCCCCTCCCCCTATACCTTCCATCACTTCTTTCTCTGAAGAAAGCAGGTTTGAATTATCCAAGAGCAGTGAATCAGGCACAACGGTGCCCTTTTCCTCTTGAGGTGTATCTTCTGAGGAATTAAGGCCATCTTTTGACAGCTTATTAACCATTAAATCCACACTGTGTTCTTCATGAGCTTTGTTAACATTCTGAATTGTATCTTCAGAAGAATCTACTTTTTCCAAGGAAAATGAGTTTCCTTTTGCCACTTGCTGAAGTACAGCAGTTTCAGACTTGGGACCACCTGCACTGTAGGGATTGGAAGAGCTGTTCTCATTGACAGGTTGCCCAGATAGGGCATAAGCAGGTGCACTGTTAAATGTAAAGGATTGTTCCTCCTGCCTGTCCTGTGTGGTCCTGGTTTGCAGAAAAGCTACATTCTTACTTTGCATTTTATCAGAAGGACTGTCTTCTCCCATTTTGTTGACTGCAACTGGTGTACCAACACAGACCTCACTCTCCATTAATGTTTCATAGTAAGGCAGAACAGCTCCAGTTCCAGCACTGCTGCCAGATGGTTTTGTATGTCTTTTCAATGCAGTGGGAACATCTTGAACAAGATGGGAATCATCACTTACTCCAAGATACAAAAGGTGATTTACAGACTGGAACAGGGAGTCTTCAAATGAACCTTCTTTGTTTTTTTCAGTAGACTTCAGCGTTGCTGGTGGATTTTGTTGCTTGCCGATATCTTCGTTATTTCTAGAAAAGCTGGTAGACACCCACTGGCTTTCTCTTAAGATTTCATTTAATCTGCTGTCATCATATGTCATTTGGCAGCTGTTTTTGTTTCCAGGGAATAGTTCATTCAGGTTTTGTAAAACGATCAGTTCTACCTCCTCCGTGTTTTCTACAAACACCTGCTTTTCTTCATCTGTTTTGGCCATTTGTACTAGATTCATCAAATGCACTTGCTCCTCCTCAACTCTGGAGCCTACTGGATCCAACTCACAAGTATGAGGTCTTTTTTTAACGATACTCGCATTCAAGTTTTCTGAAGTGCCATGCTCAGGATATCGCACAGAGCAACTCATATACGTATGGCTGTCCTCTCTAATGTGGAGACTTTTAACTTCTTCTTCAATTCTATACTGGTCAATAACAGTACTATCATCAACTGAATATTCATACGTATTGATATCTTTCATGACTGCATTTCCTGTATCTGTAACAGAGACCACTGAGCCACCACCTTCACTCATTTCAGTAGAATCATGGTATCTTGAATCACCTTCTAACAGCATATTCTGTTCAAGTTCTGAAGCTGTCAGGTATCTTTCAGGGATCTTAAATTGATTTAAAATTTCTTCTTTGTCATCTCTGTCACAATACATCTGATGTAGAGCTGGAGACTCTTCAGTAAATAAACCATTTTCATCTGTGCATATGACTTCTTGCCTTGTAATAATCAGCCCCTCGGTGTTTGTCATGATAATTTGTTCTTCACTCCCAGTCACTTCATATTCACTAACCTTGTCTTCCTGGGGCAAACAGTTTGATACACGATGTTCAATTAAATTGTTAGAATTTACTTGTCCTTCATTTTCAGGTTTTGCTAAAATATTTCCTTGCCTACTTGTGATTAGTACCGTTGCATCTACATCTTCTGTATTAAACACATTTTCTACTGTTCTGTTCATCTGTAAAAGCCCCTCACAAGCATTGAGGAAGCCTGAAGTATTCTGAGTAATATCTGTTGTGTGGGAACACACAGCTGAAGGAGTGGTTTTGGGAGGAACAGAAAACTCTGGTGAATAAATCCCTATTTCCATTTTCTCTCTTTTTTCTTTTTGGCAAAAGCTGATCGTTTCAAGTTGGTTGCCAGAATGCAGAATTGCTTTTGATTCCTGAGTGTGCTCTACCCTGGTGCTGGCTACCTGCAGTTCATCTTTCTCCACCTCTTCATGTGTCAGGCACAGATTTGTATAAAACTCACACTGAACTTCACAAGCTACAATATCAACAGGTTTCTTTGGATTCTGAGACAGACTAATGCCTTTAAAATCCTCTCCACTGCTGTCTTCAGTTACACTTTGGACTTTGGCTACTGGGTAGTCAGGTAAGTTTTCAATCTGCCTAGATTTAATTTCCAATGCATTTTTTTCTAAGTTGATTGCACTGTTGATTAATTCTGTTATTTTTTCACCAGTGTTTGCTTGTGTACTCTGATAAGGAATGATAGTTTCTTCTGGATTGGTTTCTGGGTTTCTTAAAAACTTGGATTCCTTATTTATACACAGACTCTCCTCTTGAGAAACAGTAGCTGATGTATTTGTGTTGTATTCAAATACTCTTCCCGTCTCTGAGTTTACATCATCTTCAACAAGCAAGATATCCTCTGGGCAATCACTTTCGAAAAAGGCTTCTTTCTCTTCTCTTGATTCAAGTAAAGATTTATTCTGTGTTTCTGTTTCCAAGAGAATGGTTGAATTAAATTCCACAGAAATGTCATCCGTCTTATGCGTACTGTTTTTCTGCCCTGCTGATTTTGAAGAGCATGTTGTGCAAAGGCAGCCAGAATGTACATCAGAACAACTTTCTGTGGCACTGATTTCCACAGTAAGATTGGATGTAGCATCAGAATCTCCTTTCACTATTGTTACACGCTCCAATAGTTTATCATCATTTTCAGTCTCAGATGCACTTTGAAAAAGATTAGCTTTTGTTGAAGCTTTGTAAAATATGCTTGAATTGGACTCTGGGAGAAAGTCATTTGTACTCTCACAAATAGCAGCCGGGAAGGACTCGGTGTCTTTCCCATTCACATTCACTACGAGATAACTTACTTCATTTACCATTAAGTTTTCAAATTTGGATGAAAATTCTTTCTCAACTACAGCCTGAGAGTTCGAAACACAGTGATCTTTGCTTTCACTGCTTTCTTCTCTTATATTATCAATGCATAATGTAGAATTTTCTGAAATTTGTTGGGATAGGCAACTTGTCTGACTGTCTGCTAGAGCACATTCACGGGAATAATTTTTTGAAACAAGTTTGCTTTTGAATTCATAATGATTCAGTGAAGACAAGTCTTCATCCTTTGGTTCATATTCTTCATTATCTCTGAATGAAGGCACCTCTGGCACAATCTCTGACAAACTATCTGTGCTTGCTTCCATACAGATAATCTCTTTTTGAGACATCTCTATTGGTGTTGCAGATTGGTCATAACTTGCACTGTGAGCAACAACTGATGGATTACATCGATATGTTGTCTTCTGTGAGGAAAAATCTGTCTCTGTTGTTATTTCGTCTGCGGATATTTGTTCATAATCCGTTTCTTGCATTGTTTCCAAATTACTCTCCCCAGATCTGAGGAGACCTACTGTAACAGCCGATTCTGCTCCTTGTCCAGACAGTGTCTGAAGCTCATAACTGCTTACTAGAGAGCAGTTCTTATTTGTTAATTCACTGAGAAAGAAACCTTCATCACAATATGTTGGCATTTCTCTTCTTGGAAAAAGCTGCCCATGGTTTCCAAATTTTACTTGTTTTACTGTAGATGTCTGTGTTGAGGTCGTATCATGAGCAAGTCCTGTAGAAGATTCAGCAGCAGGTGCACTGACAGATGCACTTCCACTGCCTGAATCTGGCACACTTGATTTTGTCATGAAGTTATTGTAATCATCATTGAGGTCATCTTTTTCAAAAGTTCTGAAGAAATCATCTTCTAAATCTGCATCTACACAGCCATTTCTCTGCTCCAAAATGTGCATAGGCAACACAGAAATAAAAGGTGTTTTTTTCAGACTGTGATCTTTTGGCAGCTCTGGATGAGTTTTGTGGAGAGAATCCTCCCCTTTCCTAGATACCAGTGACAAGCAGTCTGCGGTGGAGGCGCTTTCCAAACAGTTGAATGTTTGTGTGCATTCGGTGGTAGACCTATAAGTAGATAATTCATTCAGTTGTTCTTGTTCAGGATGATTTGACCTTGAATGTTCATAATAATCGTGCTTTGCTGAAATAGGAACAAAAGAGGAGCTTGGTCCTACTGAGCTAACAAATGAGGACATTACATCTTGAGATTCTAAGGAAGAATTTTCCTTAGAGTTTGTCCATCCCTTAAGAATCTTATTTAATGATCCACTCTCAGAAACTCTGCTTGCAGTTGTTGTTGTTTCAGGTAAAGGTACTTCTGATGTGTCAGAGGAGAAAACTGTGTTTATTTCATTTATACGATGTGACAAATGAGTAATGCTGTGTATCTGCTTAGAGCCAGAAACAAAAGAAACTTCAGCAGCTGACTGCTTTAGATCATCTTTCTTCAGCCAAAGCTCTGGTTTGCTCAAAGAACACAGATGAGCTTCTTGAAATTCCAAATTTTCATGGAAAGAAGGTGCTGTTATTCTGGGGCTGCTGATGTCAACCTTTGAGTCACAGGAAGACCAAGCATCAGTAGTAAGCAAAGGATTTCCAGTTGCGTAATACAGTCGTCTATCAAGAGACCTTTCTTGTTCTACAAAGGAGACTTTTGACCCCCTCAGCAACTGCTTGCAAGCATTACTGGAAGCAGGTTGTGGTTTAGTGTCCAAATAAAAGGAACTGTTCAGCTTCAGATCATAATTTGTCCCTTCTGTATCTCTGTCACAGGTCTTGGACTCATGGTCTTCCTCAGTCTGTACAGTTGGTGATTTCGGAGTTTGTAACTTCCAAAAAATCTCTGCTGGCACTTCATCAGATGAATCAGATTTGGATTCTTCTACTGGATCTTCTGTTGGCATCTCTTCTCCATCAGCTAAGCTGTCCAGAGAAAAGCTTCTTTCAGGCTTTCCCAGTCTCCTATGAGCTGCATATGATGTCACCAAAGATGAAATGTGGTGATCAGTTCTGCTTTTGTAAAGCTTAGCTGGCTCATGGTGGACCTTTGACTTGTGAAATCGGCTTTTGTTTTGCTTTTTGGCTTTATTTTCCTTTTCTACCAGAGAGTCTTGTGACATCTGACTGTCATCACTCTCTGAATCTTCTGGGTTAGCAAGACATTTATTTCTGTCAAAATCTTCTTGTTTCAGTTTCTCTGTGAAAGCTTTTGCATAAGTGCAGGAGAGAGAATCTACAGAATAGGAACTGTCAGTATCAGAAATCTCATTTTCATCATCCTCTTGCCAGTTCCCCAGCACATCTGTGGCTGTTTTGGACACTCCAGCACTTAGCATCTCAGCACTGTGCCACTTTTTTTCAATGTAAGGGAGTGGTGCCTGTATGTTCAGCTTAGTGAGATTTCCTACTGATGTTGCCACCATCAGAAATTCTTGCTGTTCCACCGATGATTTCTCATGACTTGGCAAGACTGAGGTTGGCTCTCTCTTCCAGTTCTTAGCTGTTTGGTTTAGATGCACTGATGGTGGGTTTCCATACACTGTTTTCTTCATTTCTTTAGGAAAGTTTTCTGGAGAAGCCCTGTGGCCTTTCCCATTGATATCCATTCTAGTCTTTTTATTGGATACCTGAGCTCTATTTTGTTCTAGATTGCTACTTGCAGGCAGACTTAAATCTCCTAGCACCTTTGCTTTTGTCATTCTTGTCCCTGTAATAAAGGTTTCAGGCTCATCCTTCTCCTTAAAAAGATCAGGAGAAGAGCCTTTAGAGGTCTGGTTTGGAGATCCAGCTTGCCCTGGTTTGTCATCCAACTCTTCAATTTTTTGATCATTTTTATTGATATAAGCCATGATAGCTGAATCATTAGAGTATTTTTCTGCTCCTTTTTTATTTCCAAATGAAGATGGTTTTTGTTTTTCAGTTAGCTGCCTCTGGACTGAAAAGGAGATCTCTTTTTCATCATTAAGGTCATCCCTCCCAGAAACATCTTTACCTCTTCTGTAAAGATATTCCACAGATGACAATCTCCCTGTTGCACTGCCTTCACAGCATTGATCAATATTTGGTGAGGTAGATAACTTTGGGACAGTCTCCCTCTTCAACAAACAGCTGTGGAAATAAAGAAGAAATAAAGCCCAATCCTTGCTTGAATAATGTACTTAACAACACTTCCACATCAGTAATGTCTTGTAGTTAAGAGTAATGATATGTGAAGCAACAATCTTAATGCCTTTCAAAAGCAAATTCTAGCAGAGAATAATAATAATAAAAAAATAATCTGTCAGTAACCACACAGTCCCCTAGATATCCTGAAAGATGTTCTGCAACACAAAGGAATAGCTCGATGCTATGTGGTATAGCTTGATATTTAGGCTCAAGTAGCTACAAACTTTAGTTAAAAATAAACAATGGATTTAAGTCACAGAAATCCACTTAGCAGAGTTCAGCTATTTCCTGCCTCCAGGACCATGCTGTGATAGACACCCTAGCACCCCAACTTTTTAAGCATTGCGTAGAGGCCAGGTTGGACGGGGCTTTGAGCAACCTGGTCTAGTGGAAAGTGTCCCTGCCTGTGGCAGGGCGGTTAGAACTAGCTAACCTTTAAAGTCCCTTCCAACACAAAACATTCTGTGATTCTATAATTCCATGATTCTATGTTTATTTAGCTTGAGAAGGGCTAGCCAACTTAAAAATCCAATCCAGAATCACCCCAATGATACAAATATTCTGAAGGAAGAGTTAGACCCTAATCAAGACAAAATGATGCAGAAATTAGTATTTACCAACAGTTTGAACAAGGTAAGAACAAGTGTTAATCCAGTTCTGGAAAACATTCACAAAGAGGTAAAAAATGCAGAAAAGGCTTGAGAGAGTAATGTAAAAAACAGTAAGAAAGACCATGTCAAAGAGCTAAGCAGGGAGTGCACTGTACAGATCTGAGCAAAAAGGACAAACAGCTCTAGTGTGACATATAATATAGTAAGCTCATTGATATTGCAAGTTCTGGGATTGTTTTAATACATTGAAAGGCATTCTGGATTATATATAGGTGGCCACTGAAAGTATCCTGAATTTAAATTACTTTTGAAAGTGCAGAGGAATTGGCAGATGTTAACCTACCTGGGTACCTGGGGCAGATGTGGGTTACAGAATGAATGCTGACTGTGCTGCAAGGAACTCGAACCCAAGGACTTCCTTCTCTTTTGCAATTGGTGATCTGAAGAGGACTGTGCAGCACTATTTTCATTTAGGACTTGGGATTGTTTCACACACTCTTCATTGAGCCAGCAGCGAGCTTCCAGCTGCTCTAGGTTTTGCTTGGCTTCCAATAACTTCTGCTTCTTGACTATCCTTTCCAGCTGGAATTTGACCTTTTTCCGTCTGATGTTTCTTTCTGCCTTCTTTAAGGAGTATCTTCGCAAGAGCTCCAGCTGCACCAGTCTCTTCTTGTTCTGCTGTAGCAGGGAAGGGCAGATCTCCAGCCCAATGGTACTCTGTACCTCAGCCTCTGCATACAGCGCAGACTCTGTCTGCACTGCAAACTCCCTCTGTTGTTGCTGAAGGGCAGCCAGTCGTTTATTCTCATTTATAAGCCACTGCTGGTCTGTAAACAAAACAATGATTGAAAGAAAATAAAAATCATAAGAAAAACACTGTTCGTTACTACCTTGTTTCTTAATTTAATCAGCCTTGAGAGCTCATCTGAGAACAGAATTTCTATGGATGTAAAGCAGAATCTTGACAAGCCATTTAGAGAAAAATGCATCATTGTTGCACTTTACTGATATTGGTGGCAAGTTCAGTAAGCCTGAGGGCTAGACCTCTCTACGCCCCAGCTGGGATGTGCCTTGTTTGCAGGGACAGCTGCCAGCTACCAGTCCTGGGGACGGGCATGCAACCTTTCAGGTGGGTTGAAGACAAGGCTACCAGGAACCCACTGTGTAGGTACCTGCCGGACAGTTCTGCCAGCCTCTCCAAACCCATCAGACTGAAACTTCCCAAACATCACAAATCCTGTGTGACACCTGGCCGAGGTACAGGAACAACCACAAATTTACTATCTGTTGCAACTACAGCTGCTCCAACAAGCACTTGCTAAAACAGCCTGATGGGAGCCCATGTATATTGTATACGAGCACTTTAGCATGTAATGCACTTGAAATAAATCAAATACTCCCATGGCAAGGACACAGGTGAAGCCAACACAATCTTTAGCTATCAGGACGAATGTAATTCAAAAAAGACAAGCTCATACCACCAGTCAACGCCTATTTTTCATAAAATCACCACTCCACAAAGAGAGTTAGCATCTCGTTTTTGTTAATGTCCCCCATATTTCATAAATGCTAAATATACTCATAAACCAACCAATTAACCTAATTTGATAATAAAATCTGTTACCTCTGCTTACACTCTTAGTCTTCTCTAAATATTCTGAACTTGATCTTTGCAATCAATGGGGAGGCAGCAGAGAACACAGAGCACCAGGTTGATTTGTTTTCAACCCTGGATGGCAGACTACTTTATTCTATGTAGGGGATGCACTTAGACGTTTTTCAGAGTGCACTGGCTTCAATCTGAGCTATGATGAACTGTAACAATCAAAAGAAGGATTACTGAGATCATCACTACCAGATTGTGTCTGATGGCTTGGATATGTTCTCTTAATGAAGCAGTTTGTTCATTTTTATGCTGCTATAAAAATACACATATTCAGCTGCACAAAGCAAACAAAAAATATCCTTAGCTGAAAAAGCAATGTAAAAATCACAGGCAACATTCCTTGACAAGTAGAGCATTTCTCAAAGGACCAAAGCTTTTCAAAGCACTTCTGTTTTACTACCAGCAACAATTTTTTGGCTGGGCTTACCTTCCATCTGCAGTCCTCTACCAAATAAGCAACCTTTCGTTGCATTTTCAGGGGGTTAGGAATTAAGAGGTATTTAAGTCTGATGTCATGAACGAGGTCTATCCACAGCTCTGCACAGCTGAGCTGCAAGAGAGGAATTTCGGGCTGTGGAAGTTTCCCTAATGTAAGAAATCATTAGTGCACAGGCATTGTCAGCATCACTTGCTTGGTGACTATTGATCTTGTAAAACATCCTTCATTAGTGATCCCTACCACAATGAGTCTCCTGTTCTGCTTATGTTGGCAGCTCTGCACATAGCACATGCACAGAAATAGGAATTGTAACTCTATGGTTACTCTACAGATAAAAGGGAAGCATTCTGGTAATTATTTTAGTTAATAACATTTTTACCTTTCACATACAAAGCTTTTTTCTCAACTCTATTTCCAGATCTGTCCTCTTCAGCACGTTTCTAGCAAGCAGAATATTTGGCAGATAAGAGTTTCCCTGCAACAGAGCTGCAAGCTCTAAGATGCTAATTAATCTCTGCTCACAAACTTGCCTCTGTCAGGAGCTGAGACACTGAGGGTGCAGAAAAGGTGGAAAACTTTGATGGGTTGCCAAGTGAAGAACTGTATTTGGCTGGCAAAAACTATCTGCCTGGCTAAGCTTTATGTGAACACAGCAAAACCAGCAGAACTAGATGGAGGCAAAGAACAAGTCTATGGAGTCTTGAAATAAAGATATTTTGGGGGAACTCTCCTGGTTCTCTGTACTGTCTACGTATCCTAAGTCCATTTCTGCTAAGTCTCATCACCGCAATTTCCTTTTAACATCTTCATTGTACTGGCATAATTAAAAGATAGAAGACTGCATAAGTTTGGGTCTGAGAAGCTTCCAAACATTCACAGAAGTTTTCTTCTTCCAGGAACCAACAGCAGGTTTTGCCAAGTGGGAATGGTGCCTTTGTAATAGGCATACTTTGCTTATCAAGAAACCTGGATCAAATAATTCATGAGAAGACAAACTAGAGAACACTGTAACAGCCCAATTTCAGTGGTCAAAATGTCTCAAGGTTAAAAATGTTCCCAAATCAGACTATAAACTTGTTAAGGGGCAGCCCAACCCTACCCAGACATCTTACTGAGTATGTCTGCCTGCACGTAAGGCAGCACCTCTGGAGGCCATCAGCCACTGACACTAAAGAATACCTCTCCAAATACGCTGTGGCTCCATGTTCTGACATAGCTATTTGCCATTCAAAATCTGATCGCTGATCTAGCCTTTAGTACCCTTGCGTAACACTGTAGAACTTCCTAGAAATAACTCCTATTTGAACCAAAGCATGCCCCTCTTTTTTTAATTCCATTTTGGTTTAAAACAAATTCAGCAGTGGAGAATGAAATACCACTAATTAATCATCTTTAGGGTAAATAAACCCCACACATTATTTTTAATCTTAATTTGTCGCACTTCGGTTTCTACCACAGGCTATCTTCATACTATAAAAGTGCAGGGGTGTGTGGAAATATTGACTACATAAAAGCCAGTGAAACTCTTTTCTCCTTAATTGGGGCTGGGATTTTATCTCTGAACTTCAGTGTCCCACCTACTTCTCAGATGTGTTTCCTTTGTCTTCATTATTTAAAACTCACATAGCAATCACAGAAAATTCAGTTTGAGCTGTGGTCTTATGCCATTGCCCCATTTTTCCTTATGAGTGAAATTCATTAAAAGCACATGGAAAATGGTCTATATTGTTACAGGTGACATCATCAATGAAATGCGTAAAGAGAGTACCTCAGCCGACACAAGTTGCTGTCTTAGAAGTGCTGTTTGGTTCGTATCATATCCTGTTAGAACAGTTTCCCCTGAAAGCTTATGGTAGGAACTACCACAGTCATCTCAGTTTCATTCTCCCAGAACAACTCATTGGATGAAGTACAGGTATATCACAAGAAAAACTTAAAACACACCAGCAGACTCAGTCTACACTGCAACATGGCAGAATTGCACTACAGATACGAGCAGAGCAAAGCTGCAGGGAAGCAGGACAGGTTGCAGCTTGGGAGACAGAGGCTCAGTGCCACAGGGGAGTAGCATGCTGGTGCCGCCCCTCCCAGCTGGTGCACTGCAAAGGAGGCCCTTTAGTCCTGGTAATCAAAGCTTTGTAACTGTTCTCAAGGGAAAGGCAATTATAAGAGAAAACTAGTAATAAGTCATAGCAAAAATTCCACCCGTAATATAAAGCATAACCAGGACAAGAACATCAAGAGGATGAAAGAATGCAATAATGGAAGGGAAGTGAGAGAGGGGAAGAGGCAGGTACCCACTTTCTTGGATCTGCTGGTTGATTAGTGCTTGGTCATTTTCTAGTTCCCACTCTGCTTTGATCTGTCCTCTCAGGATCTGCTGCTTTAAATCTTCAACATAGAGCTGCTGCTGCTGAATTTGTTTTCTGTGGAAAGCTTCCTGGTCTCTCAGTTTCTGCTTGTACTCTTCATGCACAGCATCTATTTCTCTGCTGTTAGAAATGCTGACAGTGAATTTAAACCAGAAACAAATACCAAACATTTGTGATAAAACAAGTCATCTTCCTAAAGAAAAACAACATTCAAGGTACTGTTTTGTTCAATAAGGGCGCGTTATGGCAAAAATTCATGATGGTAAAGTAGCTGTGTATATGCCTGTCACTGCAGGCTACAATCCTGTAAGTATCATAAATGCCAGCAAACATGAAAGCTCTCATGGTGAAGCAAAAAATTCCATCACCAGAAAGATAATAACAAAAACAATCTTAAAAATATTGTCACACTTCATTTTGCTGTGGATCTTCCAAAAATGAAATTCAGGAGCGGGGTTGTTTATACGTTATAAAATTTTATAACCACTATATAGGATATTTGTCATCTACGTACTTTAAAGTGCTTTACAGAAATGATAAGCATTCTTCTCTGTTTTCAGATCAAAAATCTCCAACATAGAAAGGGTTACAGGCATTGTTGAGATTACACTGACAGTCCCTGGCAGTACCAAGGAAAGAACTCGATCACGCAATTCTCTTCTGGATGCAACAACTACATTAGGTTACTCCTTCTACATTTGGAGCAGAATTGTGACCAGAAAAGTGACTAACCTGTGGAAAACTGCCTTACAGTTCCCTCCAAGATGTTTGGTTCCTAACTGTGTGCCAAAATTTTACACACACACACAGAGTAATAATCAAAATAGTATCTAAATAGTATCTATTAGCATGTTCCACAATAATATTCAAATTACATTAACCCTCTGAAAGGAATATATATTCCACCTGTCCACACATTATCATCAGAAATTTTTAACGTTAAAGTTATTATATAAGGGTGATCTATGAACTTTGACTGACTTTTTTGTTTCTAAACACCACGTTATTATGTGTAACCTCAGAAAATTAAACTTTTAAGTCTTGGAAAAAAAATTTAATATACTTTACTAATGAAGTAAATGATGTATTTATTATAGTTTTAAAGAGAGAAAAGTTATTAAAACTCTGAAGAGTCCCTGAAGGTCAAAAGAAAACAAAAATACAATTTCAAAGGGAATGCTTTGGAAGCATTGTGTTGTTTGTAAAATCATTATCAGTACAAGGTCACCTGTATGAAAAGAGCATTTGGCTGTTGCTACATGGGAATTAATGTGACACCTCTATTTAGAACTGTAAGCATGTGTTCAAAGCAACCATTTCTACAGCAACAACCTTGATTCTGTGTGCTAGATTAGCAGACAAAACGGATAAAACAATTAAGCAGCCAAAGCCTACAAATCTTCTATAGTACCTTTACATGGAACATACATTTCACTTTCTCAGGAAGCAGTGGGAAAGCCTCACTACATAAAAGCCTTAAGATTCTCAATAATTTACAACATTACTGTGACACTTTTGCTCACCTGAGGAAAAGAGAATTCACATGGGTTTTAATGTGTATGTAAATGTAACATGGTGAGAATAACTAAAAAGGAACATCTTCGGTTTAATTGTCTGACATGGTGCAAACAGTCAGAGTACAAACTCTGCAACTGTCATCTGCTAAATATCTGTTTGGGACCCACAGGAACAAATAAGAATAGGCAGCTCCAAGATCTATTTGTCCTTGGCTTGACTACAAAGATGCCAACAATCTGTGATTTGTAATTTTTTTCCTCTCAGATAAACTTTAATTGATCCCCAGGAAATAGGAGTGGGATGCCTCATTTCTCATTCAGCTGAAGTATGTTTGAGTTGACACTTCACTGCAGCACTGAAACACTCCTGTGACCATTACAAATCTCCAGCTGTTCGGGTATTTGTAATGCCACCAACGACTGGGGGACAAACTCAGAGGTTAAAACCAGACCGGTTAACTAAAGAAGAATCCCTTTTCAAACACAGTATTAAATCTGGAGGATCTCATTTAGGAATAGGTCCCAGGGTTTTAATGGTAGCTCTGAGGGAGGCCTTCCCTGAATGCAGCTTCCAGGTTATCTTCCGTATTTTTCAAGGAAAATGTAATGGAACAGCCATATAATCTGAAGGTTAAAGTACCGATCTGAGACAAAACGTTTCTGATTTTAGAGCAGTTATATCACCTCTGTGCTTTCACATACTTACACTGCAAGGTCTTCAGGGTGAGGGCTGCCTCTGGATGCCTATGCACTAAACCTAACAGAGCTTTGATGTCACCTGAAGCCTCTTCTCGCCGATACCTTAAAACTAATAAACCTTAATAGCAATTGTAAATGTTAAGTCTCTGTGCATACTCTGATGATGGGGTAGTGTTTAACCAATTTTGCTAACAAACATATAAAAGCTCTGATTCCTATTGTGGTATGAAAGCTGAAAAATGTGAGTCTATATTTGTTACTGGACAATTGCATGGCCTCGGGCAAGTCACTTAGTCCGAGACACGTGTGAAAGAAGCAAAGTATGTTCATCCAAGAGGAGCGATGAGGATCCATTAACATTATCAAATATCAGAAAGTATCAGAAGAGCTGAATTCTATCAATTTAACATTATCACCATTCTGTATGAGACTTAGGAAACCGAGGAAATCATCGCCAATAAGGCTGAAAAGTGGAGCATGATAGTAAAACAGTAGACAGAGAATTCTTGTTCTGCAACTGTTGACTAAAACTAGATAAAATTTCTCTTTCAAAATGTCTCATATTCTTCCTAACCATGACTTTCAGCTCTCAGCCATCATTTCCATAAAATTGACCTATCAGAGTTCAAACTGTTTACAAATTGAAACCCAGCATTTAAGTTATGAAACAACTCAGTGTTGCATTTCAATCCAAAGACCTCACAATGCTTGCAGAGGTAGTTAGGTAACATCTTTTTACAGCTGGGAAAGAGGGTCACAAGCTCTTCCCATACTTTCCAACAATGCTGAACCTTCCCCCCTATGTATTATAAAGTATCAGAGAATAAGCAATGCAAACAATGCACATGGAAGTGTGTTGTTTGCTGTTCTCAGCAGCGCTAGCGTATTCCCTTATGTGTGTGGTAATGGCTTTTTGCTGAACTAACACTAAACTGTAAGATCCTTTCCAACAGGCATGTGCATTTGCACACAGAGCAGAACACGATGCAGGCCAAACTGATGTTATTAATCACAGCTCCATACTATGACTACACCCCAAAAAGGCAGAGTACAGAGACATACCCATACTTCACTTTAAGTCTGGGGGAAAAGAAACACAGCATAGCAATCATTGCAGCATTATTACTGCTTTTGTTCTGGTGATGTAGCTAGTTGGTACAATTCTCTCTCTCTAAGGTTAAAGTTTCTGTAATGAAATACTGTAGTTGAGTATATATATGAATTGCAGTTCTGCTGCTATTTCAGTGCCTCTTTCCTTCATCTCCTAATTTTTAATAGTACAAAACAAAAAGCAGGCAGGGATGTAAAGACAGGTCTGAATATGGAGACTGAACATTAAACATCTTTTTATGAAGTTGCTTCTTAAAGATGGTTTTCTCAAGCGGAATAAAAAGATAATGAACATTCATGCAGAGCCACTTACATAATACAGGTATGCCAGAAAATGTTTTTCCTCTGGCTGTGAGACTACTGACTGAGAGCCCAAAATGACTGGCTGGTTTGGGTTTGGGATACAGATCTGTCTCTCATAGAAACTGCTGAAACCAAGAACATGAGGTAAGAACGCTCCCTTTCTACCTTCGAACATGCTATGTCATGTCAACACACTCTTGCTGGTTTGTGGAAATAGCGTGATAAACTAAAATAAAAAATGAGGTGACAATGGCCCAAAAAAAAAAAGAATAACAGATAGACACACACACTTCATAACTAAATCAGCTAATAGACAATTTAAAGAACAATCAGTTTGTGTAATACATGTTTGAATGATTAAACTAAAAACAAATATCAATCCATTTAACATAAGAATTTAGTCATATTCTGTAATAGGTAAATGAGATCACTCTTTCATCTAAAACATCTTAAATCAGATGTACTGTTAAATTTAGACTTGAAATATAGGAATACTGTGAAATACAGGAATCAAGCACAGACCAATTTCTGCTATTGCCTGCATTCCTGCCTTCCTACATAAGCAATCTACACTCAGTATAGTTCTGGCAGGAAATAATATAACCTCAGGACGAATGTAAGACAAACAGCTTCATTTCTGTAGGTATCAAGACATACATAAAATCTTGGTTTCATGGGACAGTCATACAGCATATAAAAAAAGCAACCCTGCACAGAATTTCCTAAAAGCATGCAGATTTCTAGGTGTACCAAATGCAGCAAGAAGTGTCAACAGTTACCCCTCCTGCAAATTAAACCTTTAAAAACAGCAAGTAAAATTACAACAGAAAGACACCAACCTTAAACTAATCACAAATTACTGAGAAAATTTTCATATTATACCAATGCTGCCGGATTGTTTTTCCATCTCATTTTTCTCTCCACAAAGTTTGCATGATGCATGCTAAATGAACCATCTGTAAATCCACATTTTTTCCAGCCTGTTTTGTCGTCAGCTCTCCGGGATCCTATTGTGCAATTCTCCTCCCCTCTTCCCCAAACACTTCTACTGCTGATGCAGAGGCTGGCGGCTGCTACAGCATAATGCAGTTTTCAGTAACTATGGCAGCAATAGCTCCGTGGTGAGGCTGAATGCCTTCTGCAACAAAATCTCAAGGCTCAAATAGAGAAACTCAAGTGAAAATAACCACTGTTGCTAAAAGCTGAAATTTGCCAGTTTTCCCAGAGAAAACATCAGTCAAGTTAGCATCCCCATCCTTTTCTGTCTAGTGTTCAAGTCCCATTTTTCTTTCACAAATGATTTTTTCCAGGGGAAGAAGAGTTAATAATAAAGCAGAAAAAAGGATGTTGGCAAGGCATTTTGCACCCTTGCAAATCCCAGCACTGAGAACAATCCCATGCCAGGGTTACAAGCCTATCCACTGATATACATCCACCCCTGCTCCATCCTCCCTCTCCACCCGTGTCCAATCCAGGGCCCTTCCTGCAGGACCTCAGAGCATCACACAGCAGCAGGCACCACGCAGCTCCACAGGATCCTACATCTGCTTCTGCCTAGCACAGAGGCTCAAACATCTCCCTTCTCCTCCCTAAAGCAAAGGGAAGAGCAATGAAGGAGATACGAAGACCCTGTATTATCACCTCCTCCATCCTGAAGCAATGTCACTCACACAATTCAGAGCAAAAGCTGGGGTGTGGAGGGCAGGAGGTAGGAACCAGAAATCAGCCAAAACAGCCAGCAGAGTCAGGAACCTTTAGAAATAAGGGACCTTCAGAAGTATACACAGACTAAACCCTTTCACAGAAATTACTATCAGGTGAAGTATCATTTGCATTTCCAGTTAGCTGGTTTGCTGACAGAAAAAGCACACCTGTGCATTTTTTGTTGTTGTTGTCAGGTTGGGTTTTTTTTTTTAGCCTTTCCATGCAAAACCTCATTTTTTTTCTTTGCCTAAGCCCCCAGAACAACAGTAAGGCAATGACTTATTTAAGGCAACCCTTTAAATACACTTCTAAAACAGACCTCTTTTTGGCAAGGAGTCACAGGCACAAGACAGTCACACACTCCCTTAAAGGTCACCGCTGCCTTGCTAAATTCCAGTTGAGCTGGAACTACAATCTATCACAGGTTTTCCCCTTACAATTTCAGTTATATATAGAATCAGTTAGCTCTCCTGCTAACCCACTATATGCGATTCTGCTGTAAATTGTTGAGTTGCTGTAACTGACACAGTGCGTTTCTCTGAAATGAAACATGTGATGGATCTTTTAAGAGATGCAAAAGATTTCTTTAACTTGTATTTGCAGAGCACTTCAAAATTCTCAAATGAAAGTAAGAACTCAGTATTATTTTTACAAATATTAGTTGGACCTGTTAATTTTACCACCATTAGAATAGTAATTATGTTGTGCTCTCCAGCATCAGATGCCATACCTGTGGGCACTGTTTCCCTTCCAGTTTAGTAGAATTTCACACATTCTTGTAAGATGATTTTTTTTTTTTCTGGTTTAACAATGTTGGTATTTTTCAGGGACGAGAACTTAAACATGTTTCAAGCAGCTAAAATTAATTCAGTGTACTGCCATAGCACTGGTTCTTAATGGAACAACTCCCGTTTTTTTTTTCAAACCAGCAAGAGAACAAAATCAGGGTTTATATTTATATGCAGTATAGTATTAATGCAATGACAGAAGCAAGAACTTCATTATCTACTTATTTGTGGTGATGCCAGTCACATGCCTTCTGTGTGTTTGCTGGCTGACAATAAATATCAAAAGTTTGAAGTGCTGGGGCTCTTCTGAGAAGGGTGTATGAGCAAGCATCTAAGTGTGAGTATAATGAATCACACTCCTTTTCAAGGAAAGTTTCATGCCTAAAGTTTTAATATTTGGGTGCAAAGGTAGAAATTTGTTTTCTCTCTCATTTCTCAAAACATTTTAACATACAATTAGAGGTTGAACTGGTAATTCAACTCATGAAAAGCAGATGAGAAAAATATCATCATACTGACAGCATGGGAGATAAGACTGTAAGTAATCATTACCATAATATATATGTTCACAAAGTACCATCAGTTCCTGATTAAAGAGTACTTAAACCCATGGAAGCCCAACAATTTCTGAATTATTTTTGTGTGCAGCTGCTGTGCTTCGTTGCATGAATGAACCATGTTCTACGCTAGGGACTTCTTTCTTGGACTCTTCCATAAAGCCATCTTCTTCTCGCCAGAAGAGAACCCAGTTTGTCCAAGGAACATTCAATATACCTACTACAATATTTTCAATTTTCAAGTACCTACTACTGATATAAAATTTAATCTATTTTAGGGTTCTTATATGTTGTAAATTGGTGGCAGCTTCAGCATAAATGCCACTCTAGTCATGGCTTTAAAACACAGGTTACACACGCAACAAAGGTGCAAATCATTTGCACAAGATTGAGTATGAAAAAAACCCATGGTTGCAGACACTTGCCTGTAACTCAGCTGCATGTAGAGATTTTTGTTTCAATATGATAAAAATCAAATTAAAGCTTGAAGCCTAGTTTGCAGCTCTTCTGGAGGAAATCAGTATAGCACAGAAAAGTGACAAAGCTAGAGGGCCAAAAAATTCAGCATGATTTAGACACATTAATATTCTTACCTTAGTTCAGGAGAACATTTGTTTTCTTTACAGTTTCTACATTTCTGACTGTAAAAATAAAAATATGAAATCATAAAAATGTTCAAAAAGAAGGGAAGAAAGCTTCACTAAAGTCTATTATACACAGAGATGTTATTGTAATTTTCAGTAGAGGAAGACTCTAAAATGCAGCTTGCTAGCAGCTGGGAGAGCATCAAGAACTATCAAGTGTGAGGGGGGAGAGAGAGGGAGAGACAGACACACACACACACACAGAGCTTGCCCTGTTCTTATATTTTCCTCTAAGTATCTCTTTCTGACAGAGACAAGACCCTGTACTAGGTGGACTTTTTACTGGTGAGCAAATAAGCACTCCCTGTAGTCCACTTAGTCCTGTATTACTGTTTGCAAAGTACCTCAGAAACACCTTTTAGTACTTGACGCTGACTTTTCTTCACGAAAGCTGGACATTTGAGAGACCACATATATCTCATTTTATTCTCATATTACAGATCTTTTGCTAGATGTCTCAATCATAACCCCCTCCATAAGCAAAACTACTTGTCTGGACAGAAGCACAGGCTTGCTGGTTACTGTAAGGGAAGGCTGAGTGGATCAATTCAATTTACCTTTGCCAAAAAACTATTCAAGAAGAAAGAAAGACCACTGGGTTATATAAGGTGAAAGACATAGTTTATAGCTTATTCCTGTAAGAGATGGACATTCAGAAAAATCAAGCAAATGCAATACCATAATGCTTTTAATTTTCACTGAAGTAACCATTTGAAACACTCTAGCTAAGTACAAGGGTGATGTTAAACAATGTAATATGCATAGTCCTGTCCAAGTGATTTAAAAATAAATAAATAAATATCTCAATCAACAGAAACAAACCTGCTATCTGAACGTGGTCTGATAAAAATCAGAAATGTTATTCAGTTTTGTCAGGTCAAAAAGGGGAAAACCTGGTGCAATTCTGTGCTAAACTGTTCACGATGCTTTGGGATTTCTGCAGGTTTTTCTAGGACCATCAACAAATTTCTGTGACAAAAGCCCCATATCTGATGTTTATACCCATGTAAAGAGCAACTTTTGAAGGTCATTAGACAAACCCTTATTTTTAAATTCTTTGTAATTTTTATAAAGAAAGTAACAACAGTGACGTGTAAAATGTACCCCAGTAAAGAAACAAAATTAAATACCATTTTGTATAGAAAGGTATCACTGCAGCAAATGAAAAGCAAATGCAGAGATTAGATACATTAGAGAGAACACAAAGAAACACACTGTCCAAGGTGAAAAGCAAGCCACTTGACCGGAAGTATGAAGAGATGTTCAAAACAGAGATAACATTTTATGCCCATAAAGACAAGATACTTCCTCTAGAAAGAGATAAGATTCCCTGTATGTTACCACACCAAAAACACTCTAAGCAAGAAGCAGAACTATCAACAGATATGAATGAGAACATGGCTGTTTCTTGCCTTTAACAGGTCAATTGAATGTGCCAGGCTGAGAGGAATTAAAAAAATACAGAGAACTCAATTACATTTAATTTTATTCTGTAATATTCTGTTTTTAATGTTATGCACTGAAACACAGGAGATACCTCAATTCATACTCCTCATACATATTAATCACTGCCTTCATCACACCAATCCTTTCCTTTTGAGAAAGGCTCTGCCATGAAAAGCATACACTAGACACTGTGAGTATGAGCAGCTCTTCAACATTTTGGAAGCAGGCTATGCCTTATTTACTGCTCAGTTTTAAAAAAAATGAAGGAATCACAATGCCTTTCTGAGATGAAAGGCTCAATGAGGGCTTGAACTAAAGGGAATTTATGAACAAACAAACCTTCTGATTTCCACAACAAGTTAGCAGGGAAACTGAATTGGTAATAACTACCTTGGCTAAAGCATATCTGCAAAAGCCCATTCTGTGCACTGAAGTAAGAATATTGTAAGAATTATAGATTAGCTTGTAAATCAAAACAGCTATAATGCAGATGTGCAAGTGAACCGAATTAAGGCTGTCTGACAGTCTCACCCGAGGCATTTTCTTGATTCCACATCAATAAATAATTTTTCAGGTTTGTTGCTTGAATATCATAACACTGTATATTAGTCAGCTGGCCAATGCATTTTCTTGGGCACTTTTATTTGATCACTTGAGAACATGATGGGAACTATTCTTTACACAACTTAGCTTTGACTGAACCAAATCCTGGTTTCAAATATCATCCCACATGAGACATAGTTTGTTTGTTTTGGGGTTTTTTTGGTTTTTTTTTTAAACTTACTTGTCAAGAGAAGAAATGACATAGTGAGGAGAATTAGTGCAACTTCCATCCAAGTTGAGCCAGTCCAAAGCTCCACAACTCAGAATGGGTGGGGTTTCATTAATCTACAAAACACACAGCATGAGAACAGGGAGAAAAAATATCACAGCAACCCAGGAAGTTCCAAGTTATCACTAATACCACTGTTGCTAACTACTGCGTGAAATGCTGCATAATACCTCCCCTGTGAATTTATAATCTCACTTATGCTTCTGCTTAGTCTTTGACACTCTGCAAAATTGCTAAGTATTTGTTACTGAGTGCACTTCTTGTAGCTCTGCTTTAATGTACTGCACGTTTCATTAATCAAGACATTAAGAATGAAAACAAATGGAAGTTAAACCCCTTAACTACAGAACTGAGTACAAAAGGACAGTTGAGCTGAAAGTATTACTATATGAAAATCCATTAAAAACGTAGATTTTTGCCAATATCAGTTGGTAATGTGGTTATGTCCTAAACCAGAATATTTACATTCTTTAAGGTAGGTTTTTTAGTTATATATGCCAGGCATTTTAAGAATGATCTAATTTTTTTGAAACATTATTGAACCAACTGACCAAATAATGTCTTGCAGTAGTTAGTTTCTGATATTAACATATCAAGAAATATTTCATCTGTTTCTGATGTATGTAACAATTAAGTGCTTTCAGAGTCAACAATACTCGAGCACTTAATCCCATAAATTTTTCATTTCTTCTAATATACCTCATTTAGGATGGTGAAATGACAGAGAAAGAAAGTAATTCAGAAAATTATCAAATGTGGAAGATTCTTAACTGGTCTTTTCACTGCAGCATTCTGACCTTCTGTCTCAATGCTAGTGTAGTCATGACTAGAAATAGGAAACACTAAATTATTCAAGGGATCTGCATCATCTTTTGCTAAGCACATCTGAAAGAAGTGCAAGTGTCCTCCCACAAAAGGTTTAGTGTCATTACAGACCATTAGATGGAGGAAATGAAGCAAGGGAATATGATGATGAGAAGAAATATTATCTATATCAGGCTTGCTTTTAAGAGGGAAAATAATTACGAAAATCAATGAAGAATTAGGAGAGAAAAATACAGTTCTAGAACTTACTGATCTTCTTTGTCTTAAGACAGCAGCTTCTGCTGGGTGATTGAATCTAAACTTATGAGACTTGCCAAGGACAACAAGGGCCCCTGTGAAAAAAAATTAATTAGAAGTCTACAGAGACATAATTCATCAAACAGTTGGTCCCTAGAATGTTAGAATTTTCTTAACTCCAGTATACAGACTACAGCATATACAAACTACTACAGAATAGTATGTTAAATCCCCCCTCCCCATTCTGACCAACAGCTTTCTGACTGTCACACAGCAGAGAACCATTTTTAAAATCTGCCACTATGGAACAGTAGAGTTATCATTCTGTAATGACAGGATCCAAGCAAACTAATCTTGGAGTTCTCTGCAAACTCAACGTAACAGTAAATTCCCTGTTCATATTAAAGACCACCATGACTTCATATCAAAAACACAACCAACCCACTGCTGTGAACTCGTTTTTACACTATTTTTTTTAAGAATCCAGATCACTACAAGTTCCCAGAAACTGGATTTGTATTTTTATTTTAAACAACTTGAAAATACAGGAGCCTGATCCCTTTCATCTGAGCTCAATCATCACAGCCTATGACTCACTGGCTAGTACCCTCCTCCTAAATACACTGTGAAAAAGTTGAAAGTCATTTCAATCATATTACATAATTGCCAGAAAACCCTACCAGTGGTCAGCTGGTTTAGAGCCAGTCTCCACTACTTCCCATAATAGTGCTTCTGACCACAGGTCTTCCTTTTTCAGAAGGCTACAGACTACTACTGCCAAAAAGGGTCTTAATACTGTCACCTATGTCTTCATTTTACTTTCTGTGGGGTACTTAATTTATTTGTGCCATTCTGGAAGCTCTAGCCATGGATCAAACCATGGCTAGAGCAGGAGGAGACAGAGATGTATTTCTTAGATCTGCATGAGTTCCATAAATCCTTGTCTCTAAACTCCAGAGGTAAGTTGATTATAATGCAGCATTCACAGAAAAAGCAAGCCTTACCTTGTGACAGACGACATGATCCAGTGACTTCACATCCATTCACCGTGCAGCGTGCACCCTGAACTGGTCGCAGTGTCACAATCCCACAGTTGTTGTCTATCATACAATGATCCCTTTCAATCCACCGTCCCTGCAAAACTATGATGTATAGATTTGGTTTATCTCACCTGTTTACAGGATTGGGATTGCACTATTTTCCTCAGAATGAAGTACCACGCACTGTTTGACACTATGACTGCATACTTCATACCTCAGAGAACGAGGTCATGTGCAGAACAAGGAGATTAAATCATCATCTTTGATTGCTAGCCAAGTACCCAATGGTATTTCTGGTTCTGGAAAACTATACACTACTTTCTGATTTGTGAGCTGATGTGCAAATTCTCCTATTGTGCTGAATTTTCTTATTGCTATTATGGTATTTATTGTTTATACATTAATAAACTATTGGCAGAAAATAATCAAACTTAACCAAACCTAGCAGAACTAACCAAAGCTGATATTCCACAGAGTTTCCAATTTCAGCATAAAGTTTCAACTCTCTATTTTAATTTGCATCTCTTGATATTGACTGTTAAAATTAAGAGCAGAAATTAAATAAAAAATATTCTGAATAATTTGGATTTTATATCTAAGATATTCTGCCCAAGTAGAGTTGAAAAGCATTTTCAATGTCTCATGATCACTTGTGCCAGTAGTTTAGGAATGTACCTAGATCTGGATGATGGATGAAGATATTTTTAAACTCTAGTGGTAGCACATCACAAGTGGGAAGAAAATTCTGAAGAGATCTCACTTAGGTCAAGACCATTTTTGACTTCATAAACAAAACCAAAAGATAACTGAAAGATTTTATCCAATTAAACAATTATTCTCTCCTACTTACCTTCCTCTGTAAAGAGAGCTGACAAACAGAAACATTACCTAGCTATTACACATGACAAATGTAGACTTCTTGGTATGACCAGACCATATCATAAAGTAATTTGTAATATCATTCTCTTACCAATGTCTTGCTCTTGGTCTGAATCATTTCTTCCAATTTTGGTTGTTCCTTCCTAGAACAAGAAAAGAACTAAAAGTCAGCTACTGAAAATGGATTATATATAATAATTAAAAAAGCTTTGGTACAGCATCTTAGCAAATACCTGAAAAAAGTCACCTCTGAATGACTGAATTGTTTAGAGCAAACTCTATCTACTACTTCATAATACTTCAGATTGCTGTCTCCCATAGCAATACAATTACTTCTTATCCTGCAGTTATGTCAGCTTCTCCTATTATGACTTCAGTAGATGAAGTAACCCTCAGTGGATGATTTTTGGACTGTGCTTGAGACAAATATTTTGAATATAAACACATGTTCTGATGCATTGATATTTTACAGTGAGACTTGTTGTTTGCAGAAATAAGATAATTCTTTTTATAAATATCCATGCAAGAAGAAAGAAGCTGCAAAATGATTATTCAGTTAACTAGGCTTTTCAGATATAAAAGTAACAGAATTCCTATTTTGTAAGGGAACTTTGTCACAGATTATGAATTCTTCAAACTAACCACTAAAGAAGAACTTTTTTCTGAAACTTAAATAACATCTATTAAAAGTCTTCTTGGCAATTATGGTATATGGGCAAGTTCCCAAACTTGAAGAATCAATAACTTCAAAGAAAAGAACTGCCTTGGAACAAAAGTCTCCAGAACAAGCAGACTCAAACCATATTATGGGCCAGTGATGGAAGTGAGACAGTATTCTTATGGTACAGTGCAAATAAAACAGAGTCATTTAATCCATACTATGAGAAAAAAAACTACCCAAAAAAGCAATGAATTTACCAACTGTCTGGTATGTTCCATTACCGGTTTTATCTTTTTCCTTAGGAAAACAAAGCAAGATCATTTCCCAGCTCTGAACAGACACTATACTTGATTATTGTAAACTGATCAGTGAATGTGCTCTAAAAAGACTTCAATGCCAACTCTTTGGTCATATTAATTATGGTCATTAAACTACTTGATTTCTGTATTGTAATTAGAATAAACTGAATATGCTTTCTGCTCCAAGCATATTATAACCTAGGTTTAAAGATGAAGCAAGAAGTAGTAATCATAAGCCTGAAGACTGGGAAAAGGGAAGCTGTGCATTACTGTGAGATGATGCAGTTATGTGTAATTATGGGTAAATCACAGTGGTTTTGTGCACTGAAGGGAAAGGGATTGATTATCACTCAGTTCCTCACAGACCTCAGCTAGCTGAACCAACTAACAGAGCCCTCTGCTACAAACTCTGCTGAGACTCCCTTGCTGGAGAGGCTGAAAGCTGGATTGTGTCCAGTGCCCCTGCTTTGGAGTAATTATCAAGCTAAATGTCAGCTTTACATTCAGTGGACTCAACCACAAAATATCCATCTGGCTTGGCCACAGCTTGTAGAAAACTTAGGATCCATATGGCCTTTAACTCACCTCACACAATCAAGTGAGTTAGCAACATGTATTTTATACAAAGAGAAGTAAACCAACTCCTAAAAGACCTCTTTATCAATTACCTTCTTGACTAAGCAAAGAAATAGTTACTTTAATGCCAAAAGAAACTTTTCCCCAATGTGCTGAAATAACTCTCTGGTAATACAATTTAATTCAGAAAAGTACATTACAGCAGTATTGGCTCATGAAATTCACAATAGTATCCAGGTTAGTGGAACGATTCTGGGTGAGTAAGTACAATTAAAAATTGCAGCTGAGAGCAAAGGTACAGATACAATACAAGCAAACTAACTCAACCTAAAGAAGAAAACAAAACAAAAATAGCCATAACCCAGGCCTATGTTGATTGCCTTTTTTCAAATGCTATTAGTGAGCTAATAATTTAAATATTTATATTCTTCCTTAATTTAATATTGAGAATTCTACCTGAAAAAGTAAAAGAAAGATGATTCAGAGGAAATAATCACACAACTTCACCTTAACATATTGAGGTACATCTTCATATCTGTTGAAGTGCTTATAAATTATTACCCTCTTCTGGCAGTGTTTCCTGACTAAGAGCAGAATTCCCAAATCCATTATAGACCCATAAAGAGTGAGATTACTTTCCCCTTCACTTTTGGGAGTACTCCAACTTTCAGAAAAGTTTGCGAAGTACATCTTTTTCTAAAACAATATAAACAACTCCCATATTTTTAAGCTATGCAAAAAGGTCAGTTAAATTATAAGGAAAACATATATTTTTGTTAATGAAAGCCAGAAAAAAGAACAGAACCTAAGAAAGAAAGGTTCCTTAAGCATAGGCACCGTGTTGATTAGTGCAATTAATACTACGGAGTATCAAGAGACTAAATGGGTAACACAATGGTCTGAAAAGTGTGGCCATGACCTCCCTCTAGAAGTAGAATGTAAAGTGCTGTTATATGTTGAAGCCCTGGTATTTAAGGAACCACTAATGTTTTTACCTTCTTGCTGTTCAGGTGAAGGTAATAGACATCAGAGTCTAAAAGATGCAAAGCACAAAGAAAAGAAAAGGCAGCATCTAGGAGCAAAGAAAGAGGGGACAAAGATGTTAGTGTGACAGAGACACACTAATGACTTCAGAAGGTGACCCTTCAAACTAGGTTCCTCCATTACAATCAATATCTTTAAATTACTTCAGGTGATGTGAAAATATCTGCTGTTTCCAAAATGGCACATAATGGAAAAACATTTAAGTAGTAGCAATTACTTTTAATTAACATTTAATGTTAATGTAAGGATTGAGTAGTTCAAGTTACATGTTGATCAGCACTGGACATTATGACTTGGTCCCTAATTATTACCTGGTACAATTTCTTTGTGCTGGCACGAGAAAAATTAATAAGGTTTCTCTTTCAATATGATAAAGAACAGTATGATTATGATTTCTGTTTCAAATATTTGTAGCAGCTTTTTAACAGGAAAAAAAAAATCCCACGTCCCTAAACTACATCAAGCTGCACAAAACCTAGATTTGGATTAAGATACTTTAGTAATAGACAGATATATGATTTTAAACCATATTTAACACATTTTTTGCTAATGAGTGCACCTCTGTAGAGGTACCCATCCATCATTCCTTTTACGTTAAACACCATCAATATTTCAGTAATTTCCAATAATTTAAACATTAAAAAGTTAAAGTCCAGCTTAGCACTGACTTATAAAAAAAAAAAAATCCCCTAAAACTATTTGACCTAGCCACGCACATCATAAGCCGCAATGTGGAGTAACATACATACAAAGATATGAAAGTTCCTTGGTGAAAACCTTGCCTTAAATGAGCAGCTACACAACAAAACACTACCTGAGGCCTGGATTTCTACCTGATCCTGGAAAACAGCCACTCAAGTGGGATCACAAGTAATTAGCATTCAAGCTATACACCTGGAATCTACCTGGCAGGCCTGGTAGGCTTAAAACAGCAATATATAGAAGTCATTTCCAAAGCGAGCTTGTGCTCGTTAAAGCTTAATTTTTTTCTTTGATCTACACATACACAAGTATTCCAGCCTCAAGCATGCAAGTACTTAGTAAAATCTGGACTAGTATGTCTGATATACTTTAAGCACCATCCTTTACGTTTACACACAGAGACACGTACACACACCTCAAGCTTCGTGGACAAACTACTAATGCCTAATTTGAATATTTTGCTTTGCTTATGATACATTATCAAATAGTTTGCACATGCATTCATAAGAGGTCAACTTCCTCCATTTTTCATGTATCCTTTTCTGCTTTTTTCCCCCTGTTATCTGTCTCTTGGGGGCTGTGGCCTTTACTTTTTGATAGCTTTGTTGTAATGCCACCTTAACCACTCCCCATTTCCAAAGAAAACAAGTGTTTTCAAATTCAAGGGAAAAATAAGACAAATTTATGATAATCTTACCCTGAGATGATACAGCACCACTCCTGTGCTGAGGATATCATCATCCATGGCCATTAGATGAGGTAAACTAGAATCTATTGTTACTCCAGCTTTTTCTTTGTTGATGTCCACACTGTATTCCTCCATGATGGCTTTCCTGTCTGTCCACTTACTTGTCCAGTCTTTGGTCAATTGCTCAATCTTAAAGAATAGGAGAGGAAACTGTTTCACTTACTAAGCAGGTTAATTTTTCTCATACATAAATTTCTTCAGAAAGAACAGCATTTTTTTTCCAGTTACTGGAAGCAAAATTCTTTCACCAGCTGCAATGCAGGTGTATTTCTAATTGCAGTACACTTCTGAGGCAACAAAAACCCGGGTAAAATCTGTACTGCCACCTAGTGAAGCAGGTTTAATCTATTGAAGACTCATTCCCAAAATGTCAGAAAGATACATGATCATACTAACTAGTTATTCTGCCTGTCTTTAAGCAAAACTTAAAATTCAGATCTCCAATACCTTTCCAGGTCACCAGTGATCAAATCTTCCTAGTAATTTCATGACTGCACAATAATTTCCTTCAAACAAACTGGAGGAGTTTAATCTTAGAAAAGAGAGGCTCTGTATAATGAATTACTGTGATAATGTGATAATACTGAGACAGCTTTCAAATAAGGAGTAGATTGTGCAGTGATACGCAATGGACAGTATCCCATTAAGGACATCAGACTTTCCTCACAGATTGGTAGAGAGCACCCAACATGCATTAAGGATGGCAGTTTCCTGCATATTCAGAGCAAACAGGAAATGATTAGGACAAAAACATTTTCACTGTGGTTTCAAAACTATGGCAATGCTACCTCCCCCCGCTCAGTGAAACAGGAGAGAGTTACAGCATCAAATAGATCATACACACCTTCATTTCATTCTGAAGAACCAGCTCGGTCAGATTTCCATCCCTGTCATCACTCCAAGAAGGACTGGAATTCCTCTGTACAAACAACAGCCACCAAGATCTACATGTTAGTTTCCTTATTCACAACTGGCAGGCATGTCCTTTCACCCTCCAGGATTTCAAGGAGATGAACTCAGGAAAGACGAAATACACAGACATTTGATGCTGCCTTCTAGCATCTAGCCTACACTTCTTTAGCTATTGCATGTAAATTTTTGTGAAGACCTGGTGAAAGAGCATTAACAGAGAGATACTCCTGTGTAAATAAATCCTGGACTTTAGTTCCAGTCTCTCCCAGCATGGAAGAGACTGGAATTGGTTTCCCATAGCATGGAAAACCAAGACACTATTATTATTCCAAAGGAGAAAAACACAATGGCAGCTGTATTGTGAGGGCTCACAGATGTTCACCACTTCTTTTGGGGGACAGAATGTGCAGGCTGGGTAAAAACTCCAAAATACTGTTGAGGTCTGCTAGTTCACTTTTTTGGGAAAGAGGACTGTAACAAGTCTGGCAGGGAAATTACATCAATGTTTTAATATTTTGTACTGTCTTGGTGCATCCATATCCCTACAAATAAAATATTTCTATTTCACACTATTTCTGGACAACAAAACCATCCAACTCCATGAAAGCTGGGCAAGAAAATCCTTTCTAATAATTACATAACTGCTTATACTTCAGGATTATCAATATAATGCCAGAAAAATGAGAGAGAACAGAAGTGCAGTTAACCTTATAATCATCAGAACTCGTACAACAGTTTAATTTCCCTCCAGTTACAATAAACATGGAAACAAACAGATAAAACAGAAGCAAGTCACTGTAGCTACCTAAAGTAGCGTTAGAGCTCCAGTTGGGAAGCGTTGCTACGTACCAGTTCAAAGCTCATCAGCATAGTTTTCAACCTATCAATTTCTTCTCTCAGTTCTCTGATCAGTTTTACATTTGCATCCTGAAACATTGAGACACAGATGTTGGAAAAATCATTCTTTAAAAAATTCTAGCTAAAGAAATCAATGCAGAGCTGTTCCAGGAGCCAGGAGGAGAGAACAGGCACACTCACAGCAGTGCTCCTTGCTCCACTCCACTAGGCCCCTGGGATGAACTGCCTAGGGGCAGGTGGTTCCCATCTTTGATAGGTTCTCTTTTCCCATGAACTTTGTTCCATCTCTTTTCTGAACACAGACCTACTATAGTAATTGTTCCCATCATGACAACTGCTGGATACATCAGTACTTTTATGGATTTACCTTCAAAATAGTCTCATCAGGTCAGAAAAATGCTGTTATTTCTGTCATGCAGAGGAGAAAAATCAGGCTAGAGGAGACTAAATCAGAATGTCACCAACCATGGTATTAAAAGCCCTTGCAGCTGATACTCAAAGCATTTCCTGCCTGCTTGTGTGGCAGCATTTATCTCACTTTCAGAGTAAGCATCTCTGCACAGGCAGTTTCTGGAAACCAGCTTTTTGCTGTCAGTTCAGGGAAACTCTTGAGTCAAGAGTAAAATTTCTCTGGGCTGCCAGTAACACTTTGGCTCAGGTCAATTTACAGCAAGGGGAAAATGGAAGCTCGCTGAAGGGATGGAGTCAAGGGTCTGGCAGGGGTTGTGCAAGAGAGTGATGGGCACCCAAGTTGGGAGGCTGAGAAGCTGTGGCTGGGTTAGCTGGCAGACTAACCCAGGAGAACTGTGTGTACTTGCCTGTGGCCTGTCACAGAGTTGAGAACTGCTGCTGCCAAAACCAAACACACTATTGCTGCCACTAGTGATGTCTAAAAACTAGTTATAGGCACTGGTAATATGGATGCACATTAAATTTGGGAAGTTAGAAGGGTGTCCTTCTGCCCAAGATTTAACAGAGTATCATTAGGAAGGTAAATAAATGAAGTACATTCCTAAGATTCTATCCTTTTTATCTACAGATAAAATTTTGATACACCCAAGCCAAATCACAAAAGAACACTACTAAAGTTGTAAAGCCGACTGCTCAAAGATTAGGAAATGCTGGGATCAAGACTTTTTTTGAAATCTAAATTCAGCCCCTTAAATGGATACATTGTGATTCAGTCCTTAAGCTTTGTGATTACCGTAGGCCAGCAGCCTCATGAAGAACACCAGGTGAAGAATGCTCAGTTAAAGAGCAGCAATTCAGGCGTTTTAGTATTTCTAGCATGTGTGATCATAGATCTTGATTATTATGTGCTGTTTGAATTTTGCTGTGAAGACAGATAGAATTATGCATTTCCCTGTGGATTTTTTTTATGCTGGTTCTCATCAATATAGTGTCTAAAACCTCCACAACTGCTACTCAATCTGTTTTAACATCACATCTTTGATTGGGAGAGTTTATGTTTCTCCCATTTGATAAATGTGGACTGCAGGTAAGGGTGGAAATGAGGAACAAGCACACACTGAAAGTTTACTTTAAACATCTGGACTAGCATTGAACAAGAATGCTGTAGCAGGGGCAGTGACAGAATCCAGTCCTCCAAGGCAGCATCAGACTCCCCTTAATACCCTGCCACCTTTCAGCTTGTGCAGCCTGTGAAGGACTCCCTCACAATTGAACAGATTAATCTGCCATACAGTCAGAGTTCACCCCTGGAACAGGACTGTTCTGTGCAATGAAGCTGGGGTGCTGTGGCAAAAATTGTTAACATGTATTTAAAGGCTTAATCATTTTGTGTACTGAAAAGACAAATTGAAACTACATAGTCTACCTTAGGCCTGGCATATTGACTTCTGAATTCTTGACTTTGCAGCCTTAACAGAGTTCATTTAACATGCCAAAAGGAAGAGTTGCAGGGGTTATGCACTTGCAGTAACAGGTTAAATAGTAACAAATAATCCTAACAAATCTGTAACCCTGCCAATATTTAGGATAAACATATAGGGTAAATATACATGTCACAACAATTCAAAGAGAAGGAGGAGTGAAACTCGATGAACGTAAAATAGGTGTGAAATTCTAAATGGTTTAACCTGCAGGGGATCAAGGAAATTATTTCTGTAATATCCAGGCTCCTATTTAGCTCTCATTAACATGGGAAAAAGACGTATGAATTTTGTTCAGAGAGCAGATATACTGACTAAACCTTAAATAATGCACACAACAAAATGGAACAAGAATGAAAAGCAGAACTCAAGGCCTCACCTCATTCACTCTGGGCTTGTTAATAATATTTTTGGCATTTGAAGCATATCTCAAGGTACTCATGGTCTCGTTGTAGCTGGAGCTGGCAGGAGAGATAGCTGCAGACAGAAAACAAATAGAAAAGAAACACTATTTTAAAAAGCAATAAGTTCAACCCATCACTTTTCAAAAAGGTGGACTTTTTTAGTCTTGTTTCTTTAAAAAACAACACCAAAAATATCCTTAGAGGTATTTCATCAAGCTCACAGAGAATGTCTTCTCAAGATTATATTTATAACTGAATAAATCACTTTATATCAAAAGCTATATCCTTAGAAAGACTCTTAAGCTTAACTTCATGCACAATCAGCATGCCTTTTCATTTTCTTGAGTATCCTATTAAGTATTTATGAAAATCTTTACAAGCACAAATTCTAAATGATATAGCTGTCTTCTCACTGCAGTAGGGATGTATTTTAAGAGGGTAATGTAGTGCAAAATGTTAACAACGAATGGAAACCAAACTCACTGGCAATCATAATGGTCTTGGAGTTGCCCCCCAGACTGTCCTTCAGAAGCCAGGTGAGGATGGAGTCACGGTATGGGATGTAAGCTGGTCGCCTGGTCCCGCTGATGCTGCCCACAGAAGGACTGTCCGCATGACTGTTCTCCCCTTCGCTTGTTATGGTGTTTATGCTCTGGCAGCTGCTGAACATCTGCGAATTTTGTGCTGGAGGAGAAATACCACAGAGCTCAGGAAAGGGGTTGTCTTTTTCTGTCATGGCTATTTAATTTTCTTAGATGTCATTACAGTTTACGAAGATGCCACACAGCTGTTCTGTTCAGCTTTTTGTTGTAAATATAGATAAGCATTAAGACACAGCACATGGTGAGGGAGTTCCACGCTTTTATCACTACCCTTCAAATATAAAGAACTACTGTGCTTACCTAAAGTGGAGATGACAATTCCAAGTGTAACTAACGACTTGTTAATGTTGGCACCTTCGGTAATTCGATCTCTACAGTAACTGGGATCAGCTCTTTCACTGTAGCACACAAGCATGGAAAAGGCAATGCAAACCAAACAAAAATGCTTAATTATTAACATACAATCAATATGAAAACATTATGTATTTTTCACATAGAAGAAAACAGAAATTGCAAGCTTTGCAATTAAAAAAACATATGCTTTGAATACTTTACATTGCTGTCTGGTTCAGAAAGTCCAAACAACCATGAGCAAAGGTGGTGCAAACTACTGTTAAAGACCCATCAAAACATAAATTCAAGCCTGAACTGGCAACCCAATCATAGTGGTTCTGAATTTTAAAAACCCCAACATACACTTCACCACTCTGCAAGGGTAGACTGGCTCAACGCAGAAGTCTATATCCTCTCAAAATTACTTTCTCTGCTCAGACATTCATGGCAATTTACATTCTTGAGAAAGAAAAATGTCCTGTCTCCAACTGTTCTATAACTCTTCAGCACAACTTCCATCTTTCTCTTCTCTGTCACATCCAGCAAAACCACATGTTCCTCACTGAAATGCATAGCTAAGATCAGAGCGTTTAGGAACTTTCGGAACATGAACAACATCAGCAGTGAGATATGACTATTTTCTCCCACCCATGCTAGGCAGCCACGAGGAATACATTCCTTTTTTTCTCTCTCTTTTCAAGGTCAGGTTCGGTAAGTCCACCAATAGCTACTGGAAAAGCCACTTAAGAATACAGGGTTGTACGGAATTACCTTAAATGTATGCAATGGCACGGTATTGGATCTGAGGACCCAGGAATTCCCTTCCCCAATGAAATCCAACACCCAATACAGAAGAAAGATGACAGATATTATTAGCTCAATATTCCTTGTTACTGTATACAGAAGTCAGGCTTACTGTTAATTTAATGAAGTTTTAAAATATTATATTTCATCTTTTAAGGCAGTACTATCAGCATCTTCAGGCAAAATTACCTTTTTGACCCTCAATATATTATTACCTGCCTGCAAGGTCCACTAAGTTGATCTTGCTTGCAATTTCAGAGGGGAGATTGTTCTCCAATATAGCCTGAAGAGAAAAATATAAATAAGGAAGATTATTCCTCTTAATTAATTAATGAAAATAAAATAGATATGCTCTTGTTTGAAACCGAGTTGTACATATGACTGTCTCACTGCCTTTCTTGTGACCTTGACCCACTGACTATGTTCAACCCATTAACTCAACAGCTTTCTCACCGGACAGAGAAACTACCCTCTTATGCCAATTTCCTCTTGAAAAAACCTTTACTGCCTAGCGACTGTGAAAGCCTTTCTTGTAGACCTTGCAGTTATTTTCCAGTAGTGTATTCCAAAGGTCTTTCGTGAAACTACTGAAAAATATCCCAAAATGTTCTGTGATTACAGGATGTTAGAAGTGTGAGATAGAAAAGGTCTATTGGATCACTGAATGACTTCCCTGCCAGGGAAGGATATAATTCCTCCGGAGAAAGGGTGCATTGTCTCTGGGAGAGTACTGGATGCCAAATGCTAAAGAGATGAGCACATCTGAAAAGCTGGACAGATACAAAATTTTGGTAAGTGTTAAACTAATGCTAATTAAGGATCCTAAACAAGTGTGACAAAACATAACTTCAAACATATTCACACATAATTTTCACAGCATCATTCACAATATTGCATTTCAAATGGCTGATTAAAACTGTAAACGTTTCTTTTTACAGTGACTCTTTGGCATCACATCTGACTCTAAGCTTGCATAAAGGAACAAGAATACTTCAGTAAACACTCAACACACCAGGAGGTGAAGGAAGTGTGACATATCTGCTGTGTGATCCAAAGGAAGTAACAGCTTCCACTGAGATTATGACAAACAGCACAAAACAGTGACAAGTAACAAATGCACAACACATTGAACAATGCTTTTTGAGAGTGAAGAAAAAAGGAAGTTGGATTATTTTTAGCTAACCTGAGTGTAGTGGATGGTGAAGATAGCATGGGATCTGCTGCTGGCATTGTGAATGTGTGTAGCTGCTGTGATTCTAAAAAGAAGAACAAACCATTCAATTACAGAGGCTTATTTCCCTGTGTTCATGGAAAAAAAAAATAACAAATACAGCAGATAAATGAAGATGAAGGAATGTGAAACTTGAAGAATATGGTAGGCTGTATTCTTGGCTCTGATCACAGAGTGTGTGGAGAGGCCCTGGGAGAGTGGAAACCAAAGTCCACTTAGAGGTGTTTTTGTCTACCAGCAGCACTCTGAAGAAATATCTTAAAGCAGCCTTACAAGCACAGGTGTAAAGTGTTGTGTAAGGGTAGAACACAGCAGAGAAGTAGAGCCAGCAACAGCATCATACAGCTCACCCCAACACCACTGAATGTACTGGCTCAGTACATGTTCTCCATATTGACCCTGTTTTTATTTTCTGGCACTTCAAAGGGTCCAAAAAGCTTCATACACCACTTCTGAGGCTCCCTTCTGTCACAGGGCTGATACAGTAGTTTTACCCTGTTAGAGGAGTCCAAAGAGATTAACCAGTCTACCCATATGAGTACCAAATGAATACCGTAATTCACTCGTGTAGCACTTGCTTGGCTTTACCATGCAGACAGACCAGTCATCTGGCTCTAGCCCTCCGACCACTACACTCTGGCTAGCAGGTACCAGGCACAGGAGGAAGAGGAGCAGCAGCAGCACTCTCCCACTATCTCTGTAACACAAACATTTGGAAACTCTACTTTCTTTGTTGCGGTTTTGATTAGACAAACCCAAAGAAAGTGGGATTTTGCCTAGGGCAGAAGCCAGGTCAGGGTCTTTTCTTTTGTCACTCTTATAGCTTGCCTTGAATATTCAGCATCAGTTTTGCCAAGCTTAGCCTGAAAAACAGCAGGCAATTTTAGTAGCGCAGACAAGGACTGTGGAACCAATTTTTGTTACGAGCCCAGCTGTCAAGAGTACCACAGAGACCAGCTGCACCAGAGAGCAGAGAGCCGTAGCCGTGCGCACGCTGCTGAGCGCCTGCTGCAGGAAGCCAAAGCCAGGATCCTCCTCCCTGTTGCTCTCTGCTTCCTACACCTCCACAGCCGTGTGAGCAGGCACCACCAGCTGCTGCAGGCAGTCTAGTGCACCATGGCTATAAGTGAGCCTAAGCTGAGGAAGCAGGAGAACATGAACTAGTCTCCAGATGCTGGAGGAGTAAGATAAACAATTAGGTAAAGGGCAGAAGACAGAAAACAGCTCTACAGTGGACAGAGAATGTAAAGGCACAGCACTGATGTCTATTAAGCAAAAAAGAAATAGGAAGTGACTGCAGTTTGGAGGAGGAAGTGTCAGTACTCGCTTCTCGCCTCCAACAATACACAGGGTAACTGGAGGGCACGTTCACAACTCAACTACTCACAACCATGTGAGAATTTTTATGGAAGAACGTGTGTGTTACGTTTTTCATATAGTCTATTTCATCGCGGTATGTGGTATACATTTTAATATTTTAAACTGTTCTAATAATATTATCTAGATTCCTTGGTTGCTTTGCTTTACACAGCACCAGGGCTATGCTTTTGGAAATTTTTATTTCCTGCATTTTAAAAATGTTATTCTTAAGCATTTGAGACTGAGCCTTGCAAAGTGTCAAGAGAAAAAAAAAATAAGAGCATTGAGAGTTACAACAAAGATAATGATTGCATGTTGAAAATCATATTTGTTTTATTTTATAATGGATGGGTGCAGCCAGAGCATGGCTGGAGATGGCCTGATAAAACCAAGTGGAAAAAAAATGCCTCCAGTAAATTCTGCTGCTTGTTAGCACAGGAGCTGCCCCCTGCCCCATGAAAGGCACCACCCATATTTAAGGGGAGTTTCCCCTCCTATCTTTCCTGTTTAAGGGGAGTTTCCCCTCCTATCTTTCCTGTATAGTCAGACCTGGAGCCATCTTGTCCCATTCTGCTCCACTCCTGCCTCCAGCCATATGGGAAAATTGCAATCTGTTCGTCACCCTCTTTACCCTTCAGATCTTGCTGATGTTCATTTAGCATCATTTCTGCAGATGTTTTAAATTAGTTTGTTTGCAGTTATATTGTGCTAATAAATACTCTGCAGAATATTTCTCAAAAAATAAAAACTATATGTAAAGAGGAGTTTCATGTATATTCCAAATAAGTTTTTGAAAAGTTATTCGGAAAAAGAAGTTGTTTGGTTTCATCCAAGTGACAATGTTTGAAACTTTGGCACCACAAAAACTTACACAGAAAATACTGAACCTCTGATTTTGTTTTCTCTGCATCTTCTATTTCCTTAGCAATGAGACAACTGTAGGATTACATTACCAGACAGACTGGAATTTTGTCATTCTGAAAAAGTCTTTTCTTACCATAGAGTTGCATCTCTTGATCGCTACAAGCAGAAGCGGCAAACTTAATCCTGCTGTTTATTTTATGTTTCTGTGATAACTCAGCTTAGTTTTTATTTACTTCCCAGCATCACTGATATTCTAAAATCTCCACCTCTCTTATGATAAGACTTAATATCAATTTTGGAACTGTGATTTGTATTTGGAGAATCTTTTCAAATATAACTCTCTTCCATCACTGTAATGGCAGTTGTATTGATATCCAAGGCTCTCTGTCAAAAAAGTAAAAAAGTGTCTTGGCTCATGAGAGCCAAAATCATTGGCTTCATTGGTGTGACAATTCCCACAGTCCTCTTGTAGCCAACGTGCATGATTTGGACCAAAAACTTTAAAAAATACTTATAAAAATTAAAACACGTAATTATAAAACAAATATTTTTAGGAATTAAGTAAAAACCCACTATCTTTTCAGCAGTTTCAAATCACTAAGTTACACTAACAAGTGAGTTGAAAGCTATACAGTCTCAAGTGTCATGAGCAAGTGGAGGAGAAAAATTGGAAGTCTGATTACAGCATTTTTTATCCCAGACAGATAGCTGAATTTTGTGGATAACTCAGGATAGGATCAGTTTTGAAGAAACAACTTTATGAGTGCTTGTAGTTCTTACTGTGGATAATATGAAGATACATAACATCTTATGTGTAGGTCATGCAGGATCAGCAAATATGACATCCTGGCTTGACAAAGCATTGGCAATACTGTCAGTAAAATAAACATCAATGAAATCCACACATGGTGAAAAAAGTGTTAAGTAAGGATGGAGCTAGTTTTTGCTTTAGAAAATACCTTTTAGCTATTCCTTCTTCTAGAAGTTCTACAACTTGCTTGTAGTCTGTAACTAAACGTTGAGTCAATCCTGCCAAAGATTAAAAAAATAGTTAAATGCATATTTTTCTCAGTTTACTCAACATCAGAAGTACAAGGATGTTCTGCTGGGATGCCAGTCTGTTCTACAAGTAGTCTTTAACTAGAGTAACTATTTTATTTTTTAAAAAAACTATTTTAGTTTCAAAAAAAAAATAAAAAAAAAATTGCAGTCCATCCTTCAGATGCAGTGACATCAGTACTAAAAAAATGCCTTGTGCCTTTAAAGTACAGACCTTTTTCCAACTTGTCTGCAGAACAATGGTATATAAAAACAGTATAACTGAAACTCCATAAGAAATTTCCAGCTATTTCACTGCTAATTGGGCACAGATCCTGTAAAGAAGCTTTTGTCATTGCCTCTGGATAATGGCTTTGCTCAGGCAACAAACAAAATTAGGAACCAACCCCTGTGAATATTTACCATTTAGTTAACTAGGCTTCAGCCTGCAACATGTAGGAGTCTTCATGCTCTTTTCTCCCCAGAGGGTGCCCAAATAATGACATGAAACATCTGGCCTTTTCATAACTTCTGTTTTCAAGGTTTTGGGTTTGTTTTTTTTTTTAAATTTGATTTTACTTTTAAGGAGGGGAAAAAACCCACTGAAAACAAACAAAATACTGCATTGCAGAGCCTGCTGTGTCAGAGCTGTGGTTGTGAGTCAGACGGCCCCGGCGGAGGGCAGTGTGCTGCTGTGCTGCAGCGGCACTGCCAGCCCCTTGCGAAGTGCAAATTCCAGCAGACACACACAGTTAACCTCTACAGGCTTGTATTTCACATAAATCCAGTTTAATATGCCTCGTTTGTATTTTACGGTGATGATCAGTTATCATTTGTACTGAATTGACTTCCTGAGTTGTGAAGCAAGTCTTCATCATACAATACCTAATAAAACACTCCTTTGCAGAATGTTTTCTCTGACAGCTGGAATCCAGGGGTATTTCCTTACCCCTGCACTGATTTAGGTCTGGTTTGTTTTATTGCAGGCCACAAAAGTGTGGATGAAGGCAGAGTACTGAAAAATATTATTTATTTGGATCAAATAATTTATCTGCTGCTAGAATGTAAGCCAAGTTCAATCTAAAATTCAACAAGACTGAAGTAAGTACTTCTGACATTGTTAGAGTCTATCCTTACATGGTAACAGCTTGCTTAACTTTAGATGAAAGCAAAATCTAAAGCAAAGATGGGAATTTATTTCAGTCCTTTATCAACTGACACACATAAAGAGAAAAAAAAAGATTTTTGGATCACGCACACTTTAAAAAAACCCCCGAACTGTAGTGTGCACGCATGTGCTCTTGCACACACACAATGTATAGGTTTCAAACAAAAGCATTTCTTCTGCTCTCTAGTGTCCCTTTACAATACATTAATTCCAGAAGTTATCACATTTTCCACTTGAGGAAGAGGTCCATTATTTTTCCAACAGTACTGGGATCTTCAAAGCTCCGAATATGGAAACTATGACATATTGTTTTCCCAGACCCTTTTTCAGGGTCTTATTTAAGTGAATAAAAATCCAGTTATAAAATGGAAGCATGGAAGAAATTCTTACCTACCTACATTTCCATAAGTACTGAAACAGTGAATCTAGCACAGAGTTCAAAACATTTAGTTTTTCAATAAGGTAAATGAAATATTGTAAATGTTGTTTGAAAAGCAATGACAAAGTGTTCTGTTGGCTGTTAGAAAAAAAAAAAAAGGTCATTTTCAAGTTCCATAGAAAGATCAAAAACACTTGCTCGTCTAGAAATCTGCCTTGGAGTAAGAAAGGATCTCCCCCAGAAATCCGTCTCAGAGTAACAAAATAGATTGCATCATTTCCTGATTTAAGAGAGGCCGATTCCTTAACAGTGCAACCATCTGTGAGGGAGAAGTTTGAAATGATTCCAACCCAAAGCACTGAAACACTTCAGCATTTTAAAGGCTACGATCTCACAGCCTTTACACGGAAAAATGATGGGCTGGAAACTATTCAAAATACTTAGTAGTTGGAGCTGGGACTTCCTGACTGGACTTGCAAATGGAAAATGCATTGCCCAGAGCATCTAAGCATCCTTAAAGGGGTTAAATTTTCTGATTTTCCTTTCTGTCTGTTCTTTATACAGTGCTAACTGTACTCTGATATCATTGACACCAACCACACAACTGACAAACTAATGGTACACTGGGGAGCTCCTGATCTAAGTCAGTAAACCTTAAAATTGCTGATGGCTTGCAAGAAGTATGATGCAAATACAGATGCTAGTCCTTAACATACTGGATCTATAGGAAATAATGGAAAATTTCTGAGCTTTGCTGATGTTCATAATTTTTATTTCTTGCATAAAGTAAAATGCCTGGAAAGGGAATACAAAATAAGATCCCCTCCTGGTAAGCTTGCTGATAATTCTGATCTCAGCCATCTAGCTATTGGAAACAATAGTCCTGCACATAGAGAATACATATAAAACTGGCAAAGACTACTTCAGCACATAGAAGGCTCTCGTTAGAGATCAGCAACTGTTGATTGCAGCAATATATTACTGCAGTTGAGAAATTTTGTACCACTGTTATGAACCCCTTTATTTTCTTGAATTTGATGTTACTAAAATCAAGCTGACTGTCCTCCTCACCTGCATTCAAGAGACCTCTGGACTTTCTCACCGCTACTTACTTTTGATGTGAGCTAGTGAGTGCAGTTCCAAAAGGAGCTATGTAATCGCACCTTTTTTATTAGTCCCTCTCCCCAAAAGACACCAGGGCTGTCTCAAGTAAAGCAAATTGAAGTTCTTAGTTGTGTGAACTGTACATAAGCATATTTATTAATATATACTTATATATGCATATAAAAAAGCACTGTCATCTGACTGTTGCCCTAATCCACTGACTCATCAGCCTGAAATCACTTCTGTTCACATGCTCATGTGAATTACACCCCATGATGCCTTCAGCAGAGAAATTACTTCATTTTTCATGCATTTGATCAGTCTTTCAAAAAATGCAAATCACATTTATCATTAAAATTTTTCTTACAGGCATTAACAAAATTATTTCTGGAGGCTGTCATAAGATACAGAGGGAGAGAATCTTCTAAAATAAAGTATTCATACTGGATTTACAGATGTGGCCAAAGCTGGCAAATATTATTTAGGTTAATCTTTTTCCACTATCCTTTCCTCTTATTTTACAAAATCTAATCAATTTGGAACTTTTATGAGATATTCAGAACTCTAGTATAAAATTGTTCCACTTAAAGATTTTAGTTGTGTATAAAAGTATAAAATCCTTATTCAAAAGGGCTAAAATTAAACTAAAAAAAAAACCAAACCACCACAAGAAAAAACAAACCAGAACTGGAAAAGAAGTGACAGATTTGGCCTGGAAGGTTCCAGATGAAGACAAAATAGTGACAAAAGGCAGGCCAGCCCATTGGCAGAAGCTATAACTTCATTTTCTTTTAAAACAAGGAAACTCCATTATATGCAGCCAAGGAATCACTGGAGATATAAGGCCTGAGAAAAGGGATGGAAACTGCCAAGGAAGGAAGCAGTTTAAAGACCTATTCTTGTGTGGTGAATGAGCAGCTGCTAAAAGAAAATAATTAGTATCTGTACTCCACCAACAACGAAGTTCTCCGATAACAAGCAGGTAGAAAGAGAATCTTGGAAAGACTTCAATAAAGGCCAAATGCCTATGAATCTGCTTTTCAAAGAATGATAAGTTTGCCATACTAATGAGACCGTCAATTCATCTATTTTCCAGCTCTCCTTAAACAGGATGCTGATGTGCTGGGAAAGCACAGTTGAAATAACCAGAATGCCAGGCAGTCCCTTTGTGTATAGGACCATGCAAGTTCAACTCTTCCCAAGTGGTTATTTCAAATTTTGAGAGGAGGAATTGGTAACAACCATCGGTTGTTAGATGTACTATGACCCATAATGCAGGTGCCTAGGGAATGCGAGCTGGGAATTCCAGACTCCATTCAATCACACGGTCAAGTCACCCTATCTGTTGTCACATTTTGCCTTAATCTCTGAAGTGAGGATAACAATCTGACAGGTAATCCCATGACAAAGAAAAAAAGAGAGGGAAAAACATGAACCAGGGAGATCAAGGGGAATTCACAAAACAGAGACAAGAATTCTATTTAAAAGCCAGAACAAATCAGTGTTCGATCTGATGTTACAGGACCAATAAAATTGTGTGATACACATTTTGCATACTAAATGTATACCCCCCAGGTGTTACTACCCACTTGGTGGCCAGCCAAGCAGTTGCAGAGTAATACCAGACGCAGCTTTGGAATTCTGCCCACCAGATATAAGGCACAGTGAAAAAAACCCATAGTGTTTACTTTCTAAATAAACTCACTAATTTCTGAAACTTGCATCAGTTTGGAAAAAGGCTCTTCCTTCTGATCTCCACTGTAAAGCTACTCTGTATGATTTTGCACTGGTGCACTGATTTTGAGAGACATGCCTTTTGTCAATTGTTGGTCAGATAAACAGCAACGTAGCAGGCAAAGTTACATTGGGAGCTAATCCATTTACAAAGTACCAATGGCCAAACTCCATTTTAAAGCCATGTAAGACCCTGAAGCAAAGGCACTGATCAAAAGTGAAAATGAACTCGAAGTACAAAACCAATGAGAGAGAAGCTATGAACTAAAGACAGACAGACAACTGAAATGGAAAAAATACACGTGGGGTCTCTTCCATCTGTACTATGCCACCTGATTTGAAAGCTATGATTCACTAGAAAACACAAAGCCACCTGAGGGGCTGCTGTTGCAAGTGTGAATTAAAAAGCCTGTGATGTTTCTAAATCATATAATGCACCTACATTACTCATCCTGTGCTTTTCCAGTTTAACGAAGGAAAATGAAGCTTACTGGGCTCTCACTTGGTTAATACAGATTTTAATCGCTTCTCATGGCCTGGCCTGCAACATCAAGCAGTTGAGTTTATCTACTACTTTATTATTATTATTTTACATATATTCTGCTGCCAAGGACTGAAAAGGTATGGAGGGACCTTAGGCTGGCCTGGAGAACCCATTTAGAGCTGATGTTGGTGGATTTTTTTAAGGTAAGATTTCTTTAAAATAAAAGCAAGCAAAACACTATGGCTCACAAATGACCTATGCCTGGAAAGGCAAGCAGAAAAGTGCAGGATATCCAGCCAGTGAGATAACTGAGGCAAAGCTTTCAGTGTATTACACATGTTCATATGAACAAGCAAAATATTTGAGAAAAGTAACTCCTGAAGAGCAGAAGCAATTAGGATCACTCCAGGAACATATGCAAAGATACATACAGAACTGATACACGTTTACTTGAAATTCTGATGCTTGTTGTGAAGCTGCTCTCACCTTGTACATATGGTCCTGTTTCAGGGTGTTCTCGGACTCGAAGTGTGTAAGGTTTCTTTCGGTCCGATTGTTTTAACAAATCTCGGACACGCTCATTATAGATTTCAAGAAAACTGGAAAGAAAAAAAAAAGGAATATTAAATGCACATGATTAAAAAAAGAGAAAGCATATATTTAGACAATGTAACTACCTGAATCTTACATAGATCTTTCATGATAGTTAATGAATTAATTTTCATTATTTCTGTTATGGCCCCTTCCCATGCAGTGAATGTAGAAAGAACTTGTAGTAGCAAATTTCCAAGAAGCATTCAGTATTTTATCAAAAAATTCATAAAATATGCTTTTTTTAGCACTAGTGAGATCAAATTCTCAGATTTCCAAACACAATGCTTCATTAGATCAATGGGAACGATGAATAAGAATGGAATGTAGGATTATGGCTCAAATTTAAGAGTTAAACAGGAACTAAATTTTTAAGGCACTCCTATCTCAGCTGTCTATACAGAAGTGAACAGACAGCATCCAAAGAACTATACTGGGATGGAAAACTAAAACTAACACTTTCTCATCCTTCCTCCATGTTCTCCCCCTTGTTCCAAAATGATTATCATCTGAGAAAACAGAAACAAAATAAACTAGCCTTTCCTTTGTTTGATTACAGGAATATGTTGTTGAAAGCATTCATAGCATTGCCCAAAACAGTGACACACTTACCTGACCTTTACTCTGCAAGATGCTGTCTGGTCTGAGTAATCATCCTTCCTTGAAAAGAGGCCCTGCACAAACCAGAAATTTATGTTAATTTTACATCCATCAAGAAAATCTAACTGCTTAAACAAATGCAAGTGAAATAAAAAATAAGTACCTCACATATACGAGGTGTGAGCCCAATGGATGCCTTTAAATAATAAACAGAAAAAAAATTAAACAATATACTTGCTATCGCTCTTGAAAAACTTATTTTTAAATAAAAGCCAAGTTATAAGAAAAGGACAGAATCATAGTGCAGCATTAACATAATGACCGTATGGTGGATTACAACACAAACCGCCCTGGAGTGTAGTTCAGAATAGCATGGCAATGCTCTACTACTCCAGTTGAAGCATCTTGCACGCGGAACACTGCAGGGACTTGTGCACTGTATAACGTCAGCTACCTTGGCTTCAGTACAAATGCTATTTATAGCAAAAGTCATTCTAGAACAACTTATACACTGTTGACAGAAAGTTTAGAGGCTTGGGTTAAATCCAAGAGCTTTTTGGTGTAAAGACACTGGACATGCCTATGTCAGAGGTGTTGCAGTCTAGATGAAGCAAGGCCAACACTGAAACTAGCTTGATTTCTCATGAATATTCTGGCTTTTCCTTATTCTTTTATTTTTTTATGTTGTGGCATCACAGAACAGGCTTAGAATAGCCGTATGTTCTAGATTTATAAGTCTGGTCTCTCAGAGAGAATGGGATATGGGCTGCTAACAGTACCCAAACTAGCTGATTTAGACTTCGCCCAAACAGTCTACACAGCACTGAGTTAACAGTGTGTTTTTGCGCGATGAACTGTTCCTATGACATGATTGCTCACATTTTAGTGAGCACAGTGCCAACATGCCCTGAGAAAGATGCTAAGGCTTAGGTGGAATCTGCTTGCTGAATAGCATGAAAGGCTTTTAGAAGGAACGCTTGAAATGGCATTGGGGGGAGAAAGTCCAGGTTCGTCAAGTGGACAAAAGTTCCGTTCATAACAAACACTTGTTTCTTCCTAGTTTTTAACACTGTTCCACAGTGAATACATGTTATTAAAGATCAGATCAAATCAAGATTCAAGTAGAGAAAGAAATCACTTTACAAGCCAGAAATCTCTTAGAAACACTATACCTGGAAATTTCCTTGGAAACAATGATAATTTCAAGATGTGGCCATTGTGAATTGCTAAGATATTTTCAAAATAATGTAATACAAATATCTTAGTTTGCCACCTATTAACCCCAATTTTAACAATTCTTCAGGCTTTCATGGAGTTAAGCTCGATCTTACATAAAATAAAGAATCAGGTCATGATTTAACAAAACCCTATTGCTGATGTCTGTGAGAAAAATAAAACTTTACAAATCCAAACTTTGTCAAAAGCACAAACCATGACAGAACAGTCTTCTTGTCTTCAGGGTTTGAACAAATTTTACCCTTATTTCACCTTAAAAATTGAATCCCATGGGTGTAGGAAGTAGAGGTTTACTCAAACTGTTAAATAAAAGTTTACTTTTTCAGGGCCATGTTTCACCAACAGCCAAGAATATTTATGGATAGACATCAAATTGCCTTGTGTTGCAGCAGAACACAGGAAATCCTCAATTGACTCCATCCATCTGAGTACCAAGATTTAAAAGTACTTTAAGTGGTTCCCAGCTGACAAAAATCTTAAAATGTAACAGCTTCTTCGAACACCATTCAAATATATTTCAGAACTGGAAGTGAAGCAAGTTACCAGTTTCCACAGGCTAAAGGATAACTTCTGCAACAGATAAATGTCTCAAGTAGATAATGAACCCTGTTACAAAATTATTCCTGTGAATTGTGTCCAGTTTTATTTGAAAAAGTAATTTAATTTCATCATAGCTCAGACTGCCAGAAAACTCCATGAGAATGAATACATTGTATTATCTTGAGCTATATGTTTCTAAAAACCAGAATTATTCAGGGGTATTGATTTTTTTTTTTGTCCTCTGACACGTTGATAAGATTCATACATAGTAAGATGAAGGTTATCTAAAATATTTAAACTACACCATATTTTCTAGATTTTTTAGCTGATGCTACATTATTTACCTAAATGTAAAGGCTTAACTCTCATTTTATATATATATCAATACCAAATAAAACATGTATAAGCATTCTGCTCAACAAGCACCATAATGACAATTTAAAAATAAAGCGATGTTTCAGCTGGACGTCCCGCCCTCAGCCCTAAGTGTAAAATGAATGGTGTGACTCACAGGTGTTCCCATCATTGTGTACGTTTTCCCTGAACCTGTCTGTCCATATGCAAAGAGGCAGATGTTGTATCCTCTAAATGCACCTGACAACACAGAAGTGCCAAGGTCCTGGAACACCTGAAAAGACCAAAAGACAAAACAGTCCATGAATAATATGCCTCCCTATAAACACTCTGCATTACTTGTAGATCTTGCAGCTTGAATAACTCAATGGGAATGAGGATCTTCACAGTATTTGTCCTTCTAATTTAACAGACACAATGTTAAGTGCCCAGCATTCACTTGTCAGATCTTCCTCCAGATGCTGGTATGCCAAGCAGAGTGCTGAAACCAAGCAGAAGAGTTTAATTGTGCTTCCCTGCCTGCTATCTCTTATTTTATTTAGACTCTGTGAATTCTTGAGGCTCTTTCCCACCCTGAGTTTTTACAGTCTTTAGCATAAATCTGACAGAAAAGCATGATCAAGGCACTTTGACACAGTGACATTAATAGGAGCATTAGGCATCAGAATTAGAGATCAAAAGCGAAGCTAAGTCTAACCCATAGCCTGCAAGCAGACCTCACTCAAGAAACACTTCCATCTGACCCGTCTGGTCAGTAACTGATGCGGCCAAAGGCTAAATGCTTTATTTTCTGTTCATGCCACAGGCACAGTGATGTGCTGCCTTCTGCTCATCGTAATATAGAGCCAGGAACTGTTACCAACAAGTCAGTGTCAGCCTCTAGGGTCTTCCAAAGCTTGCATTGGTCCCACTGTGGCTGCAAAAGTTGGACCATTACAGCCAGACTACCCATACAACAAGATCTGAACAGTCATTTCTTTTGCTTTCCCTGTTCCCTTCTTGGAGACACAGCTGTCCCATGTTGTGACCATGTTCTCAGCATGTCAAAACCATACCATGGACCATCTGAAATGACACCTGGTAAGGTTTGCTAGGAAGTGCATTGTGGAGCAGAAGGTTCCAGTAGGCAGGCTGCCAACCCTATAGAACAGCTTTGGCCTTTCAAAAGAAATGTTACATATTAATGGTTTGGCCATTCACACAGAAAAACTATCTATACATTCAAAGCACCAGGCAGAAGAAAGATGAAAAAAGAGAGCAACAATTACAAAGCAGTTTCTGAACCTTGTAGACAAGGAGGAAAAGTGGCACTTGATATGGTAAGGGGAAAAGGAAGTTTCTTCCATCCAGCAGCAGAATGGGGTTACCACTAGAAACCTCTCTCAGAGCCATTACAAAAGTGGTAGTTCTGCCACCCATCTCAGATACAAATGTTTCCTGATTCCACAACAAGAACTGAGAGGAAACTGTTCCTTATAAATCAAGTATATACTGGAAATTATAAAAAAAGATCACAGGCAGCACTTTGTCCATGAGACTTGCTTTCCGAGTTGTGGGAAAATGTAACTGCAGGGATTAGGCTGGGGGTTGGGTTTTCTTGGAGGTTGCTTCTAGCAGTGTTTCAACATCTGGTTTTACTTATATCCCTTCATCTATGGGAGCCCCACTTAAAAAAAATCATTAGCCCTGTTTCTTTTATTTTACTTGATCAGTGGGATTCATTGGGTCTGACTGCAATGGGATTTCTTACATGAAGAAGGTCTGCAGAAATTGGCCCTGTATTTGTTTGAGTTCACTTTTACGACACGTTCCAAGTCTTCCATTGCTCCTGATTTACTGTTTTTGTTTTAGTAACCTGATTGCATTTGGCCACATGTAGACAGTATGCCATGTATACTGTCCCAGCATAGTTCCTGCTTCTGAACTGAGATTCACTATTTGTTCTAGTGATTCAGCAATAGTCACGTCAATCTTCTAAGTAAAGAGGCTGCCACAGATAACAGCCAGAGCTGATCACACTACATTTGACCATGAGCATGTCACTGCTTTAGAGCACGGTGATAAACACAGAGCAAGCTACAGGCTAAACAATGATTCTGACTGATGCACTCCCTCTAGTATCAGTGAAGAAAGAGGTCAGCCCTGTATTTAAAACATCACTATAACAGATCAATGTTTTTCTCTTCAATAAAGAATTTAGGAAAGCATCTGAGCATTAACAGCAGCAATGCAAATCACTGCAACTTATCCTTGGCAGGAGTCATCAATCAATGCAGGATGTAAGTCAAGCTCCTTGATGTTGTATAGCCCATAGATCAGTCTCATGAGTTCAGAAATCTGTTTAACTAATCCCTTACAGTAAAACTGTACACTGACCAAGGACAAGACAGGAGCTCACAACTCATGACCGTGTAGGCCAGTAAAGACTCACCAGCTACACCAAACTGCAACCAGTGGCTTTATAGGTAATCCCCACCCTCTTATGCTTCCCGCAATTCTCTCACAGATACTTTATCACCCACCACCCCTCCACTGCTTCCTGCCATCCTCTCATGTATCTTCACATCCACTCTCAGCTGTCCTTGTTCCAGAGCTGGGACACAAGGTGTACTGCTTTGGGGAAGAGGCTACGACTGCCACAACAACCCCCATCAGTGCTACAGGCTTGGGGAGGAGTGGCTGGAGAGCTGCCAGTCAGAGAGGGACCTGGGGGTGTTGATTGACAGCCGGCTGAACAGGAGCCAGCAGTGTGCCTGGGTGGCCAAGAAGGCCAATGGCATCCTGGCTTGTATCAGAAATAGTGTGGCCAGAAGGGACAGGGAAGGGATCTTACCCCTGTACTCGGCACTGGTGAGGCCGCACCTCGATTACTGTGTTCAGTTTTGGGCCCCTCACTACAAAAAGGACATTGAATGACTCGAGCGTGTCCAGAGAAGGGCAACGAAGCTGGTGAAGGGTCTGGAGCACATGTCGTACGAGGAGCGGCTGAGGGAACTGGGGGTGTTTAGTCTGGAGAAGAGGAGGCTGAGGGGAGACCTCATCGCCCTCTACAACTACCTGAAAGGAGGTTGCAGAGAGCTGGGGATGAGTCTCTTTAACCAAGTAACAAGTGACAGAACAAGAGGGAATGGCCTCAAGTTGCACCAGGGAAGGTTTAGACTAGATATTAGGAAGTATTTCTTTACAGAACGGGTTGTTAGGCATTGGAATGGGCTGCCCAGGGAGGTGGTGGAGTCCCCATCCCTGGAGGTGTTTAAGAGTCGAGTCGACATAGTGCTTAGGGATATGGTGTAGTTGGGAACTGTCAGTGTTAGGTTAATGGTTGGACTAGATGATCTTCAAGGTCTTTTCCAACCTAGACGATTCTGTGATTCTGTGACCAGTCTGAACACGGGACACTGCCAGCTGCTCCAGCAGCTGCCAGCTACCAGGGGAAATGCATACAAGCCTGCGCCAAATACCACAGACTGATTCTCAGCCCTGGAAGGCCACTAAGAAATTCCCTATAATTTAGATCTGTGTCATGAACAGCATGTCACACAGCCTCTTAAAAGATGAAAGAACGGCACCCTCTTTCAAATGTCTTTTGTGTTACTAAACAGTCATTGCCTTCCTCCTACCCACTCTGCCTGCCCTTTGCCCCCCAACTTCCAGAATTTGCCTCCTCTCTGCTCTCCCAGCCTTTCTACTTTGCTGCTTACTATTGACTTAGATGTCAGAATGCGCCCCCCCCGCCCCAAGATTACAAAGCAAAGTGATCATAACATAATTCTTGAGCCACCCAACCTGTTTGCCTAAGGCCTTGGGTTGGGTTGATAGGGAGGACAAAGAACAGGGACAAAAGTGTGAAAGGCAGACATTTGTAGATCTGGAGTCCAGAGGGTAGGATTCTGGAGCAAACCCAATGGGATTGGAGTCAAGCAGTATAAAGAATAGGACTAAGAAATGACAGGATGCATTATCTTGAAGTAATAGGAGTAAAGCAAGTCTGTGCTCACTTCCCTTCAGAGTATCAACATTGAATAAATTCAGGAATTTTGCATGGCTCATTGTACACAGAAGTGTCCCAAAACCAGCTTGTGTACCCCGTCTCAATTCAGAAACCTGTACTTCACATGGTAGAACCTCTGACAACAGGGATAAATGCAGCCTAGACAAGCATCTTGATTCTGATAGTATCCTCACTAAGAGCTGTCCTCCTTTCTGAAGGTTCATAATGGATCTTTGAGAGTTATTAATTGATCTAAGTATCATAAAACAAAATCTTCACAAGGTGGGAAGCCTCTGGGATAGCAATGCTAGCGATGTCATCTGGACATTAAAGTTGGAATTTTAGAACTGCATTTTACTTCTAGCTCTGTTGTTGAAACTTTTGTATGGCATTGTGCAACTCATTTAACATTTTAATGGTTCAATTATCCTACAGATAAAGTAGGAATAATGTTATCCATTAGCAGAAAATTGTGGGATGTTCTCACTTGTGTTCATAAAACCCCTTGTAATTTTAGAAGATCCACAGCAATTTAAGCCAACTGTGCAAATTATTGTGTGCTCTCTCTCTCCTCATAGATTGGACTCTCTGATAGGACATTTAACTCCAAAGTCCCAGTGAAGCAAAGCTCTGTTACATTTACTCTCTATTAAATACACACAGCTACTCAGACTCTTCAATTCAAGGTTTCAAATCAGTCCTCTTTGAATTAGGTCTTGAGAGAAGACTTATTATTACAAACAAAATTGGATAACTCTGAAAACAGTGCCATAACCCTATGATAATGAATGAGATTTTCAAAAATTATTTACTGAAATCCTATTAAAAGCTGATTTGTACTGTTCTGTGTTTATTCTTTCTGGCAAATTACTCCCTCTCCTTTTGTGAGGATAAATTACAGTTCATTTAATTGAATATACTCTCAATTTAGTCAGAAAAGCCTCTTTGTTTTAGTGTACTGCAGAAAAAATGGAGAAGCAAAGCACAGCAATGAATTTATTGTTTGTTTAAAAATAAAGGAGAGTAATTGAAATCAAAGCTTTTTCTGTATTAATATCAGAGGCATTAGTCCAAATATCCATCAGCATCAACAGCTGCAGATTATACAAAAAAATACTATGATTAATTATTGTGGACATAAATACTAGGCATATTTCATCGAATCATAGCTTTTGTTGATCATGAGGAGAAAAAAAAAAAAGAAGGATTCTTCTGGGATTCTTCTAAGTCTCATTTTTAAAATGAAACTTCAGGAAAATGAGATTTTTTTCAAAGAACATGAGTTGGATATGGCTTCCTGCAGAGAACACGCCATTTGGCAGAGATTACTATGTCTTCCCTGCATGGCTGCTCTACATGATTGGCACTGTTCAGTTTGTTCCATGCAAGAATGCTTCTTTCAACAAAGCCTTAACTGGCTTCACTATGCCTTGTTCTGCACTTGCCCAGCTGTATCTGGTCCATATCCCATGGTGATCTGTGAAACATTCTACAATTTATTACCTGTCAACTGTCCTAATAGTGGAAGAAACATGCCTTTCTGAAGAAGTTATGAGAGGGTATAAGACAACTGTTACCATTCAAGGTACTTTGCTGGCATGCTCAGTACAAAGTGGCCAGGTTCCAGTTCAAATCTAACAAATCCTGAATCATACCAGTTAGTCCTCATTACAGGACTTTCAGTATGGATGGCAGAAAGGAAAATGTTTCGTCTAAAATGTAGTTAAAATGTCCTAATTGGGCAGTTCAGGCATACCAAAATGCTGTCCAAGTTGTTGCAATATGAACATATTTGGGGTTGAAGCTGTTTTATATTAGGTAAGAGTCATCTACTTCAAGTGTAACGACAAATCACTAAAACGAATTTCAAAACCTATTTCAATGCTCCATTAGAAGATACAAGAAATATTTCAGAGTCTAAATATTTGCAGAACATGTAAGTTAAGCTGCTCACTGTAAAATCTCACATAAGAAGCTGTGCAGTTGTGTAACTGTATGTTAGAAGCATATAGAAAGATTACAACAGGAGTCCTGCCCTTAAGAAACCATAGTGGAACATATTAAAAAAAAAAAAAAAAAAAAGACACAAGTATATATTAAGGTACAAGGTTTACCAACTCTTAGGCAGCAACCTAAGTTTTATGACTCAGTCCTAACTCAAAGAATCACAGAACTTCATTTCTGAAAGTTACGGTATTAGTAACTTGCCCTTGTCCATACTAGAAAACCAGACCATTTTAACTGAAACTGTTTTTTAAAAACAATTCAAGGTTCACAGATTTATGTGCCAAGGTGGCTATTTCTACTATCAATGAATTAAAAATATAATTATATTCAGTTTGATCTTACCTGTTTTCTTGGTGATTTTTTGAAGCCATTTGTACAATTCATATGCTTATACCCTTCAAACACATACAAACTTTTACAATCCTCCTTGGTTATACTACCAGACTGAAATATAAATCGCACTTGGGCACATCAGATGCCCAATTGCTACTCAGGTGAAGTGCAAAGCTTTGGGCAGTACAAGTGCAAGCTGCAACAGTTAATGCAGGAAACTTAGAAAATCCTGCCCCAGTAGTACAGAAGAACCTCATTATCATCAATGACTACACCATCTTTCTGAAGCAGAAAAACTATTTCCTAAATGCATATCCAGTGCACTGGAGTACTGGTGACTTGCTCAATGTCTTTCTCCTCTTTCTGTCTCTCCCCATCCCTCGATTAGCATCATTTCTCTTCAGAGTTGTTGTTTCAACAAACCTCCAGTGCAAAGTCTTGTAGTCTTACAGAGTTCCACATCATCCAAGGAAAACTACTGTTCAAGTAAGGAATAACAGACTTAAATCAAATACTCCATAAACTTGGGCTTGGTATTAACAGCCCTGACAAATGCCTTTAAGTGTCTATTAGATGGTAGACTATTTGATCACAAAAAGTTAAATTCCTTGCCCCCTCCCTCTTCAAATGTAATATTTTTTTAAATTAACAGTTTTAAAATAATTTTAGGATTCTATTTTCAAAGTTGTTTTAAAGACAAAAAAAAAGTTACTCTTAAAAGATTTTATGCATCTCAAGTCCAGCACCTTAAGTCTAGAGTTATAAGGTCAAATTTACCATTGGCAATCATACCAAAGGGAATGCCTGTGTGGGATAAGTATGCCCACTTCCCATCAATTTATGTTGCTTTTCTTTTTCTCCTCTGGTTTGCACACCAGCTCTTTTAATTTGGTCACTACATTATCACCTGTGAGCATCAACAGGTATTTCTAGCCAATTCTAATACATGCTGTTTAGACCTGGATTGTAGAACTTTGAAGACACAAACACAAAATACTTCAGATAAAGTCTCACTACAGTGTATGTTGAATGACAAATTGAGGCCATCTAAATCCTAAAAATTCAATTTCATATAACCAAATAAATATATCAAAGACAAAAGAATTTTCATATGACATATAAGCAGAACATTCAAATGAGGACAAATTCAGGTTTTAATTGCTGTTATGTAGGGAAATGTCATGGTTTGAGCTCAGAGGGCAACTGAGCACCGTGCAGCCGCAAGGGGAAAATAAGCAAAAGACATCGGTCACTCTCTGCTTCTCCGCTAGTGCTGAGAAGGAGGAAAGCAAAAGACCCAGGAACTTTGAGATAAGGACAGTGAGGGATGACCTCATCCTCTAAGGCACAGGCAAAACCAGACTCATTAAATTTATGTTCTTTTTTTTCTTCTCCTAATACAGACTCTTAACAACACCACCACTTAACAGACTGAGTTGGGCCGTGGGAAGCATCACCACATCTTGAAAACACCTTCCCCCACCCCTCCCTTCTTCCCAGGCTCAGCTTTGCTCCCAATATCTCGACCTCCTGCCCCCCAGCAGCACAGGGGGCAGGGATGGGGGGTGCAGTCAGTCCTGCTGCTTCTTCCTCCTTGGGTGGGAGTGGGGGGAGACTTCTGGCATTCCTCCCCTGTTCCAGCACAGTCCCCCTCTCACAGGAGACAGTCCTCCACAAACCAGCTCTGACATGAGTCACTCCCACGGGCCTGTGGGTCCCCCCCACATGTTGCAGTCCTCCCAGCACTCAACTACAACAGCAGGACCTTCTTCCCATGGGGTTCTGGTCTCCTTTGGGTGCAGTCACCTATCCCGGCATGGGGCCCCCCACAGGCTGCAGGTCAGTGTCTGCTCCACCGTACCCCTCTCACCACTGGATACAGGGGAGTCTCTGCTCCTGCACAGCTCCTCCCCTTCCTCCTCCATTCTTCCACTGACCTTGGTGTCTGCACGGATGTTCTCCTCAAAATTTCTCCTCACAACTCCCACAGCTCCTCCCGGGTTCCCCTTCTTAAATATGTTATCGCAGAGGAGCAGCAAATTGGCTGGTCTTGGTGCAAAGAAGGGTCCGACTTGGAGCCAGGGGAGCTTCAAGAAACTTCTCACAGGGGCTGCCTTGTAGTCCCCTCCCCTGCTACCAAAAACCCACTGCCACTCACCCAAACCAGGACAGAAAACAATAGTCACTTACAGCAGCCTAACTATCACTATTGAATTAATCCTATTTAAAATTAAAAGCTAGAAAGATTTGATTATACATTTTCTTTGAAATCCAAATGTATTAGAGGTCAAATGAATGTGCCACTCTGCAACCAATCTCTGAAACTCTATTGGAAGTGAAAAATAATGAAGTGCAAACTGCAGTCAGCTTGGAACACAAAGTAAAACCGCAACAAAAACTTGTGGTTTGTATCAGGTCACCATTGATAAGAAAGTCTGGATTTATTATCCATTTCAAAAGAAAATAAAAATTGATAAAACAGAACAAACTGAGACATGGGTTTGGGTTGCTTTTTCAAGAATACCTGAGAATTTTAACTCTTCCACACAGACCATTTTTAAAATGACATATGAAGAACATTAACTGGAAATGCACCTTGTATTACTGAAAGATACAAAAATTGAAGGAGTCCAAGAGATTTCAATGAAAGCATACCACATGTCCAAAGAAACAGCGACAACCAATTGAAAGAGGAGATTTTTTTTCTCCCTGTTGAATGACCCTTTATAAAACCAGTTTTGCAACACTAAAATAGTAAAACTCTCCCTCTTTAGAAATTTGGAGTATACTTTGCATTAGATTTGTGGGTAATAAGCAAAACAAACTTTTTCACTACCAAGAGATTTATAACAGGGAAGTGATATTCTATCCTGATCCTTTCCCATCTGGACAGCTGGCTCAGAAATCTTCTGAAGCTAAAAATCTCAGCTCTCTCTTTTCTGGCTTAAAAGTCAAAATTTATAAGTGGCTTTTCTACATCTTTCTTAAATAATGAATTTTCAAGATACTGAAAAATCCTCTATTTATTAGCCTCAGATTATATCACATTAGACCTGATTGTCTGGGTATAAATGTGCATAGCAGACAGATGACTATATTTTTTTCTGGAATGAACCATTTTTTTTTTGTGTTAGTGCCAAAAAGAAATAAAATATGGCATGGAGCACATTCAGACACCATAAGTGACAGACATTTGTTATTAACAGTGATGGTGTGGGACTTTGTTAGTTTATGTTGAAATCTTTGCTTGGATATTAAAAGTGTGAAGCTTTTTGTTTTAAAACTCTTCTTTTCAAAAAGGCTTATTTTCTTTGTACAAAAGTTTTAGCATATTCTATTTCTCCCAATTGCCTGTCTATATTATGCAGCCTTTTTTTCTTTTATATTCCTTGACCTCTTAGTTACTATCAAACCAACGGCCTGTGGATAACCCCTGAAATCTATAAACTTTCTATGTGTCACAAAGACAGACAGAAGTGTGTTGGCTGTCAGTTTTTCTTCTAATCCTAAAAAAAAGTTGGAGACAATTAAACTCTATTTTAATGCATAAAATTCAAAGTAATGCTATTGACTATTGTAACATGAAGCTCAGTTAATATCAGTATCTTTGACTTTTCATCGAATTGCTATGCATTGAATGGCTATGCAACTAGGATAGCTGATGACTGCAAATATATATTTTACATTGTAACTGCAATGGGCTCTCTTTATTCTGTGATAACGTCCCTCTTACAGTAATAAATGCTTTAATTTCAAAGATAATGGGGGCATTCTATCAGAAATGAAGTTTTGGCAATATGAATTTCCTGAATAAAACACTCCCTTCTCTTAATCCAATCAGAACCTGAATTGCAGAAGGAAACAAAAAGCAGTTGTTTTAAACTACTGTAAATTGTCTGTTATGCTTTGGGGTTTAATAATTTGGGAAACTGGAAGTTTTCCCAAGTCACTCAAGCAAAGTCTCTGAGTAACATGGGAAAAAAAAAAAAAAAACCCAACCCAAAAAACCCAGTAAACCTCCAGGGACAGCATGTAGTGCCAAGTTTGCAAATTTAAGGGAACAATATTGATAAATAAAGGGGTTTTGTTGGGTTTTTTGATTTTTTTTCTTCCCCCTATTTCTGGTAAATAATACTTGCATTTTGCTTAGACTACAATGAACAGGCTAGGACCAGCTCTGACTGAAGCAGAGGAGAAGGGAGGAGAAAGCAGAATGAGTAGAAGAGAGGGAGCTACACCTTTTAGGAGCAACAAACTAATAGAATAGATTAGCAAGTCTTATTTGTACAGTAACTGGTTTTTTATTTGCAAGTATCTGAAATGGCCAATATGTAATACTACCAGTAGGAAACTAATCTTGGGAACTTCCAAAATTTCAAGGGAGTTTATTTGATCAAGGCAAAAAACCCCCAAAAAACAACCACAGACGAGAATAAAAACTTCTGGTATTTTTTTTTTAAAGTTTTTTGAATAAATAAAATTGCTACTTGTTACAGACATAGTCCACAAGCATCAATATCAACAAACAATTCACTAAAATCAAACCACTCGTACTGTAAAACATTAGGCTAAAGTTAGAATACTAAGATAAATTCCCACAGATTAATAACTGGGACCAAAACCAGAAGAAAATTATCTTCTTGCACAGCACAATTTAAAAATAGCCTTTAAAATACCACTGATTTAATGAAAGGAAAAGTCTAAACGTAAGACAGATATACGGTCAACAGATGCTTTTTGCCATAGAACCAAAAAGCTACTTCATAAACCATTAAAAAACTCAACAGCTCAATTTCCATTAAAGATTTGCCATGCAAACAAGGGAACAGAAAACTTTCTCATCAGTTAATAGAAAGCTTCAGAGCATCAAGACAGTTGCAGCACATCCAGGTATGAAATGAACTCAGTATAAAAAAAGGTGCTGTTATTTCCTATACAAACAAAAATCACTCAACCAATAGGTCAGGACAGTTTAAGCAACTGCATAAAATATAAGAGGCTCAGTCCTGCAGTATCTATTTACCACCATCTCCACTGTGAACTACAGATACGCAGTATCTCATATTTGGTGTGTTTTCCTTACAGAATCCTGCCCCCCTCAAGCTGTTACTGTTTGGGTTAGGACCAAATTCTGTGTAATTAAATTGCTGCTACATCTCAGATGTAGCATCCAAGACTTGGATTTAAGGTGAAAAAATATTTCATGAAATAGAGTTATGCAGAACTAAACAATTCATGCCAAAATAATGAAAGCCTTGGTTCCAAAACCTTTACAGAACCCCAAATATTAATTTAAATAAAAAAAGGCAGAAAGAGGATGCAAGAAAGGAACATCTGAAAATAAATCTGGGGTTTGTTCCAATAATGTAAGGTTTTTTCTGCACATGTTTTCTCTTAAAGAATATTAAACAAATGTCAGTTGAAGGGCTTCCTGTACACTGCCAGAGAAAGCACAAGCAAAGGGAAGCCCATTATGCTGATCAGCTGCACAGAACCCACTACTGTGACATTAGGATTACTTCAGCAACATTACTTTTTGGTTTGAATGGGATAAAGAGGAGAGAGGAAAAAAAAAAAGCATCAGTTGGTTAGTTTGGGAACATTCCTTCTCTGTTGTTAAGAGGCCACAGCTTCACAACTAGGATTACTTCTTTTCCTTCTCTCTATCCAGCCTTTTCAGTTTCTTTTCCCAGTCAAACCGGAAGCAGGGGAGTGAAAGGGACGGCTTCTCTCCAGCTCAAAAAGCTTGGCCCGTGCAGGGGCATTTGCACTAGAACTTAAGAGACAGTTCAGTTCTTGGCTCTGCCAACAGACTTCCTGCATGTCCTTAAATAAATCCCTTTGTGCTTTAATTCTCCCTGCAAGAGACAACAATGATTTCTTTGTTCATCTTATCAGCTGTAATTTTTTTCCAGTGGAAAAACTGCTCTGCGTGGTAATGTACATACACAGAGACACACACACTATATTTAACAGCATGAAAATTCCATCTTAAGGTATTTAGGTGGAATTGTAAAATACTAGAAAAAGTCACTGATAATGTATGACAAATATATACTGTTGCTCTGGGGGCCTGGAGGGAGGATATAAGAAACACTGACTAGGCTGAGTGGTAGCTTTATATTCCTGCCATTTTATCACTGATTTATACAATCATGAAAATACACCTTATTTGCTCATCAAAAATCTACCTCATTTTGAAAAAGAAGAGAGCTTTCTGCTTACCACATCAATCTAATTTACAAATGTTATGATAAAAATCTTGAACTTCTAAAAGTTCTAAAGTGCTCCATCACCAAGGGCACAACTCCACTGTCATCTTTTTTTTTTTTTTTTCCTTTTCTTTTTATTAAATTGCTGGTATTCTACTGTAAACATTGACCTGAAAGATCAGATACCCATCACAAAAACACCACCTGGCATTTCATCTACCTGTACAAAACCACATTCTTCTCAAATCCCTCTTTTCCTGCTGGATAGGGATTCCTATTGTGTTATCACCGGATTACAGAAGAGGAATTTGAATGCAAGAGCCATACAATCCAGATCCCACAGCATTTGTCACTTTATCAGTATCTGACTTAGCTCAGTCCAGCTACACTTGTCATAGTAAAGCCTTCTTCACAGAAAAAAAAAAAACCCTGACATAATTTTTGGCTTTATTAATGAATAGTTTAAGATTTACACATTACATTTTGTGGTTTATGTAAGTTTTATTCTAGTATTTAATCTGCCCCTTGAATCAACATAGTCAAATCATATCCATTAAGGACTGAATGAAACCCCTTTCACTTAGTGAATTGTGAAGTTCATGTTAGGCTTGGTAATTCTCTCCATGAGAACTGCAATATTGTTAGGGAGACACAGTGAAAACATCCTCCATTTTTCCTCAAAAGCTAATGGTTACAAACTGTCACTATTTCAGAGGAACTGCAGGAAAAGGACTGTTTGTCTTGGTGAACCGTTTCTTTTTCTGATCTAAACCTGTGGATCACTTGGCAGAAGTCCAACTTCAGACTTGAATCTTCTTTCTGTACAGATATTCTGTAAAAGAGAATTGTCACAGGTACTCTTTTTCCAAGAGCCCTGTTCAGTTTATGTAAAATAGTCCTTACAGATACAGTTACTCGGACATATACAACTTCTCATGCGTGTCAAAGGAAAATTCGGAGCAGTTGTATAATTCCAGATCTCCTGCCTAGGCTTCAGGAATACATCCTGCTTACTTCCTAGCTAAAGAACACTTCTTGTCTGATTTTGAGTAATTCTTCCATTGGTATGAGAACTTTTACCAGGGTACAATTGCAATAAAAGACTGCGGGTTGGGAGGAGTCAAACTGATCATGTCTTAAGAAAAAAAATACATATCAAAAGATTAGACACGCTCAAAAACCAGGATTTTTGACTATGCCTACCTTCTGCAAAAAAGTGAATGACTCTTCTGCAGAAGGCAATGAAAGACTACTCTGTAGCATCACAGTATTACCCAGACCTTTAAAATTGGATATAAAAATCAATACACATCCTTAGGGAAACAAAGGAGAAAGTTACAAATACATAGCTAGCCACACACAACCTGCAACACTGTCTACAAACCACTTAACGAGATGTTACACCAAGTGGTTTTGTTTCTCTGTCCCACCAATTTAGGACTGCAGGTTTGAGTGCTGCTGTATCCACATGGGCACTTGTTTGCTGGGTTGGATCAGAGAAACAGATTTAATTTCTGTGCTGTGCGTCTTCACCAGCAGAATAGTAACATGCTGATGTACGCTAGCACCAGCAATATACAGCAAAGGAAGGCTTTTCCCAAGTGAATTCTGTGCCAGATCATGCAAGAATGGAACCACAGGGGAAACTAAAAACTTCAGCTTTTCTAAAGGTCTAGCAAAGGCTAATGTCACAGCTGGAAGAAGCAGCACAATGTCCTCTGCAGTCATATTGTTTTACTCCACCAGGACTAGCAAATGTTTTAGATATCCCACTCCCCTGGCCCAGATATTACATTATTTTTCTGGCATGAAGTAATTTGTCACTTTAAATATTATGATACCATCATTATCTGTGCCTGAATGTCTACCAAAAGAAAAAAAAAAAAACCAAAACTGAGCAGTTAGTTGTTTGGGTTTTTTTTTTTAATACTGAATTATATCTGTCTTGCAATGAAAAGAGCGAGGAATAAATAATGTATTATAATGAAGTTATAAATATCCTACGTTTTCTCCCACCACTGCTAGCTCTTGGCTAGGATCCCAGGTCATTAGCGGATGTCTGTGATTCCATGTGAAAGGAAAGTAAAGAACAACAACATAAAATTAGTAAGTTTTATTGTCTAAGTCAGCAGGGACAAATATCAGTTCTCAGCTGTCTCTCTGAAAATAACTGCCCACTAATTTTGTGAGAAGACAGAGGATGGAGATGGAAAAATTACCGTTCCTTGACTTTATTACAAGAGGGTGGGAGGAAAAAGTAGTGATCCAAGTTTTTCAGTAGTTTAGTAAGGGCTAACAATTGTCTGAAATACTCAGACAACAGCACAATGACATTATCAAGATTAGATTTCTGCTTTTTTCCCTTCAGATGGAAATGGGTATTCTCTTTTCATGTATCAGTTAATTCAAGTTGATATTTTTTTTATTAGATCATCAGCTGTTAAAATTACTACCCTGGAAAACAACTCTTAAGCCTGTAAAATATACTTTCCTAGCAACAAGCTCATTTGTTCACCTTCATACAAAAGAGAGCATTGACAGAAGAAAGTAAAAATTAAGCAAGATGAGACAACAAGACATTGAAAATACTAATTTATAGCAACAATTCTTTTAAAATACCAGTAGAAATTCAACAAGGCAGATTCCACTTGTAAAACTATCAGCAACAACTGAATTTCAACAGTACCCAAAACTGATAGGCTTCACTTCATGCTTCCGAAAGTAAATTTCCTGTATTTGGCATTGTTTAACCTGGGTAAACCTTGCAAGTGCTCATGGAGTTCACTAGTGCTTGGTCTCAGCTGCACCTCAAATTTCAGTTGTTGACAATTACAATCATGACAGCTGTTGGAAAGATATACAGTAACTGTTTCAATAAAGCGTGTATTGAGTTTCATCTACCTAAATACTATAAGCTAATCATAGCTTTCCAATCATTTAGGTTGGAAAAGACCTTTAAGATCATCGAGTCCAAAAACCCACCACTAAACCATGTCCCTAAGCGCCACGTCTACACATCTTTTAAATACCTCCAGGGATAAATGAAAAATAAATACAAAGCAAAACCTTCTTGAAAAACTGAAAATCCAGAAGTACTGATTTTAAACGTTCCACTGAAAACTGATGCATTAAAAAAAATTCCCTTTAGAGTTTTAAAGTCTTTTAAAGGCACAAAAATGCAGCAATGAAAGTTACTTGAACACAGTTTTGTTTTTAAACTATTTTTTCCACTGTCCAAGCTCAGAACATTAAATACCAAATAAAAAGCAACTACTATGAAATTTTCCACTTTATACTCAATTGCATTATTAGCAGCATATGTAAAAAGGGGCTTTGGATTTCTTGCAATAATTTGTTTCCCTTTAAGCGTACAAGTAAATGCAGCCTTACCTGCCAAGGTTGGAATTGGAAGAATCTGTATTTTGGGTGCAGAAATCAGCAGCAGTTAAGCAAAGAAAGGAGTGGCTTACCATGTTCTCTTATTCTGGTGCACTGGTTGTCTCATCAAATTCAGCCAGTGAAAAACAAATCCTTTGACTTAAGTTGTTATAGATGCATTAAAGGAAGAATCAACTTTTAACCTGATTCTATAATACAATATAGACATATATTTTGTTTATAATTGGGATATTAAGCAAGCTGCAGAAGTATTTTTTGTTAATAAAGCAATTCAGGTAATCTATAAACAACTCCTTTTATGATGTTACTATACAAACCAGAAGTGTTGCCACTTTAAGAGAGAAGTGTCTATATTTAAAAGAAATGATGTCTCCATAATTGGAGAGATGAGTTTAAAGGACACTTATTAGTAATACACAGCAGTTGCTCCTACTTTTGACTTTCACACGAAGGAAAAAAAAAAAAAAAGTAGTTTAATGTAATCCTGCTAGTTTCAGGCAACAGATTTAGGACTATATCTGTTTTAATCATTTTTTTCTCTGTTGCTTGTTTGCTCTAAAATAAAGACATGTAAGTTTGGCCAGCTTTTAGAATATGTGTAGGGCTTATTGCCAAAAGAACAGGTTGAGAAACAGATACTCCATCAACCCTACCTGCACACATGTAGGTTTCATCCCACACTTAGAAGCAGCACCAACTATCTTCGTTAAGCTTGGTTCACGAGGGAGGGATCTGCTATCACTATTCTTACAGGCACAGCCACATACATAGAATAGTTTGTGTTGGAAGGGACCATTAAAGGTCATCTACTCCAACCCCCCTTGTAATGAGCAGGGAACAGTGATACAGAGGAACAGTTTCCACTGAGTAAAGACCTTTACAGCAACGGGATTATCTTTATGCCTGTGTTTTGAAACACCTACCTGACTGCTCAGAGGACTAAATGTGCAGCTGACTTCCTCAAAAAGGATGTGAAGGAAAAGTCTACACATTTTTATGAATTCAGATATCACTTCAATGAACAGAAGCCACTGACCTGGTAAAAGAGCAGAATTTACAATTTACTCAACCACTAGCCCTGGCAAACTTTGTTGTTTGTATATTGTTGAGAATAAGATGCTAAGAGCTCTCTCCATGAACTCATAAGTGACCTTAAATTATCTTCTGTTGTTTGGATTCTCCCAGACACCGCTAAAACCATATAAATTTAGACAAGACTTTTTTTCCTGAGGACCTTGTACATCTCCAAACCATATTTTATTAAAAAAAGTTGTGGGACATAGAGCAGACAGCATTATTTTTTTATGCTGCAGGAATCTTTGAAGAGCTGAACCACAGTCAAGAAACTTGCTCGGGGATTTGACTGCTGGTTTGCAATCTTCTCAATAAACTGAAGAGATATTGGAGTGATGGTAGTTATTTGTCTACCCAAGTCACCGATATGTGTGATGGAGCCCAGCTTTCCTGGGGATGGCTGAACACCTGCCTGCCGATGGGAAGTGGTGAACGAATTCCTTGGTTTGCTTTGCCTGTGTGCATGGCTTTTGCTTTACCTATTAAACTGCCTTTATCTCAATCCATGAGTTTTCTCACTTTTACACTTCTGATTCTCTCCTCCATCCCACACTAGGGGGAAGTGAGTGAGCAGCTGGGTGAAGTTTATTTGCCGTCTGGGGTTAAACCATGACATGAGCATATGTTAAAACAATACATTTTAAATACATGTCCCTTAACTCTTTTTTAATAGAGCTGTCTTATTATGATAAACTGTTTCAGAAAAAAACAGGTTCATACACAACCTGAGGATGTATTGCCATAAGACGACCTAATCATCTGTATTTCTACCTCCACTATTTTCTCTTCTAGATAGAGAACAGTTGAATCATTGACCTAACTAGGAATTCAGTTATTAGAAAATATCATTTCTGTTTCAAGAGACTATTGAATATAATGACCGCATGCCAAAGTTGCTGGGTGATTTTCAGACAGCCATGCTGTTTAAGACTACCATCTATCTTCAAGGGAATTCAGCTCAGGCTTCTCTCTTTTCAGTGTAATGACTTCGAGCAGAAATATCAGGTGTTTCTTACATTCAACATCTGTATAGTCTGCTCTCAAAAAGAAAAAGGCCCCAGTGTCTGCAAATTCTTTGTTTTAAAAAATGGCTCCCAGCTTTGATCAAAGCTGCACAAACAGGTCAGCACAGTGCTCTGTACAGATCAGAGCATTTCACTTGTAACCTTTTATTAGCCCTTCAACCTTTTTTAGAAAGTCAAAGCATGACTTGGAAAGGATTTTTAAAAGCCTATATTATTCTATGTATATCATTGTTTACTCCAGATTTCTATTATCAAATAATTTCTCTCCCTGGGTCCTTTTCCCCATTTTCAGAAATTGTCTTCTGTTAAGCATGCTTTTATTCTAAGTTATGTAAGAAAAAAAACAGTTAAGATTATGGAAAAATATTTTAAAATTATTTCATGTCATTATTTTAAATTACATTACTAATTTCATTATTTCAAGATGCTTCCTTACTAACTGCCATCTTCATTTTGAATATAATGCATGTACAATTCTAGCAAATCAATAACACAATTCTTCCCATTTAAAAGACTGCAAAAAACCTATTAATTTTTATTGGGAAAAAGCAATATACATGAACTGCATAGTTATTGGATTGTCATTTAGGAAGTGTAGCATAGATAACTTTTTGTATGCCACAAGTTTTAACCAAGTTTATACTATTATAAACTCAATAAGAAAACATTTTACATTAAAATATTTCAGCTAAGTCTATTGAAAACATCCTCCAACTCCTATGTGGATTATTTTTCACAATAAAGGTGTATATCTCATGCTGCCTCTAACAACATTATACAGTTGCTAACTGCACTGCAAATTGAAAGTTAATTTTGTTGATGCTTTGCAAATAAAGGTATCAGTGCTTGTGCTGCTGACTGTAATAAATTTATGAAGTGTAAAAACCTTTTAGTAGATAGTAACAATACTTTTTTTTTTTATTAAAAGCAACTTACAACTCATGTCATTCCTTCTGGAAGGAAAAATAGGGGGAGTGGTCAATTCTATGCAGAGCTACTTCAGCATTTTCTGTGTTCTCAAGAAATGGTTACATAGATTACTCGCAAGCTGTGCCTGTGATGGAAATGACTGCAAGGACTTACGTTGCAGCCTGAGCTTATGTAACTTTTTATAGCTAGGTCTTAGAAGAAAAAAAAAAAAACACAACACCCTAATGAATAGTCTCTTTCCTTCAAGTGACAAATTGCCTGTGCCCTGCTTAGCCTTTTAGTCTTTATTAATATTTCTTAAACAAACATTTTTATTTTAAATAGCAGCCATTCACTACCTCAAATGTGTTAAATTATGTCCTATTTTTGTTTCATCTCTCTTCCTGCCTCCTATCCCCATTTTCTTTAGGCAAAAAGGACAGAGTCTACGAAATACTTCTGTATTTGTAACAGCAGCAAAAACAATCATCAAAAGTATGGAAAAATACAGAAGGAATACAATACTGTAGAAATTCTCAGAGATCTCTGACACTGTACAGATATGCTAAAGAACACGCCCTCATTCTGGGATGTGATGTCAGGTGCCTGAATCAGTGAATTGCACAGTGCAGAAGGTGTGCTATATAGAACCAGCTCTAATGATAAATCCATCTTTAAAACACAAGCTGCAGTGGCTCTCAAAGGCGGGCCTAAGACACAAGAAAAGGATTTACACAGTCTAGCTGTAAGAGGGGCTTCAGATTCTTACCCAACTGTATCAGCTCCAGAACAACAGTACAAGGTGCATGCTGCTAGACATCTTGTGGACAGCATATTTAAAAAAAAAAGTTCTTGATGCTTACTGTGAAGCATAGCCATTAAAACAAAGGAGCTAAACTGCATAAAACAAATTTCAGTCCTCATAATTAACTCTCCATCTGTAATTCCTCTGCTGGGAACAGAACTCTTCAGCCAGCTCCCATCACAGCTTTAGGTCCACTGCTGGTTACGCATTGCAGGCTACCTTCTACCCCACAAAGACGCAGTCAGGGATAACGGCAATATAAAATGTAATTTTTTGGTTTTTGTCCCACAAGCCTGGGAAGACAGAGCCAGAGGCACTTGTGTGAAAAATGTTCTCCCTTCTCCAAGTGATAATTTCTAGTCACTTGCAGAAGCCCTTCAGTATCACTTCCCAAACAGAGCTACAGGCACTTCTGACAAGACCATACAATTAGAGCTGCAACACTAGCGATTTAATCATGCCCAGCCCAGATGGCCCAGACCAGCCTATGTTCATACTATCAAGTACTCAGCCTCCAAAGCAGGGTGGCCACATGCAGACTGCCAGTCAGGGATGCTCATGGTCCCTGCCAGTTCCTTGACTGTACCAGCTTTCCCAGCCCAAACACTAACAGGAGTGACTAGCAATTTAGCAGTATAGATGACCAAGTTTTAGTGCTCAAGAATACTTTTTTGGCATTAAATGGGGACATTTTATTTACTTGTACAGATACAGCCTCAGTTTGCTGTGAGGTAAAAAGCATCAACTCCAGGTTAATAAAATGAGGAGCAACAGATGACCTTCTAATCGCTTTTGCTCTCTTTCAACTCAACATGCCAATGACATTCAGTTGTAAATAGCCACTTACATTCATCATAAATTGAATAGAAAAATATTACATGCCATATACTGTAATAAGCAATAAATTTATGCAAATGACATGCAGTAGGATGTGAGACAATAAAAGCATTGTGCTCTACCAAGCAGAGTCTAACACACAAAAATGAAGGACAACAAGAGCTGGAAGCAAATTTCTACAATACTCTGAAATCTTTGTGTTTTCAGACTAAATGTATCTTTAAGGCATTGACAGTTCTTTTTAGTTTCTGCTGAATTTGAGTTTAAGTTAAAAATATGAAAAGGTACTTAAGCCCAGGCTTTAAATTATCTCATTCTCCATATATAGGAATCAAGAAGGTTGCTAATTTTCTGAAGTGAGCTGAAAATTCAGTGTCAATTTCTTGATTTAGAGTTATAAGACACATTACAAATAACTAAAAGATATAACAATGTAAGACATCCAAAAATTTAAGAGGAACAAGTAACAGACTCAGATTGCTGACTAGACCGTTTCCTAATTGTTACAGAAGTGAGATATTTGGCTTTAAAATGCTAACTAGCTTCACCAAACCCTTTCATTTAATTGGAATTTAAAAGTAAGTGCTGGAATATGAGAAAAATTCACTCTTTCAATGATAAATCCATATCAACTCTCTCTCTAGATTTTTCAGATGATTCCACCTTTTCTTCCTATTTCAAAGCAGCTATGAGAAATGCTCTTGGTTCTAATCAAAACCACAAAAAAAAAAAAGAAAAAAATAAAATCAAGTAGGCTTCACATTTCGTTTAGCTAATGAAAGTCAGTGAATTCAGACACTCATACATTTCAAAGCATAACTTGTATTCTACTAAGAAACAGGTAAAACATGCAGCAATAAAAAAAAATATATTAGACATTCATGAACTAGTCTGGCCACTACTAAGAAACAGGATGCAACTAAATAACAAAATAAGATAGACTGGAAAAGAAAATGGCCTTAGAACTTGTTAACTGTCACTTGTTAGAGCAGCACGATGACCACGCATGACATGCATGATGCAGGGTAACCTGAGTTACCCGCCATCACCATCAGCAATAACATTGCCTATGTACAAGAAGGTCCTGGAGATGATGTGTGGGAGGGAGCACAGAAGTCCAAAGTCCAAGTGAGGCAAGCCCAAGCCTGTGGGTCACAACACCAACAGCTAAAGGAGCACTTTTCTGTTCTGCAGATGACATTTGTAGATGCACCTCTCCTGTCCCAAAGGGGTATGTGCTTTCAGGGCACTATGTCAGAAAGCTCTTTTGATCATACTTCCAAGTGGCCAGGTTACATTTATTGGTCACACGGTGAAATAATTATTGTGATCTTTACTGTGAAGGTCACAGACTCTCCAATAGGGCTTGCTTCAAAAGACTGCAAATCATTGCTCAGAGATTTTTGGCTTTTAAATTCCATCAGGAAACCTCATTCTTCCACAATGAGGATAACAAAAAGTATTACCCATGAGGCTTTCAACAATGTTGTTTTAGACAAAAGAAGTTTATCTATTCCTAAGTCTATTAGCAGTCACTCGAGTCCATTTTCTGCTATCATAACAGAACACACTCCGCAAAACCTAACGCAAGCTAAAACACGTCTCCTTCTGTTCTGTTCTCCTTCAAAGCAATTGGTTCTTCCCTGGATGTTGCTTTGCTGAAGCCCAATTTAAACATACCTTGAAAGATCTTTTACTAAAATCAACAGATCTGGGCAAAACTTGCAAAACATTTATGGTCTCAGAAAACTGAAGCTACAAAAACAGAAGGTATAAAGCAGTCTTGCACGAATAATTTGAGCTCCTCTTCTTTTTAGTCATATTCCAAACAAAACAAAATCCTAGAGAGGTGGGCAGTTCTTTTTCAAAACCACATATGAAGTACAAATATAACCTCCCTGACAGTATGCCTACTTCAAATTGAATAAATAATCCCCTGTAATTTTCTACCTCTGCTTCTTGGATGCTAACTAGAGAAGGCTCTCCTTACACACTGATATCAAGCTACTCACCTCTGTCTATGAGATAATAATACAATTTTTTAAAAAATTATAAATATAAAGAAAATAAGGTAGGCCAAATTAATTAATTCTGGGCTGGATCTTCACAGTTCCTTATTTTTCAGACCTGATGTTTTATATGTAGGTCTGTCACATGGGATGAGGCACATACTCTTTAGAGACTGACTCTTCTTTGTAAGAAAATCTATCAACAATACTGTAAAGGCACCCAGTATCAATGATACAATCCATGTACATTCTCTTAAAGATGTAAGTGTGTGCAGGAGAGGGATGTCTGAAAATTCAGAATGGAAGACACTTGCAATGACAGTATAGCAGAAGTTGAGACCTATCTTCAAGTTAATAGATGTTATTTGAATCCAAGTCAATCCTTACACGCACAGCAAAAATCCAGGAAAACATTCATTGCCATTCAGCATCTCGGGAATATAACCTGTTCAGCAAGGATTGATTCAAAATGGTCCATTCCAAAACTTATTAATCAACAGTGATATACTCTGGTAAAACACACTTCAAAATACATTTGCCAGTCTGATACAGAACATCATCTCCCCTGCTTCAGCTGATAATGTCCTGACATTTTAATACTGAAGCTATAAAGAGTGAGAACCTATCCATAACAGCGTGTATGTCTGGGGGTAAGGAACCCTAAACTGACACTCAGAAATCTGATTTTGATATGCTGAGGCTACTGTAAATGTTTCTAGACTGAATTAATTTTATTCATCTTCACTCTTTGTTGTGCAATTTAGGCGCACTGCCCAGAGTCTCTTTAGCAGAAAAGCCACAACTGAACAGAGATGTTAATTTTGCTTTTCACATAGAAGCTCTCAAAGGCAGACTTTTTGTTGATCAAAACCAAAACAGAAGTAGGAGTCAACATGCAGGTGCTCAGATCCAGCCAAAAGGATGATTCATTCAGCTTGTGTTCAAGGCCACACACACATCTGAGGCATATCATCTTAGCAGAAAAATATAAAAGTTAGCCACTAGTAAACATAAATAATAAAGCAAGCACAAATCTATAAAAAAAGGAAGGGCCATTTTTTGCTATAATGTAGAGGAACAATTGCCATACCAAACACCTTAATGAACAGTGATACAGGACACATGCATAGTATTTACATTTTTTAGGCTTTAGCTACTTAGGCATGCAAGTCCAATCTCATGGCTGCAACATGTCCGAAACATGGCACATTTTCAGAAATAAACAAAATGGCCATGTTGAACTTGATCACAGCTGCTGCAATAAATGTATCTTGCTATTCAGTGCTAGCACAGTCCTGCCCAAGAAAATCTTTCATAAACCAGCTGCCAGCTAAAGCCAAATAAAACCCAAACCCATAAAATAAAACCCCCCAAACCTGGTCCAGTGTCCTACTAAAAGTCCATCAGCATCCTTCCATCCAGTGACTACAGAACTTGCAGACCACTATGACTTTGGAGACTCAGACTAGTTTTTCAGTAATTTCAGTTCCCAGAAGATCAGTTTAACTGAAGTTATTCACACAACATTGCTAAAATGGAGAAAAACCACTCCAGGTTAAAAACTAATCTTGGATCAATCTGCTACTTTGGAAGCGCCGTGAATATGACCTGCCATTCTGTGTCCAGCCATGATGTGGAAATACTTGCAGATGAACAAGGGAACCTGTTTGCAAAGCAGAAAGAATAAGGAATGGTCCTCAGGTTAGATTAACAGAATAAAAAAACAACACTAGTTTATGAGCATGGAGGAAAGACTGTGGTGTGATTACACAGAGGAATTTAAACTGTGAATGTTCATCTGCAAGTAAGAAAGAACAACCAACATCGGCACAGCTTATCAATAGAACAGATTTTTTTTTTTTTAAATACATCTCCATCACAAGAAGTTAATTTAGAAAAAATAATCATCCTTCCAAAAACTGCTGTCAAGTTACTTCAGAAAGTTTGTAGGTCACCAGTACCAAGTTTTTGTTTTTACTTGCAAGACATGCAAAAATCACAAGGTTTATAGAAGTAATGCAGATTGCAAACGTACAGGTTCACTGCAACATGCACAACCGGCAACCCAAAGAACTTGTTATTCTCTTTCTTTTAAATTGATGGATGCACTTGCAGATCATTTCAGTATTGTTTAGCAAATTATACTGCCTGCCTATTTTAAAGAATGTGCTCTGTATCTAGTAAGCAACAGTCAGTGCCTATCAGGGAAACAGAATGCACGTGTATGAGCATTAGCAGACTGAACAGCCAGAAAACATCCTATTATTTCATTGTTTGTGAAACAGTTTATTGATTTCCCTCAACGTGTCACCAATATTGATCTTAATCCTTTCTTGTGTACTCCTGTTTGGGCTTCACATTTGAAACGTATCTGCATTAATTTATAGTTGATAGAAATGAGTCATATACATCATATGCAATTAACTCAACGCCTCATTTTTTTCTCAGCAAAATACAATGGTTTTAATGTTATGCATGGTAAATTGAAAATCAACTTGATTCTTTTTTGTCTTCCAATAAAGCCTGCTTTGAAGTTTGCAATTATTCATGATAATTCTCAGAGAAGCTTTCTGCGAAGAAATCTTGGTATAGCCAGAAAGAATGACCTTATTCGATCACGAACTGAACACAGCAGCTGTGTTGCTGGCAGAAGATACATAGCACGCACTCATGGTGGTTTCCCTCCCTCCATCATAATCCATTATATACTGATCCAATTATTGCACAAAAAGCCTTTTTCTTATAGCATGCTCTCCTTTTCACTTCTGTCTCACTCTGGGTTGGAGAAAAAAAAAATAATCTTGTGGACAGAATACTTATTGCTTTTCAAATATTTCATGCGAAAATTCCATTTACACCCACAGCCACCACCTCCTTCTCTTTCTTCCTCCTTTTACACCAAGACAAGGGTGGGGGGATGGGGACAGAAAGAGAGAACAAATGGAAGGATTTTTTCAAGAGATTTAAACTGGAGCTTTATTATAATTTTTATAATTAAGCACATATACCAGAGAACAGAATTTGAATTTGTCTTGAGAATTCATAAGACAAAAACTTGAATCTCCCAGGGAATGTATGGAGGCATGGAAGCGTCACAAACTCATCTTAGAAAGGAAAGGTCTCAGTTAAAGTTCTTCAGAGGTGTGACTATGCTTGCATTTAAAAAAAAAAAAAAAAATAAAAAAAAGGAGCCAGTACTGCCACTTAGTTTGATGAACAGTCGGAAAGTATGTTGCAATGTTAATGTTTTGCTTCCAAACAGTACTGTTGTGTAACTTTTCTAAACTTTTTCAATTAACATGTAAAACAAGCGAACCCCTCCAAAACCAAAACCCTAGCGTCATATTGAAGATCTTTCATATTAAAACAAACATACCTGTTTCTTCTATTTGCTTTTCCCTTACACTCTGACAAGGAGGTAAGAAAATCATCTGCCCCTCTGCCCCTTTCCCCACTACTTTTCTTATCTGGAAGTAGTATAAAACTCAAGTATTCTGGGAAGTCAAGTGGGACGAAAAGCAATTATGGTACTTTTAAAACAAGTAAGAAATGAAAAATCTGTTTACAGGGGTCATGTGCATTCATTTGCGTGAGCCATCAGCAACCCCTGAAGGCATTTCTGCCTTCAGAGCACAGAATAAAACCCAATCTTCCCAATTAATATATGTATAAGCAAAGATAGAAATAATTAGATAATGTGTTTGAATGGAAAGTTCTTCCTAGCACACACTTGCAGTGGACAGACAGGCAAATAGAACCAGTGTCACTTGTTATATAAAGTTAGAAACAAACAACCTTTAATTTAACGCACTGTCTTGCTTTTGAACAGTCTTGTAAACCCCTCAGTGGTTCAAATGCACTGTGGAAGTGCACCAAAAAAAGAATCACAGTTATTCTTTCACTTACATTAGGTAAGCCAGTGCTGAAGAATGGGGGTGTGGGGGATGAGAAGGTCAAGAAATTAGGAGCAGTTACTGACATTGAAATAAGACTTGTTTTCATACCCTTACTGCTTTCTCACTGTAAAACCATCCTGATTTGTTAAGATAATACTCTTCACATGTGACACATCACAGTGCAACTTCTCTTCAAAAAGACAATGTAATCTTTCAGGGAAAAAGATGCAAGAGTATACCATCAACTCAGCTGTTTTACAACAACCTCTGTGCACTCTCATATTTCCTAGACTTACCTCAAGGACAGGCATGTTTTTGTTTGTTCATAGCATTTTTGGTCAAGTGCTTTTATGATCGCATCTTAGAAGGTTGCATGAGGGTCACAGTATTACTGAAAATGGTAATATTCAGAGAGACACACTGAAAGAATATTCATACTTGCATAAACCTAATACACTATGCCAAACCAAAATAAAATCCTTATCAAGTCAAGCCCAGAAGTGTGAAATTCCTTGATCAATATGAGTATCATTTATTTCACTCTTTGAAAGTCTGAGGTAAAAATTCTGAAGTCTAAATTATGATGTCCCTTATAAACATTATCATCTCCATTCAACTGATGCACTGAGGTACAAAAACTAAGCTTGAGCTCTACAAGAGTGTTTCAAGAAAACCCAGTCGGAGATTTGGATCTCGCTGAAATCAGTGCAAGTTGGGCACTTCAACACTTTTCTAGATTTCACTGTCTCTACCATTCAAAGCCTATTAGTCATGGGATGTATTCCTCTTATCAAAGGGAACAGATTGCTACACATCAGCTATCTAAGGCAACTGCTGTGTGTAAATACCTGCTTGTACATCCTGTGGGTCAGCCTGCCCACCGCAGTTACTGTGCATGCACAATAACCGGATGGGTAGGATGGCTGGAGGGAAGCTGAGGACTGAAGCTATAACAACCAGCTACAAGAATACTTAATGCTTGTGTGTATTCCTGTAGCCTTAAAAATACTCTTGTGCAGAATATCCTTAAGATTTTGTGTAACTGTGCTTGCATTAGATCAAGATGAAATATTTTTTTTTGTCAATAGGATTTAAATGGGCATTTACTTAAGTTTTGCAACTGTTTTAAACATTTACCTTTGCTTGGAGGAGCTAAAACACACTTTAGGAAAGATTCATTAAGAGCTATTTTAGGTTTTACAAAGGAAACTGAAGAGATCAAAACAGACTATTCTACACCAGACAAAAATTTAACTAAGTTTAAATTTAGATGTTTGTTTGCGGGACAACTATAAAGGTCTCAAAACACCTACATATTAGCTATCATATTCAACCAGCAGAATTAATCTGCCTATAAAAATAAAAATTATAATCCTAAATATCATTACAGTATCATTATCACACAGTAATTTTACTGCAAAATGGAAATAGGTCACGAGTCTCTATCAAAAGATAATCCCATAGTTATATAATGGCCAAAGAGCAATGGATTTCCAACATTGTCTTTGGAAAACAATCCTGAACTACACAGAGCTTCCTGAAGAGATCTGTGGAGGAAGGGGATGGGGGAGAAGGAAGCAATAGTCACCTTTACACAAAATGTCCCCCTTTACTAAAGAAGGTTTTGCATAATACCACATTCATTTTCCAAAAAAACCTTAATACAAGAATGCAGGGAGACATGGTGAAACAACTTCATTGTATGCAAGTGGCAAAGCCCAGGTGCAGAGACTCAGCATTCTCCCTCTGTGAGACTAAAGTAATTCTGCAGCAACACAGCACAGAGAAAAATTGTTTGTCTCAAAAGTGGCAGGAAAAGGAACATCACCAGAAATATTACAGTTTCTTGTGGGTTTTTGGGGGGTGGGTTTTTTTGTTTGTTTTCTCTTTTTTTTTTGTTTTGGGTTGTTTGGGGTTTTTTTAAAAAGTATAACTATATCTTCACACTGATGGTTTGAACAACCATCCCCTTGTTTATAACCATAGAAAATGCACATAACAGATTGCAGAGTTAAGACCAAAAAAACCTATGCATGACCATTTTTCTCTTAAATCCCTATAATCTTTCAGAATTTCCTTTTGCCCATCAAATGTTCTGTCCCTGTCCTGAATTCCTATTTGTTACCTGTTCTTTCTCTGGTCCCACACAATTTTTTCATGCTCAGTTTCTTTCTCTCTGCAATGTAGCCATAAGGCCTGCTTCATCTCTCCATACTTAGAAGGATTTAGCACATCTGTCTCCTTTCCTTCTTCCTTTAGTAGCTGGAGGCTGGTTGATTTAGCCAGTGACTCTTCCCTGACAGTATTTCTTGATTCCTCTATTCTGTTTATGCACTAATAAATCCACTTAAAAAAAAAAAAATCTTTAATTGGATAGAATTGTGTGTCTGTGAAAGCAGATGAAAACCTCTGCTCAATATCCACACAAAGTATTCAACTGCCCAGTGAGAAAACAAAAGCAATCGGCCCAGGGAACTCAAACTGGCCACCTAAAAAACAAACCTCACATTGTAAAATTCGGCATTCAGCATATCTGGAAAATGAACATAATACTTGCATAGCTGAACTATTTTAAAAAATCTTACATTTTGTAAAGAATGCATGTAACTTCTAAAGGAAGACTTAAGAATTCAGACCTTTACTACTAGACTTCTAAATGAAGCTTATAAATTACTGGGTCACCATTAGAAACACTGTATAGCTTTCATATTTCACCACAGTTAGAAGGGAATTAAAGAAAATAGAACTCTGTCTCATATCTAGTTCCTCAAATGTTTTAAATGAAAGAATAATCTTGAATAACAGTCAAAGACTATATCCACTTGTACCTGAAATCATCTTCTCTGCTAAGAAGCCTATTTCCCAGACATCAACAGTGATGGGTGGTTCTTTCAGTAGTCAAAAATCAGCTTTGTTAATTTAACAAACTTTCCTCTTTTCAGAGATATGAGAAGGCTTCCATTATTTATGTAATGCCAATCAAGAAAGCTTGTATATAGCATGAAGCAAGAATAATTTTTTTCAATTCAGCCCTAAAAAAATATGTAAACAATAACATTTCTTAAAAATATATATATTTTTGACTCTGTTTCCTCCAGCTTTTTGAAGGGAAAATCACTTCCAATTTCAGTGGTATTAAAAAAAATAGTAAAGGCGTATCATCTGTCACATAGGCATTGCAGATTTTACTAAATTGGTTCAGTTCCTCTTCAGTTTGCTGCATTGCAAGGTCTTCTTTTCCCAAATTAAAGTGAAAAGATACCTTCCCTACCTTTTTTTTTTTTTAAACTAAAAAAAGGCAATAGAAGAAATATTAACGTGAATATATTAGGAAAAACCAGCAAGGTGGGCAACGTGTATTCCCATTTTGGCAAATACAAGTAGAATACAGGTGGCAGAGAAAGCATAATTTTTATAAACAAAAAAATAAATCCAAACTTTTCATTCAAACATTTGAAAGTACTCACACATGTGTGACTTAAGCCTGTCACAATTACCTGTGAAGTATATGATCAAAATATATAGGGAATAAAATGCATTGTCTGCAGTCATCTCTGGAATGCAAAGGACCAGAATCTAAAGTGAACAGTGATAACATCTGGAAGAAAATGTAAGTAGTATTCAGAGAAGCAGATCTGTATCTTTAAAGTTGTATTTTTACCTAAACACTATGATTTGCAGCCCTCCCACTATTGTTTTATTGTCACAGAATCCTTAACTACTGAAGAAACTGTTAGGACTTCATTTTTATATGTCCATCCAGAGGATGAAAAAGACAGTTTACTAGAAGGTGGCATTCTACAAAATTGAACCTGAAGGCAGATACTTTAATCTACTTTTCATCCTCAACCAATACACGAATCACATATGATAACAGTTGGCAGGACACCTTCAAGGAAAAAGTAATCCAAGGTCAGCTCATGAAAGAAAGCTTTTACTGGATGACAGTGTTACCAAACCTCTTTGGCTGCTGATAGCATCATTGCTGTAAGGAATTTTAGAAACTTCAAGCTCAGCACTGAAATAATGACTCAAAACATGGAATTAGTACAATAAACTTCATTCATACAGTATAAGGGGGCAGACAAATGCACAAAAGCATGGTAAGATTGCAGTATTCCAGCAGCCCTCTTCTCAAGGACATTTAAAGTATGCTTTACTGGTTCCAAATCGCCAAGACAGGTAGAAAGCCCAAGAAATTCACTCACAACTCCAGGCCTTTCAAAGCATCAGTCCACCTCTAAACTTTTCATAACTCATGAAACACATCTGGTCTAAGGCTCAGTAACCCAACAGTTACATGAAGCAGCACCGGGCGTCCTTACAGCCTGCATCAGGCACCCGTAAGGAAACTGTGGCCCATTACTTAGTTTTCTATGCCAAGGAGTTAATGTTTCTCCCCTCAGTATTTTTATTGGATAAAACTATTGTTTGATAACACAAGGCTCTCCACAGTGTCTGAAATAGCTACTCAGCCCCAGCAAGGAAGCTGAACTGTTTATGTTGCATTTTACATTCTTTTTCAACTGCACTCAGTATTTAATAACAACAAGAACAAAAATTTACACTTTGTAGCCAATATTTATATTTTCCATTTGGCAGTTCTGATAATTTTTCATACTGAGTAGAGATAAAACCGACCTGGCAAACTGTATGTATCAACATTTCATCTGCTAAACCATTTCAGATAGAAAGCCAACTGTACTGTTAACAGTTCCAAGAAGCATGCTTCAAAGTATATTAGGAGAGAAACTCACAAAGAACACAAAATCAAAATAAGCAAGACAATATAAGGGGGAGGAACCCCAACAGTTCAACATTTAAAGATTTGTTATTTGTAATCCCTAAAATGGAAATTTATCTACTGTTGAGTACTTCAGACAGACAACTTTCTTTTTTAAACACTAAATATACTTCCCAAGTTCCCAAAACCTCTTCCACACTACTGCACCAAGACAGAAATGGAACACCATCAGGAACCTCACCTATAGGTCTGGTAATTGCCAAGTCTGATGGTTTTAAAATACTGACTCCCAAAAGTAAAACAATCCCGTGCTCTTTACTACCAGAAATACAAATTTCACAGCTCAGTCTTAAGTGATACTTTCTGTGAAAAACAACACAATTATACAGGTTGAAATTTCAGGAACAATTGTACTGACAGAAAAAAAATGAAATGATACAATTCTGAAGACAAAACAGCAGTAAAGACTTATTTTAATGCCAACATATGCGATTGTATGTATGAAGAGTTAAATCTTTGGATAGCTTTGCTGTGCATTATATTTATTTGTAGTAGATTTAATAATTGCTTGTTTATTAGCAAAATTTTGTAATCATATCCTGTTTTAATAATGAATCCTTCAACGTTCTTTCTTAATCAATCAAACCTTGGATCTTCAAGCTAGGAAGAGTCTCCATTAGTTACAAAGAAAAATGCTGAGAACAATATAGTATAAGTAAAATTTATTACTGTTATTTAAAGATGTGATTACTTCACTGTTGATCCTCTCAGCAGTCACCACAACACTCTTCCTTTCAGAGCTTTCTCCCTCTAGAATCTGATCCTTCCCCCCAGAAATTTTCATTGCTAAGCTAGAGTCCGCAGATCATCACAATTAATGATCACTACCTAAATTAATATATCTAATGAAAGCGTGGATTTGTTGACAAACAAGGGTATTGCAGTCCTACTGCACCTACTTTAAGACAAAAGGACTGAGTCCTGTGGTATTAGAAACAAAATAAGAAAAAGAAAAGGAAATTTCACATATCCTACATCTCAGTCTCTTCCTGTAGATGTGATTATAAAGGAAAAAACAGACACGAAGAACAGCATCACTTACCATTTCCTGAGATGCATATTTTGGATCTTCAGGATCAACTGACCAGTAGCAGTAATCAAAGCTGAAGGCCACAGTCTTTTCTCTCGAGTCCCAAGTGCCATCAAGCCTACTGTCAACCTAACATCAGAAGGAAAAAAAAAGACAGAAAGATCAATTCACTTTGAATCTGAACAAAAAGTAAGCATTTTAAAACTTGATGGAAGTTTATCTCTGATCTGTATTGTGGAAAGGAATGGCAAATAGTTTATCCTCCTTATTCAATTTTTTATTTTTTAATCTCAAAGTGAGTCAGAGATATCCACAACAGACCTGCTGAAGCATTTTTGCTGAAGGGTTCATCAACTACAGCTAACAGGCTGTATAGAATAAACACAATTTAGTTAATCTTAACAACATCCACACATTGGCAGGGAAGCTCTATAACACTTGATGTTTCTCTGTCATTCTGTTTCACTGATAATCGCATCACAGAAATGAGGCCTCAAGTGAGAAAACAAAACCATTTTTCTCACTGCATAGTTGAAAATGCAGGTCTCTTCCCACATTTCCCCTTTGCTTTGTTATGGTTCCAAGCTAATGCTTCTGTCACTGGGACTGCACACTACAAACCTAACCTTTACGGGTCAGTAATAACAACAGTGAATCCTTTCTAGCATAATAGTCAGAAATGGTGACTGAAATCAAGGGAATTGTATAAATCTTTCTGGATGACCTTGCCCAAGTGATTTGTAATAAAACAGATAAGTTTATGAACAAGGAACATACGTTGTTCTACTCAAAGAGAATAATGAGTTAAAACATTACACAAAATTAACACCATTCACATGTAATTTTGACCTAATTGGTAACTTCATTGTGACCCTGATGTTTGCAATAACACAAGCAGAAAAAAAGATTCAGTATAATTTAGTACCTAAACAAACCGCTTCACTAATGGCCCCAAAAACTAGGGGTGACAGTGCTGTCTGCCAGATTACTGGATAAAGGGCACTGCTCTGCCACCAGCAGTGAGGGTTACAGGGAAAATTAATTTACAGGCCCAACTGACAGGTGTGTAGTTCTGGGGCTTTTTTTAATCCAAGAAAGAGCAAAGCAAAAGAGGACAGGAATAACTAAATTATCTTTGAAGTGAAGGGGTTTCACATATTTTAAATCCCACATGATTCTAACGTTGTCACACCAAAGTACAACCAAGGTTTCCATTAGTCAGAACTTACCTCTTAACAAGCTTATTGATCACCTTCAATAATGACATTTTTAGCATATTGCAATTCAGAGATTTTTATGCAATTACTTTTTATTTTCTTAGGTTTTCTGCTGCAATAAGCACTGCCTTCCTATTGTGCCATGTAAAAATAATAAAAAAAACCCTCCACCTCAGCAAAACCAGCCCCTGATCACAGATATGATTACACTTCTGGTAAGGAGTTTGTTTTGAACTACAAAGCACACCTACACCAAATAAAACAATGTGAACATTACTGTATAAATACTAATTTATACACTAACTTGGATTCATCAAAGGCTGTCTAAATTTAGTTTACGCATAAAGCAAACTCACTTCCTTTACAAAACTCACCAATTACAAAACCTCAAGAAAGAAAACATCCAGAAGTCAGCCTTTACATCTCCAAATAACCCTTCTCAGCCTGCTACAAGCAGTCTGTCCCACTGCTGTGGTTTCCCCAGTATCCCAAGGCAGCCCACAGCTCCTCTTCAAACAAATAAAATTAAAAAAAGCCCTCTAGGCCTAACAAGCCTCAGCTGGACCCAATGAGGCACCTGCTGAGGGAGGCTCTGCAGTGAGGGCAGGAAGCCTGAGGCCCAAACCCTCACAGCCCCATCACAGGGACCAAAGCCTTCCCAAAAACCTTGCACCCCGAGGATTTGCATCTCTTTGAGAGCTTTGTCACATGCATAAGAAATTGGGGTAAATTGCTTCAGAAAGTAGTGAGTCTCAGACTCTGCAAATACAACCTTTGAAAAGGAAATACACAGAAAATAAGCAGCATTTTACATCCATGAGACCTCTCATACAGCTAATACTTTTCCCTCTTCTTTCTTTAAAAGCAAGCACCTGTAGTCAATACAAAAATAATTATAATTGGAAAAGGTAAATAATTCAAATCCTTTCATTTAATTTTTGCTAAGGTTTCTCTTCAAAACCTAATGCATTATTTCTCTTGAACCAGCAGTATAGAATCACTGGGTTGTTTTCAGATATAAAGAAAAAGGAGACAAGAAACAGAAAATGCATCCAACTTCTAGGATCCCCACAGTAATCTCATGGTTCATTTATTTGCCTTTCAAGCAGAAACATGTTTGACAACACAAAATTGCTTTGCTCCCATTCTATTAATTTAGTGAACGACCATGACAGCTTTAAGTAGTTCAAGAGTCTAAACCAGAGGGCTGGTTCCCATGCTCACTGGCTCCAGAGCTCTCGGACAACGACAGCTACATTCAGTTTATTCTTACAGCTCTTGGTCTTTTACCAAGGCCTGAAGTGTAGCTGAACACATTTTGCTCCATTTCATGCAAGTCAATGGCACTCTGAGTGCAAATACCAGAGGAGGAGAGATACAAGGAAAGAAGTTATCCAGATGTTAGTAACAGTAAGAGAAACACAGAATCGTAAACAATTTACTAACAGCTTTGAATGATGGCATGGAGCCAGATTGCAGAAGCTTTGACAAATATAAAATACAGAAAGCACAACTGCATGTTACATCCCCTGTCAAAAAAAAAACCTAAACCCACAGAACAATCCCAAACCAAAACAATCCTCCCCCATACTTTTGCTGCAATTATTCTAGAGTTGTGTCAGTTTAAGCTCCACCCTTAATATTTCTATTAGAATGATCCAATAGCCAAGCAAACACAGAAAAGTATCAGGATATCAGGATCTTTACATGAGGAAAAGAAGACAATAAAAAGCATACCTTTATATTTCTGACTTTTGCTACTTTGTCATCAACTTCTACAATCACTCTTCCTCCTTCTGCACTCTCTCTGGAAACAGAGCACAAAAAATCCATTTAAAATATGAAGACACAGGAAGGTGCATAGCAAATTTGTAAACCCCAGAAAATTGTGTTTATGTTAACAAGCTGCAAATCAGAGCTATAAAACATACTTTTGCTTATAAGAGACTCTGTGACATGAAGTAACATTTGCACATCCACAGCCAGGTATCTCAATAGTGAGAGGGGAAAAAATACAGGACTGTGGTGATTAAACAGTTTCAAAGTGCTTGCCCTAAATACTTTGTTAGGATTTCATTTCTAATTAAGATTTGTTTTAAATTACATTTACAAGAAAGTAGAGTGCAGCACTGGTAGACTAGTTATGCTTTGTGGAGTACAGATCCACCACATCAGAGACTTGTGAGCCACAAGTGTCATCAGGTCATGCTGTCTGATTTTTACCACCCAAGCATTTGTAGTAGTCCTCAAAAAAGTACTCTTTGGAAAAACAAAGCTGTCCTGAAAGGTAAATGGATAGGATTGCTGCCCAAGTGCAAAGGACCATGCACTCATACATACTGTCTAAAATTCCAACTGAACACACCTATGACTGGCTACTACAGCCAACTTCCACTTCCAAAATGAGTCATATTAGAAAAAAAAAAATGAAAAAAGGATGTGGCCAAAGCAAAAAAAAACCCTTATTTCTGGGCCAACAGCATGATAGCTACTAGGATGTTCTTATTTACAGGCATGTTGATTCACATCCCTCTCAATAGTTATTGTGGCTTTTTTTATATATAGCAAGACAGAAATGAGGAAGAAGAGGTCAGTGGCCTACTTCTCTGACAGAGAAAAGTAAACAAACACTTTGGTACTGAGATGCTAAGAATGGGAGAAAGATTTTTTTATCCTTTATATTTCTTCTAAATTTTGCTTTGCGCTCCAATACAGACAAATCTTGTAAGCTTCAACTTTACCAGGAAATTTTATTTTGATGAAGCCTAATGCCTTTGTAAATCTGGAAGAAATTAGTTTAGAAATAAAATCAATTTTGTCCTTAGTGCAGTTTCATCATACTTCGTTTAAAATTAAGCTGAAGGCACAGACATTGTCATCTGAGATTAGCTGTATATATATAACATGATAATCAGCTGGATCAGTATCATCAGGCCAGTTAAAAACTACGTAAGATAAAACAAGAGTTCACCACTATTTATGGCCCTAGATCTGTCTTTTAACAGATTTCCTTACATCTGTACAGAAGTATTTACTCCCCCACAGATTACAACCTCCTTTCACTGACAGCTCTAACTTCCAGGCAGTGCACAGCACAACGTGTCCAGCCTCTGGGGTCTCCTCAATGGTTCTGAGTTTTTCCCCCACATTTTCTGTACCAAAACAACATTCAGAACAATGCCTTAGGACATTTAAGCGTTCCACAGAGACAATCACTGTAGCATTTGAGCTTTACAAGCATAAAGAGTTTTACAAACAAGTTTTACAAGCATAAAGAAGTTTTAAAAACAGCACAGGCTGTCCTTGTTTTGCAAAGAGAAATAATACTTTATCTTAAAGTCTCTGTGCTTCACATTACTAATTTTGAGCACCTGCCTTGAGACAGACTGAATTTAGTACTTCCTGTAATACATGTATGCGGCACTTCACACAGAAAATACAAGCACAGCTCCCAGAGGTTTTATTAAGCTGTGAGTGTTCAGCAGTTCAACACATCAGTCACCAGAGTCATGAGTTAGACTCCAGGAGAAAAAGAAACACTCACAGGAGAGAGAATTTGCATTACCTATAGCTGGGTACCAAATGTTGCATTATGTACAGCTGAGTACTGAACAGAGGCCTCATAAGGCTCCCTAAAGAACAAATGAAGAAGGACAAGTGCCTAAGGATACAAGCCATATCTAAGGTAGAAATTTGCAGCTGATGCATTTAATCTGTACAGGTGCAACTTCGTAGATGTTTTGAGAAGCACATGTTTTCCAACTCAAGTTTGGGGACTTGCATATCCACATACAAACCTCTGCCAGGTGAGCTAACGGACAAAGCTGACAGTTATCCTGTACAGCAGACCAGATCTCAGAGGAAATGGGACATTTTGACAGAGAATTGCACAAGAATTTAAGAACAGCAGAAGACCAACAAAATCAGAGGGATCCTTTAGGAGGGAGCTTGCTTCAGTTACATATACTCTTTCCTCCACTGCCCCAGTATGATCTCGGCCCTATCCTGCTTCCTAATTCCACAAGCATTCCCTATTTTTCAGTCCTACTGTTAACCCTCCAGTCTTACCACCTTAGTTACACTTCACTGAGTTCCCATCCTCCTTGTCCTATGGACACACATCATCCCTTACAGGTACCTCCTACCTGTTCTCTCTGACATCTTGTCCATGGAACCACGTTCCATTTTAGTGTCCTCAACTTCTCTGCAGGTCTCTCTTCCTTCTGCTACTGCGCTGTAGCTGGCTTTAGGCTGATCTCTCTGCTCCAAAGGTACATGATCCTACTCTCCTCGTCAGCTCTTTCAGTCTCTATCCCAAGTTTACTTGTACACTCCACAATTGAATCAGTATTTCTTCCTGGACACCAGCTGGGGTCAGCAAACAAATTATTGAGAATGAGTAGAACAAAGACCTTGCTCTCAGTTCCTATACCCAGGCTTCAGTTGTGACTTGGACAACACTGAGCTCAATTTATTAAGGCAGTGCTCAACTGATGAGTTTTTTGACTTATGGGAATGGTGCAAGCACAATTTGGTCAACTCTGGAGAACACAAGCTTAGATGCACTCCGAGAAAGCAGATCTTAAAACCTTTATCTGCTATGTTCTTACAAGTCTTCGCTGCGCATGTTAGTTTTAGTTATTTAGAACTTGGTCAGAAATGGGTAGATTCAGATGGGGAATTTAAAAAAATGCACATCAGATTTCCAATTTTAAATAAATTGTGAAAGTCAAATAAAAAGTCACCCTAAGTTGCTTTTAGATATTTTAAAACCTAATTTTCCCTTAACCTCATCTTGTAGGAGCTAAACTGTACTGGACAAAGCTTAAAAATAATTAAAAATATCTAGCCCAAGGAAGGCATTCCTGAAAGGAAGATTTCTGCCCAAATGGTTGAAATCTGGCAATGCTTTCAACAGTTTTAAATGCCAGGGTATTCTAATTGCAGATGTAAGGCAACCTCAACAACAAGCAGTGCTCACAAACCCCACCTATGATAATTACATAAGACTCACTGCCTTAAGTCCATATGCGTTATGCACATCCCTATGAATGAATGACTTTATGCTGAGGGTTCTCATGACCTAATGTTCTCCCAGGCCACAATCATTACTGAAGATTCAAGATAAAGAAGAAATTCCAAACATAAAACCTAAGGTACAAAAATTTTTCATACATAAAAATTTATATACTCACATTTATATACTTACATTAAAATAAATATAAAACCAGTAAAATGTAAACAACACAAAATAAAATTACCACACCACCTTTTACCACAGGGTAACAATGGTTCCTCACTATGCAGACAAAAAGCTCTATGCAGCAGTCAAGTAGCTTTGTTCAAGTCTCACACTACAAGAAAACCACCATCAAACAGGGACAGAACTAAAGTCTCCTTTTGCTCTAGGTACAGCTTCACAGCACCCAGACTTTTATCTTAACTGCAGGCTGTTGCTGCAAGAGGCAATTTCTCTTTGCTGCTCCAGACTCCCAACATGTGTTCCCACTTCTTTTCTTGCATCTGATCTAGCAATCACACACCCATGCAATGACTCAGATCAGCTGTGATCAGAAAAGAAACACACCAAAATAAATAATCAAGATGTCACAGGGCCAGCGAGCCCTTCCCGAGCACTGAGCACAGTGGTCACTCGGTTGCTGAGCCAAAGCAAGAGAAAGGGCAGGAACATGTGGTGGTGAGAATGGAGACCCCCTTCCTTCAGCAGCAGCTGGCAGCCAGAGAGCATTGAGCATAAACAAAACTGGACCTGCAGCCATCCCCAGCTCTACAAACTGTACATTCAACCTCCCTGTAAACATGTGCTTATATCATGCTTCATTTAGGTACGAACCAGAGAACTCTGGGAAAGAAAGCACAGTTTAATATCTAAAGCCCAGGAGGCAAAGCAGACTCACAGCTGTTCGAGTCTGACCTTAACTCCAGATTGCAAACACTACAAAAGCTCTCTCAGCAAAACATGTGTTTGCCAGTACAGCCTTACACATATGCGCACCACAGTTTGCATTTGACTGATAAAACAATCCTTCATCCTTAGGAACGGGTGCTCTGCTCCACAGGTATGAAAGCTGTATTCCTTGTACCAATAAAATCAACTCCAAAGTACACTTCTCTAGTAACATATTTGACTTCTGCTGCTCTGAAGTCACAGTGATCCTAACATTTAGTTTCCCCGTTCTCTCTTCTTCCCCACTTCTTGAAAAATTCATGCTATGTTTTGGAAATGCCTCTCTTCTTCTAAGTTACTTTGCATGAAAACAAGTTATCTGTACAAAGATAGAGCTGTAGAAAGACCATTTAATGGTGCATGTCCCAGCAAAGACCTGGATCTTCTCAGACACAGAAAGTTTTAGAGAAATGCAGACCCAGCAACAGAACAGTGACACAAATACAGAATGCAGTGGCAGGGCTGTAACAGGGAGCTACAAGAGAGACCTGACAAAGCAAAGCAGCTGTGGCAGTCCAAAAACAGGGGCAGTCCAAAGGAAATCTCCTCATACCGTTTGCTGTTCCTATGAAAAATTATTTCTGTAGCCAACATGTAAAGCTAATGCAACTCCAGAGGGGCACCAGACACTCTGCAAGATGTAGAATGAGCCAGCAGAAACGAATCATGGGAGGATCAAGACCCCCGAGAGGGACATTTCCACGGCTTGCTGGATCTTGCTGAGAAGAGTTTAGCCACAGAGTACAGAAGTGCAAGGAGGTATACAGAGCTGGAGGAAGCAGTGGGTGCAAAGAAAGGGGGCAGTTATTTTAGACTTTGTAAAATTCGCCCCACTTCTCCACCCTCTCAAATAACAGGCACTTGGAGCACAAAGTAACTGACTTTTTAAAAGTTGCCTGTTTATGTTAAAAACATGAGCATGCAATAAAGCAAAAAATAATGGAGTCATTAGCAGTAGTCATGTCATGCAACAAAACTGCTTCTACAAACACAGAGCACCAAAGTACCCATCAGACATACCAAAGCCAATATATACCACTCAAGTACATGAGAAATCTTAAATAATTTTTAAAATAATTTAATATCTGTCTACTCATACAAACTTTGAAAATAACCCTGCAAAGTAATCATTGCAAGCACTTTTGCTTTCCTACCAATTCCCATCACCCAAGTTAACTCCAAACCCTGGCTCAACCTGTACTGAGACAGGGGATCTCAAAAGCAGTACAGCAACAGTACCAGTCCCTCCAACTTGCAGAGATTTTTTGCTGATCTGGGCAATTGCGTAGGTTCTGGTTTTTTCGGACAATTCACTTTAGACTTTTCTAGAAAAAAAGTAGCCTTCTGTGGCTTACTGTGATGGGGAACATTTTCACACTCTGCTTACAAACACAACAAAAGCACTCCGGTAGAGAGCACAGCAGGATGCATGCCAGCAGTCGCTGCTGCTGTCTCCAGGACTCTGTCACTTCCCAGGATGTGACCCGTAACTATGATAGCCTATAAGTAAGGTACCACATTTACCGGACTACCTCCACCTGTACCTGGGACACTTTGTGCCATCTAATGGCACACCTGTGCAATCACCACGCCAGCAGCTGAAGTACAGTCCTGAGGCAAATCTAACCCAAAGTTTTTCTCGGTCATTAAGTCTAAAGGTTTTATAGGGAAAACTTCAGGTTGTCAGATTTGTCTTTTCCTTTCCATTAACGGTATATTGTACAGTGTCCCTGCCTCTTGTTTCTTGGTGGCCTTGTCAGAGGTATCTTTGAGAAGCTGCCATCTTTGTACTCCTGAGTGACTGACCTTGGCCATGGAAAGAAACAAACAATGCAGGGCATATTTTCTAAGTTTCTCTAGTCTTCAGAGAACATTGTCCCAAATGAGTTGAGGACTCGTGTTGAGAGACCAAAGGTGCAATGATAACAACACTAAGAGTCCATGCTGCTACATCAGAAATTGTAGAGAAGGATGTCAAAGCCTTCAGCCATTAGACCTTCTGCACTCTACTGACAAGTTAAAGTACCTACAACCACAACTTTCCCAAACACAGCACCCCCCTGCAACACCAGCGTAATCTGTATCCTTATCCCTACTGCTGTAATCTGTGAAAGTCAAGCTGCTAATACTACGAACATCCTCGCTTTGCCTAATGCAGGATTTTTTTTATTGGGGGAAAAAAAAAAAAAGCATCAACAATCAATTTACCTAAAGTTTGTTTTCAGTGTTTCTCATTATTTAGTACCATTTTGGATATTTCTCTTTAAGTCATAATTGTTTTACTGTGTCTTGCAAATGGGAGTGCACACCCAGCCAGCAATCCTCCTACCAAATTCAGAACAGATGTTTATAAATAATTTAAAAATCTATATTGAAGCCAAGTACACAGAGTTCACCAAGACAGCACGCTGCTGTACTAGACGTGCTGCTCAAGTTATCTTTCAAGGCTACTCCCAGCTGCATAGAGCTTTCATTGGCTCTGATAGTGGCTAACACGATCTGATAGTCAAAAATCACCATTCCAAATGATCACCATCATCCTTGTGTGGTTTCCCCCTATTCTTCTCTACAAATATTATATAGCAATAAAAATAGGAATATTTGGTGCAGAGATAAACATGAGGCATTGTCTGCTTTTTTCAGATACAGGTCTGTTCAAACAGTTAAAGAATCTTACCAGATTTTTGATATATTTATTAATAAGCTAGGAGAGGAAGCACAGGATGCCCTCCTCCACTCACAGTAAACTCTGCAATCCTGCCCATACAATGCCTCAATACAAGAAAAGCATTCCTGTCTGCACCTTCTCTGAAGTCTTGTACTGCTAGAACAAGAGCATCAGGCATCTTCCTTCAGCAATCCAAGTCAGAAATACTCCTGATGATCCATCAGTGCTTCAAACAGCTGTGGAATAAGGATGCTTTCTTTCAAGCAGAGGCATTGAGGGGAGGAGGGAAGAGAAGAAAAAGTCTTTTCATCTGTCATACCACCAGCATTTAAGGAAGCATGAAATAAGGATTTAAAACAAAGCTACAGTCCCGTCAGTCCAGTTTCATCCACCCTTGATTTTCCAGCTGTTTAATGAGTAATGAGATAGTATAATTCACGGACTTTTGCATCAAAGACATTCTGTGCAAATGCCATGATTTCCATGCAAACCAGAATTTGGATACAGTGATCAGTTTTCATTCCACCAGGACAGAACTTCAATCTGCGATCATAGTTAAATAAATGACTATGACAGTGATGCACTGTCTCATCCCTCTTGCTTACGTACCTCTTTAATTGTATCAAAAGCAGCTACTACAGTAAACCCTTAAATTCTAAAAACAGAGGTGCAAAACTCCATTGTTTTGTTTAAAATCTATGCTACAGATAGGAAGATGGCAGGAAAATTTTAGAAATGCACCACTTTTTAAAGTTTACATAGAGCACAGGACTAAAGAAAAGGAGACGGGGGAAATCCTATCCAAAACTCGCATAAATTCTCCGTGCACAGTAGTGGTGTCTCACCATGGACTGCACAAAGATTGCACAAGGCTAGCATCCAACCACTGCACCATTCCCCAGGGGAGATGCGATCTCTATGCATGCAGTCGTGTCATCTTACATTACTATGACTTCTCTCAGATAGAGTATGTGGTCTTAGAGAATGAAACAGCCCAGCAAAGACATGGTTCTGGCCAGGTTATTTAATGACATTGTGCCCCGTTTTTCTTTGCTGCATACAAAAAATCTGATCCCTGCTCCAAAACATTCTGATGCTCATAATGCATTTTTAGGACTTGGGAGGGAAAGTGTTCTATGAAAAACCAAAATACCAGTTAGAAGGCTTCCAAAAGCTGTTTTTGCTGTTGTTTTAGGACATTGTTGTACCTGCTTTTGCACAGGCAACAAAGGAAGTGAAAAAAGAGATGAGACAGTCAGTCTCTCACTCTGGGAAGTAAATCACCAGTAGTTAACAAATTCTGCTCCTGGCTTAAATGAGTGCAGGGACAGTATTGTCACAGAACATCAGCAGAAGCATCATCTTCTGTGGAATGGGCCCTGGTGGCCACTCAGGACATGCAGAGTCCTGCCCTGTAAAGAGCTAGAAAGTTTGCCCTTCACCAAAGGTAGAAAGCTTGGTTCATGCAACTGCAAGAATACATCTGGGAAAGGTTGCTGATGCAGTATCCTTATAAAAACACAGATGTGTCTTATGAAAACCACCTGCTAATGCCAAGAACAAATACTAAGCGACAAGAGCAGCCACTCAATGACAGTTTACATGAAACTTTAATAGACTAGGCAAAGAAAAATAACTAATTCAAGAGAGAGGGGAAAAGATGTCAAGATAACCTTAACAATAGGCTAGGTTACAAAACAGGATACACAAACATTAAAACACATTTGGTTTGGGAGAGAGACCTTCTTTATAAACACAAAATTACAATCTCAACTTTTTGCAAAAAAAAAAAATCCCAGCTCTTCTGTGGAAAAGAAGCTTGAAATCATAAGCAATGCATAACCAATGCAGTCTGTACAGATTTTCAGACAGGAACTCTTGGAGGCCTGAGACAGCTCTTTCCCACCATCAGGTACCAACCACAAAACCCACGGCTTTTGGGACAGAGTTCAACTGCCAGCACCTGAAGAAAGGGACTGTCGTGTAACAGAGGGACGCAGAGGAACAACATGCACTCCGCTATCACATAGATAAAAGTAGATAAAAGCCTGCCATTTCTCTAGGGGCGAGAGAACGACAGCACTGAGGTAACAAGGAATATGTATACTAAAATAAACAATTGAGAAGGGTAAGGAAACAAGGTCAGGGTAGAGGAAAGACACTTCACTATACTGGGTACAATGGCCTGCCTTAGTCTATACCTTGAAATAGCATGAAAAGTATGTAACTCTCCTAAGCAAACTGAAAGGTATTTTCTGCTCTTGACTGTTACCTGTTTTTTCCTGTATTTATATCTTTTATTTTCACAGATACATTTTGGTTCCTTTGAAATCAAAGACAATTTTGTCGTTTTCTTCAAAGAAAGTAGTATTTTATTTTGTATTTGAAAATTACATCCATATGGAACATATGTGGAATGCCTATAAAACCAAATTATACTACGTCCATTTTCCAGAGAATTTTTGACTGTAATATATTCATTGTGCTAATGTAAAATATATACAGGTTTCTAAGGAAGCTATTTCCAATTACAATCAGTAAAGCAGTTAATGGAGATTAAAGCAATATTCCATTGAGAGCTAATTTATCCAACATGCACTTGGGTCACAGAGCAAAGTTTAAGTAAGTACCAAAAGGAAGAAAAAAAAATCCTCACATCTACCTTTAGGAATACATAGGAAAATAAATGTTCTATCCTCACAAACATCGGGTTTTTTTCAATAAAGTTAAATATAAACACTTTTTAAACACTATCCAAAAAGCACAGAAAAGCTAACTTAAGCAGAAGTTCAAGTTGTAAACAAAAATAAACTGTACAAATACTAATGATGTCAATATCTTGTGTCATTATACACTTGCATCAAATACATTTGAGGTAGTGTATCACAACAACAATTTGAATAAAGTAGGGTCATGGCTTTTTTTTTTTATTAAAGTTGGAAAAGCTTTTGAACTGTTAACCTAAACGTCTGTGGCTATCTTTCCTCAGAATACATTCCTCTTAACAGTGGCATTATGAAGTTTTAAGACAGAGATGCAACAACCTGAATAGGGTTGGTCCAAAAAGTGCTTAAAAAGAGCAGCAGCGAGCAACTAGAGAAGAATAAACATTTGAAAAGGAACATGCTTGAATAATTTGTTTTGGTGGCGGTAAGAGGGAGAACAATAATCTCCAATCTGATGTTGCTTCAATTTTATTTTGAGACGGCATTTAACATCTGTTATGCATAAGTTTCAAGGAATGTTTTCTACAAAATTTGCTACAAGTTATCGCTCTTGTCAGCAGTATATCATATTGCTGTATCTAAGTTCTTGTGGTTATACATGAGCATGAAATAGCTAATAGCACAGTCTATAAAACATCAATAAATCTTGTTTACAAAATAATCCTTCCTTACACTTACCACAATGTGATTACAAAGAACAAAGGACATGGAGCACAGCAGAGACCCTGCAGCAGATTAATAAAGGCATGCCCAGTAAAAAACAATAGTGATTTACTTTGTATCATTTCCAGAATGATTTTTAAAGGAATTTTATTCTTCCACATAGGTTTCCTTTTGAATAGAAACAAATTTTACATATTTACATCATAATGCACGAGTCTGCTGAGCTCCTCTCTCACCTATTCACTGCAGCTATGCTCAACGCGCTGCTCAGGTTAGCCTGGCACACCAAGCACGTTTCTGGGAACTGTGAGTGAGAGACTTTCCCTACCATTCTCCCCCTGCCTTGGGCTTGCTCACGCTTGTCACCTGAGTTCTTAGGACCTCAGGCTTAATTCCTCCACCACTATCCCATCCTCAAGCCTCATCACCTGCTGCATCCCAGGAAGGCAGTTAGAGGACTATGCCATACTGAGCAGCAGCAACAGAAAAACAACTGCAGCAGCTCAGAATATGATAGTAAACACCTGCACATGGCAGTGCGGTTCAGCTTGGCCTCTTGGAACTGCCCAGACATTTTTTTGATGCTCTCATTTGCCAGCGTGTGGAGGACAAGCTCAGGAACTCCTGAGGGGATTGGGAAACAGCTGGCCAGGAGGCTTCAAGTTACAGCTTGGAAACAATGCAAAGCAGAAATAGGCAAAGGGCAGCTTTTGGGTTAATAAAGCTGTAGCAACTCTTTCAGGTGACCTGTCTATGAGGTTCATAGAGGATGGGACAGTTCATTTGTTAGTTATTAAAGACACCAGGAAAGACCCTTTCAAATAAGAGCTCCTTGCCAGTTTCTCATTTTCCAGGCCACAGAGGCAGCTGAAGAGCAAAGATACTTTCAACAGCAGAGTATGTCTTCTGTTTTTCAGCATCCTGCACAAGTAGCTCCCAAACTTCAGGGCCCAGCAACGTACTTTAAACTCTCAAAAAGTGTCACAGGGTGACTTGCATGCCCTAGCGTCACAGTTTTAACTAACACCACTATAATTTTACAATTCAGTTAAACAAAATTGCTGTGAATGATTTTACCCAGGCCTCAATCCACAATCCATGAAGGAATGTAATGTCTTCTAGTCACTGGTGCATGCTAAAAGGAGAATCCTATAGTAAGGCATGAGGCTTTTCATTGTGGTACAGAGCACTGTTTTTTAAAATCCTTCTTTCCTGTCTTTAGGGCTGCTTATGTGGCAGCTCTCAAATGACCCTGTGACAAGGGAACGCATCCTGGGTATGCACAAGTGAACTGAGGCCAGGTGGATACAGAGCAGAAGATGCAGAAGTGGATTGTGGAAGAAAAGGCATGAGGCAGCCGTGCTCTGTTCTGGTCCCAATGATACTGTCCTGGACACACCAACCGCTCCCCTCCCAGAGGGCCTCCGATGCACTAACACAGCCCTCCCTTCCTCCTCTCATACAACACTGGGCTGAGGTCCACCCCAAAAGCAATCAGAAGCCACAACTAGGTACTAGAATTGCGATGGGATACCACAGGGACAAACACCCAGCACGGCTTTAAGAGAGCTAGCTACCCAGGCACAAGGAGAGCCCTAGACACAGTACTGAAATACTTGAAGGGTAATGTACCCTCTTTTTCAGCCAGTCACACTATTTCCAGGTCTGTAGGGTCAGATCTGCTACCACAGCACCATGCTGCAGACCGTGGTGTTAGCATACGCCACAGCAGAAATCAAGAAAGAAAAAGAAACAACATTCATAGTTCGTATAGTTACATGCTAGCATTGAAACTGTTTCCATCAACAGTTTCTGACTAACAGCCAAAAATAACATCATACCTTCCTTACAAAAGCCTAATATCTAGTAGACCAAGCATTAAGATGTCCAGAAATAAACTATCAAGGGGTTTCATCAGTTCCCAGCTCCTATTTAATACCTGATTATTACCTATCGCTACAGTCAATTTATAGCACCCATTCAAGTTTCCATATTTCATACTGAGGGGGAAATGTATTTACACAGAACAAGTATCCATATAACCACAAAGTAACAAATCTTTTTTAGTATGTAGAATAGTAAATGTGTAATAAAGACTTTTTTAAAGCAATGTCACTCCAGGGAACATACTTCAGGGAATTTACTCCAAGGACAACGTTTGGGTGACAAAAAATCATTTAATCTGTTACAGAGTGACTGATGGCATTATAAAGAACATTGGCTACAAGCTATTTAAAGATTAGGCAAAGGAAAAACTTCTGCATTCTGTATAACTGTACTCGCTTTATAACTATCAAGGATTATTTGTGCATAGGAGCTCTCTGTCAAAGAATGCATTGTGATGGGCGCCGTACAGGCACAGAACAATAAGACCACTCTTTGCCTTATGCTAAATAACAAGTTGCAGATGTGATTAATATGTTTTATAAAAAATCAAAACTTTAAACAGAAAGCAGGATTTTATGAACTCCCGTATTAACATATTTTAACATCTGAATATTCTGTAAATTTTAAGATGGAAAATGAATGTTCATCTGCCATTGTAAATTAAATGAAAGGAAGCAATGAGGAAGCAAAATTTGTATGATAGTCTAGAAAAAGCCACCTAACCCTCTAGTTCTAGCCTTTGCCTACAGCTTTTCAAACTTTGGGACTCTTAAAAAGCAAAGTAATATTTTTGTCTGGAACTGCGATTGTACACATTAGAGTACTACAATCCAGTTGAACTGAAATCTTTCTGCAGGAAGTTTTTCTTTTTAAAGCACCTAAAGAGCTCTGGCAACATGAGTACCTGTTAGAGGCAATCACGGTGTGTGTGTATAGAGAGGGTTCGAGGTTTGTGTGACCACAATATGGAAGTGGTACAAGAAGCTGGAACAGAAAGAGCAGGCCTTTAACCCCACTGAGAGCTTTAGTCCTTTCAGTGTCTATCAAGGTTACTTTAAGCCTTCAGATATTTGGTATTTGCCTCAAAGTCATTACATTTGTACAATTTTGGTCAAGACTAGAAAGCAAGTTCTCATGTCCAGAGCCTTCACAGAGAATAGCCAATCACTTCCCCTTCCCATTTATAAAATACAAAAATCCATCTTGAAATGCTTTTGTTGACCTCAGCTGTGGCAACACAGTACAAGGAACAAATGGCCTATTGCCTTTGGGGTTAAATACCATAAGACTGGCCTCTGCCTCCCCATCCCATCTGTTACACCCCACACAGGTTGAGTAGATGGAATTACTTCACAGTCTCTTCCCGCATTAACCCCTGGGTTTCCCCTCTCACCTTCGTACAAACATCTGTGTTTCAGCACCAGATGAGCTTCTCTCATGGGCAGGAGGCTGTCCACCTTTCTGATCCTACCTTCCTCTCCAAACTACATTCCCTACCCAACAGCTTGCCCACACTGACTGTATTGAAGTGTCTTCCTGTTTATCACACCTTCTCTGACAGAGTTGTAAGAGCAGTTTAATGCTGTAATGATATATGCACCATTTAATGCTACCCATAGGGCAAAAAACATTTAAGACGGACATGGTGCAAAGCTCCTCACTGAGGAGGATCTGGTGAAAGAGAAGATTACACCCCTGCCAATTCAATCTTTGGCCTCTTTTCCCCAGCTACTAAGAAACACTCATTTAAACTTATATAAACAGGAGACCCTACTAGGTCCACGACATAACTGCAAATAGACAGCCAAATGCAATTGTGTGAAAAACAAATGTCATTGACTGCACAATGCAATACATTGCCAAGTCAGCGTTTTAAATACTTTCAATAGAGCTTTTTATTTCTAGAGAGCATAATGGCAATTTATTTAACCAGTAAATGCTAAGAATGACTAACAATACAGACAAAAATAAAAATCAAATAGTATCTTCAACACTAAAGCAACACCAAGCAATGAAAGGTTAAACAGCTTACTTCAATGCCACAACTCATAATACGTCAATATCTATTAAAATCTGTTCCATTCACAGCTGTACAACAATTGAGTTCTATATTACCCAAACATGTTTTCAAATTAAATTATGAACAGAGTATTTTTTAAAACAGTTAGCTTTGAGTTAAAGGTAAAATATGTTGAAAACCTATAAATTACTTCCCACCTTTCCCTTTTCTGTTAAGACTAGCAGGTTTGTTTTGGGTGGGTTTTTTTCTTTTACTCAACACTCTCTGGTATCTTTTCTTGAAAAAAAAAAATAAAATCTATACACAAATAAGAACTTAAAGAGTCCAAAATACACTGATGTACTGCCGGCTAAATGCCTAGGCTAGTCTTCTGACTGGGCAACTCTTCAAGAATCATTTTATTTACTACATGAAAGCGTTATTTACCACAGAAGTCAATGCAGTGAGAAAACAATGTGAGGGACTCACGCTAAAAAGAAAGGCAGCATCAAATCAAAGACTGGCCCTCAGAGCTTGTAGCACTTTTCAAACCATTTCAGCCTGAAGTACTATTGCATGTCTCTAACAAGAGGACTAAATTACCAACCACTCTAACTTTGGCTGCTTGCTTTTTCTTTCTTTTCCTCCCCGAATTTCCAAAGTCTTCAAGGTTTTAATTATGTATTATACCCAAACAACACCAGAGCATTGTGCTACGGCATCCTCTTGTTTGTGGGAGTTGTCTTCAAGCCCTATCATCTAGCTTTTGGGATTTCTATTGGAGCCAAGCGAGCCGGGGTGGGAGCGGAGCTGAGCTACAATGGGAATATCCGGCTCTGCCTCCCGCTGGAAAAAACAGCAACATCAGAAGGGGAAGGGAAGATTCCCTGACACTGGATGACAATTGTCCTATTTTGGGGAGCTCAGGAAGAGGGAAGTCAGCCTAACAGCACCGGTGGGTGACTTTTGCAAGAGAACTCTCCAAGCTCTTTAGCACCCGGCCAGAGGAGTCCTGCCACTCCTCGCATCTCACCGTTAAGCTCCCCAGCGCCTGCTGTCCCTCCCTCGGTCCCAGCTAAGCCCCCCCCGCAGCGGCCACCCCCTCCCCGATGACAGGAGCAGCGGCACCCGACCACCCCTCGCTGCCTCCCCGTAACTGCCCCCCTGCCGCCGCCGCCGGCACCTCTCCGTCCTCCCTCCGCTCCCCGCCAGCCGCCCCGTCGCACCTTTTGCTCAGAGGCCGGACCCTCACGGCCACCTTGACGTTAGCCATGGCTCGGCTCAGGCCCGCCGGCCCCGGCCCCGGCCCCGCATCCCGCCCCCGGCGCGCCGCCCGGCGCCCGGCGAGGGGCGGGGCGGGGCGGGGCCACTTTCCCCGCCCCGGGGGAGGGGCCGAGCCTCTCGCCCCGCCCAGTCGCCGAGGGTGGGGGCGGACCCCGGGAAACCTCCCCGGCCGGAGAGGGGCGGGGGGGGGTGTCAGGAAAACGCTCCCTACAGCAGCCTCCCAGCACCCAAACTGCTTTTTTTTCCGCCTAAAACAGGTCCGCCCGGGAGAACGGGACCTCCAGACCTCGAGGCGGTGGTTTCACGCTTAAAATGGCCGGGGATACCCCTGCTCCCCCCGGCAGCACCACCGAATTCTTGTTTGCAGCAGCACAACCACACGGATTTTACTTAAAAGTTTAATGCCGACAGTCCCATTTAGGTGTGTGCTGCCATGAAACTACGCGCTAGGCACGACCCCCGGGAAACCAACCCGTCTGAGGAGTGAGGAACTGCCAACCTGATCCCACGCACGTTTGGTCACATTTCTTTTCCCAGTAACGTGAGGGCCATCAGAAAACCAGCACTGCTTAAAGGGCAAAGCATTCCACATTTAAGTAGTTGGACAGTAATTTAAGGAAAGTAAGTATCCCTTCTTCACTAGGGCTAAAGGAAAGCTCTCAAGTGTTTTCAATTCCTTTGAAAACCTCTGATCTTTATGGGGGTTGCACTATAATAATAATAAAATTTTCAAACTTCAAAAAAAACCTATAACTGAAACCAAACTGTTGCATTGATAAAGGGTTTGCGCTTAAGAGTAATATAAAAACCATGAAAAGTTTTTAAAAAATGCTTTTAGAATATTGTCCCTGTCAGCTACTGACAATATTGTGAAGGTATGAGAGCAAGTAGCACTGGTGTAAACAAGATGTCAGGCCCAACAGACAAGTCCTGTTTGTGTTTTTTGCCAGTGTTGTTACTCATTTTTAACTGGACTTTGTCTGGTTTTGCATTTCAAAATATGAGAAACTGAGCTACATCTGAATATCATGTAGAAGTGTTTTACAGTCCATTTAAACAACTTCTGTTTAAATTGCCTTTTAACTGTACTACTTATTTGTACTTTTAGTTCTCCTCATGAGACAATTTACCTTAAGCTCCAGAAACATTAATCTACATTAAAAGATACTACAATACAGGCAGCTTCCAGAGTGAAGCATGGGATGGATCCTTTGGACCCAACGCTTGTCACAATTCATGATTCACCATAGAGATGCTAAATGAGAGTACCTACAAGCTACGAATTGCTGTTTACTTCAATAGATTCAATACCAAAGATTCAATAGAGAATTGCTTTAATTATACTAAAGAATGAATTGATAAGTCAATGGCAAATGTCATTAGCTAAACTGTACCCTCGCCACAGCCAACTCTTCAACAATGGGTAAAGAAAAAAATATGCTTGACTCTTTGGGATATGGCAAAACCACCTATTTGTCTTCACTTCAAGAAATTATAATGAACAAACAAACTAGAAATGTTGTCATCCCACTTCTGGAAGCATTATATTACAACAGCTTTAATTTGCCTGACCTAAATCATCACTGTAAGACAATGAGAGGTTAAGTCTGTGATAGATGAACATGACAATGATTCCAGAAGTCTGGATCCTGTTTCTTCCCATTTCACAGAATGTGCAAAGCGTTTTCAGTAAAAATGCCAGCTCCTCTGCAATTGTGTGAAAGACCTTCATTTCCATGTGAAACAGCAGTGACATGGGATTTGGACCCAAGTCCTGCATACGTACAGCAAGTGTTCACAGAAAGATCCCATTAAAGTTTATGGGACTCAAACGCAAGCTTATATTCTCATATCCTATCTACTAACATTCTGCTTGACTTAATGCAAATTGTTTCTATCCGCTTAACTTTCCTCAAGAGCAGCAGAGAGGAACATCAGCTACACTTATGGAGCATACTAGAGAATTGTTAAGCTACGCACCTTGTCATCACACCCCGCAGATGGATATAGTCTACAAAGATTAAAATGGGATTCTCAGACAATTTCGATTATGGAGTAGACCAATTACAAGCAAGCCAGACCACAGGGTGCTCAAAGAACCAAAGATTTCTTCCTTAATTCTACTTTTTTATGCAGTAGAGAAACTACAGTGAAATTTGTGTGGTACTGAGCCATCTGGTGGTTACTTTCAAAAAACAAAGGGCTCTTCTTTTCAGAAATAGAAATCAACAGGTTGGATGTATGAATTCAGATAACATAAACGATACAATGGTGGAAAGGAATACATCTGCACCACTTCCAGTTTGCTCTGTATCCTGAATACAAGACTGAACATCCTCCAAAGACAACCAACTATCCTGGTTTATAGATGGCCTGCCAGTGACATTTTACCAACAAATCTTTTCATGACATGGAAGTTGCTAAGGCTGCAAACTGGAACAATCATTGCTTTTGCTGAATTGTCAGTCATACTCATGGAAAAAGAGTTTTATTCGGGTGGGAGGGGGGCACTGAAAATAGGGCAAGCAACAGAAGAGACTGAAGAATATATTTATCACTATCATAGAAGCATGGCTTGCAAATCAGTACATCTGCCATGTATCACCAAATCTGTTCCCTGCTTTCCCACAAAACCACATCATAGCCATAATAAACAGTAATTTAAAACTAGTTTAATTTCTTGGTTAGAACTCCTATGGAAGCATAAGCTGGGACCTAAGACTTTGCACTGTTCTTGTAATTACAGAATTTTATCACAAAATAGAACCCAAGAAACTGAGCTCTTGAAATCGAACTCTTTTATTGAGGTTTTATAACATACAAAATACAGTGTATTATCAAGATGCTTATAAAAATTAATAAGAGACACTATAGTAAGTGCACAAAAAAATATCAAAGAAGATACAGGCTCCAAGGGAATCCTGTCCAACTATTTCAAAAAGGAACTCAACAGTCTTCTCAGTAGTCCGTCTTCCTATGAGCTACTTGCTCATTGTCCTTTTGTTTTTGTTTTTTTAATAGTTGGAGAACTGTTACATAAGAACAGAAACATAACTACCTACAAAGTCCCTGCTGGATTAAAGCACAACTATGTTGTAGTTTTCACAGAAGACTGTAAAAAAGTAGTTTTTTGAATGGCCATCCTATTTGAGGAAAACGATTTGTTAGGTTAAAGATAAGCCAAAGTCCAATCCAGCAGTATTGCAGATGCTGTCAGAATACACTTCTTTTTGCCATTCTCCCCATTTCAGTATTTGGTCTGCCAGCTCCTCCAAGTCCATCACGAGCACCTCTGTTTTTGTCAAAGCAGTGTCCTGAAACAGAAAAGAGTTGGATTTCATCTCTATACATTCTGTCAATCTAACAGGACATAAAAATAACTTAAACAACGAAACAGCACTGAATTCTCAATGCTGGAGGAGACAGACGGCTCAGTTCTTTTGCTACTCACCATATTCTTCATGATGTTTGGTATCTGAGGCATGGTTCTTACGGTCTGCAAATGGCTTTCAAGCTTCTCAATGAAAGTCACCGCCTCATTCAACAACTCTACTACATACCTGTAACCAAGAATGAGTCACCTACTCAAAAGTTGTGCAAAACAATGAGGATTTAATACTTCCAAGCTATTATTTCTTTCCCCTGTGGGGAAAGTCCTCTTAGTCTTCCAGTTTTATGCAAGTTCCTAACCGTCTAATTAATCCCTCTGCAATTACACTTCTTTTATGAGTCTCAGCAACAAGTAGGGCAGGAATTACAGAAGTGAATATGCACTTCAGTAACTGGACTAGGTTTTTAGATCATGAGAAAGACTTATTTTTAAAACATGCACTATGCTTGTCTGGGAATCATTCACACATTTATTCTGAGCAAGTCACAGGTCACAGTGGAAGGAAGACACCAAATGCTAAAGCAACAATTCCTACCTATGGGGAACCATAATCAATCAAGCATTTAACACATTGTTTAAAACAATACATCACAAATTATTCTGTAATCTTCAGAAGACCAATAACCTAAGCAAATATTCATAAAAATATGTATCACTACCTTTCTATGAATTTAACAATGAGTACACTACTAGTTTTTAGCTGAGGTTCTGCTAGCATTTTTTATTTCTATTCTTACTGATGGCAAAATGAATGAAAGCATGTGATTTTATTAATTCAGATTAATTTGGACTCATGCAAACAAAGAACAATATTTTTCTATGCCTACTTGTGGAAAGTAGCCTCAATAGGCAGGGTCTCCTGACATCTGGGCATTATCAACCTCTTTCTAAGAGCCTTCTTCTCTTTCAGTACAGCTTCCAAGTGTCTGTTCATATCTTGCAAAATCTCGCATTTTTTGCCTATAAAATGAAATTGCAAAGTTGTACCTATTGTCCTGCTAAAACAAGAGCAAAATTTCTTCCAGAGAAAGACAGAAAGAAAAAGTCTGATCTATTGCACTGGACAGTTTACACTCAAGAAAGATACCATTAATCAGAATTACTTTTTCTGGAGTGTGTAGGACTTAATATCAGAGTGCACCTTGAAGTCGTAACACCTACTTTTTAGAGATATAGCTTTGTTTATTGTTTTACATTATCTACAAAGTAAACTGCCTTTGAGATGAAGCCGACAACTATACCATAGCACTGCAGTATTACAATACACTTCACTATCTTAACACAGTAGTAGCAAGCTAGAACGTTTTTAAACATCCATCAAATCATAGTGGAAAAACTGTGAAATAATAGAGAAATGAATAAATATGCTCCCAAAATACTAAAATAAAAATCTAAGTAATTTTAGGGGCGTACAAATGCAGCAGAAATACACTGAGTTACTGGAAAAGCAGCAAAGTAGCACACAGGCCAAGGGAAGCAAATCAGGTTACTGATGATCTCAGAACTCCTGCTGCTCCACTGACCACAGGGAGCTGACCACACACACAACTTTTTTGGAGAATGAATTAGACACGGAGCTTCTACTGAGACAGCAGAGGGTGCAAGTTCAAATAGTATTGAAGCATTCTTCAGGCTAGTAAAACACCTGCCACCTCTAACAAGCTATCCCGTGGAGACAGCTGCAATAACTTCTAGAAGTGCCATGTACTCAGATGAAACGTTAATCTGCTGATAAAGCCATTTAACACTCTTGGTTTTTCTAAAGTACAAATGCACTTACCTAAGTAAAAAGGGTGAGCAATATCTGCTATCTCCTTCTCCAACTGCAGAATTTCAGCTTTCAGTTTCTTCTACAATAACAACACCGAATGAAAACACATTTTTAACATACTTATCCAGATACTGTTGACTCTCTTGGGGTGGGGGAGGAAGTAGAAAGGGAGAAAGTGGGAGCACGGGGGAGAGAACATGTGTGAAAGAGCACCAGCATTTGCATGAGATCATGTTATCACACTCTCTAGAGTGTTTGTACTACTAGGTGGGGCTTTTTTGGTCAACAGGAAAAGACTGTTTTAAAAAAACTAAAACAATTTAGTGATTTATTGGGAATTCGTGCCAGAAAAGACAGATCCTGCAATTCATTCCTAAACCACAGAAACTTACGTCTCCCCCAAAGCCATTTCAGTCTATATTCTACTAAAGAATCTCTCACAGTCCCAAGTTTCCTCCTTGTAGCAAAGACTAGTTTGTGTTGTGTTGGGTTTTTTTAGCTGTGGAAGAAGCTCTCTCAGGTGAAACTCCCAGCTTTAATTCTTTCCAATGATAAACCAGCACAAGAGCAGCAGATACCTTCCTGTGGCCGAAAGAGTTGTGGTCATTTTGGCTAAACAAGAGAAGACTGAGGAAAGCATAGAAAAGGATGACACATCAGTCTCTCGGGACACACAGAGAACTATAGCTTTGGTTTTCTTGATCACTGAGGAGAGGACAAAAATAAACCTGCTTCACTCACAGCATACTGAACATTTGTCAGAGAGAGTACTTTGTAAGTAAAAGCTTCCAGCAAAGGAGGCTAAGTAGCCACCTTCCTGGGAGCTGGAAACCATTCATTCCTTCTGCCTGTCAATACAGGATGATGACAGCTGTTTAACTCACTCTCCAAAAATTAAATGGTGAATTTGTCACACTGCTTTGCAGTAAGGCTTTGTAGCTGCTGGAGGCCACATTGTGTAACTTAACAAGCACAGTTTTGTGCCAGCGAACAAATGCTCAGAAAACATCATAAAATACAAGACACCAGCCAGATCAGGCAGTAGGAAGTGACTGAGGTTACCTCTTGCTAACCAACAAAATGGTCTAGTTGCTCATAAAACCCCCACATTTTCATGAATTGAAGCCAACTACAAATTCTTATTTGTTCTTCATTTTTTTCAGAAAGCTTCAGGTAACGCTTCAGTCAAAGATGCAGGCTGTTGCATCTTTCCAATTATACCAAAAACTTGTGTTTCGTAATTTTGTTCTTCGTAACAGCTTGGTCCACTGGGGAAAAAGCGCCAACTGTTGAACAGCTAAACTGTTTAAAAACCTGCAAAAAGTGAAACAATAGCACATGGCAGTCCAATACCTCATCAGGTGCCATGTATTCTCTTTAAGTATTGAAGTGTTGAGTGTACACTGACAACTGTAAAGGCTGTACCTCATTGATCTCAGCTCGCATGTTTGCCATTTTTTCCACCTCTGAGAATTTCACAAAGCATGGGGATTTTCTACAGGTTAAATCCAATGTCTCCTGTCAGAGAAAAACAATAGGATAAAATGCAGCCAGCAGCAAGACAGGGAACAAAAATGCCGTCAGGCAAATTCTCAGGCCTGGCTTTTAATAGTCCAGTTACTGTTAATCTGTTGCACTATGCAATACAGTAAATGTCATCTGAAGAAGTCATAAAACTAACATGCCTTATTTGAGGAAAAGGAACACGAATGAAGATAAAATGCCTAGGCTTCAGAAAAATACCCACCCAAGGGCACGGTGATCTCTGTAAGGAAAGCTGCCACCAGCCCAAAACGTAAGAAATCCCCCGATAAACGGAAAAACTTCTCTGTCTTTCAAATTAACAAGCATTGGGCCAACAGTAACAGGTTTAGCACTTTCAGCGCAATCTCCTTTCAGGACACGCAGCCGGCAGCCCGGAGTGAGGCTGCCCGTGAGGCAGGGGCGAGCTGCCGTGGGGCAGGGGCGAGCTGCCGGCCCCCGCCCGCGCCCCGGCCTCTCCGGACCTTCCCCGCAGGCCGGTTCCCTCACGCCACCACTGCCGCCATCTTGCGCGGCTGCTCCGGCGTGGCCCCCTCGGGGCCCCGCGGCCGTTACCTGGCTGACGGCGCCCGCCGCCAGGCACCGCTGCAGCAGGGTGGCCACCGCCGAGGGCTGCCCCAGCTGCCAGGGGCGGCAGGCGGCCGCGGCGCCGCTCCGCTCCTCACGGCCCTTCGCGCCTAGCTGCCGGCTCGGCGCCGGCGTCCTCCGCCCGGACCCGGCCGCCCCACGGGGCCGAGGTCTGGCGGCCGCCGTCGCTGCGGAAGCGGGGCGGCGGCGCTCCGCCATGCTGGGTGTCCCGGAAGCCCGGGCGGATGGCGGCACCCATGGCCGGCGGGCGGCCGCCATGTTGGGTGTGACAGGAAAGGGGCGGGTGACTCGCGTCCGGTTCCCGGGGAGCCGGCAACTGCTCTGGAGCGTCGGTTCTCGAACGGTGAGGGCGGGGCTGGGGGCTCCGCCGCCGCGGAGCGTCGGCCAGCGACGCCTGTACAGGTGGGTCGGGTCGGGTCGGGCCGGGCCGTCCCCGCCGGAGCTCCCTGCGGTGCTGGTGCTGGGACCGGGGCGAGGGCCAAGCGGCCCCGGTGGGGCCGGAGCAGCCGGGGAGGGGTTGAGGCGAGGCGACCGGGGCCTGTAGCGGGTCATTGCTGGCTGCTTCCCTTGCCGAGGGTCCTGCTGACCCGCCTTTGCTTCTCTTGGTCTCCTCGTCCCGGCTGTTTGCCTGCTGTATTAGGCTTTATTCCCCACCTCCCGGCTGCAAACCTGACGCTAAGCCTTCGGCCTGTAACCTGGCTTAGTTTGTCCTGGGGATTAAACCCTGGTGGGTTACGGGAGATGGATTTCCTCTATCTGCATCTAGAGTCACAGCAGAGGAGTCAAGTCTCTAAATTAAATGTTTCCAAAAAAACAAACAAAACTGTAATGTTGACAGCAGGTCAGTGCTGGTAGATGCCACTAAAATCACAGCTAGTCTCTATGAAGAATCTTCTTGCACTATAGGGCCCTGAAAGAAATGAAATGTGGGAAGTATGCAATTTTTCCACTTAGGTTTAACTGGACTTGTTGCATCATTTCAATATTCAAACTGCTGTAACAAAGGTACCTTAAGCAAGGTAAATCTTTTAAGTTCTAGGTTTTAGTTATGAGAGAGATGAAAATGCAGCAGTGAAACGGTTCAGTATGTTGCAATGCTTGTAGTGTTGAAGACAGTACACATAAAGTGACTTTTTACATTTGCTTTATCACAGAGACTTTGGATTGAAGTTCTGTTGCGCAGAATAACTGAGAGAAACTGGCTGAGACTATCGCTCAAACTCTGTACGCCTGACAGAACTGTTAGGATGGGAAATAGTGCATTAAAAGCCCACCTGGAGACAGCACAGAAAACTGGTGTGTTTCAGCTAACAGGAAAGGGACTTACAGAGGTAATGTAATTGTAGGGGAAACGTGGCTGTTTGTATGCGTGGCTGGCACTTTTGGAGAGAAATTCCCACCTCATTGTCATAATGGACTGTACACATGTATTTCTCATAAACAGTGATGGATAATATTATCTCAAGATTTTTTTCCTTTTTGCAGAGGAGATTTATGCTTGCACTGTCTTCAGATTGAGGATTTATCTGTCAGGGCACATGTATGCTTATGAGTTTAGAGTGCACGTATGTTCAAGAAGTACTAGTTATGATGTTGTGCTTTTTAAAAAAAGGGCTGTAAACTTGAGGGAAAACCCATAAACTTTATAACCGTATTGTTAACTAGAAAGATACTGCACAGTTTGTCATGTATACATACTTATGCTGTATTTAACTGTAGTCATATGAATAGTCTGTACAGGCTGTTCACTGGGCTGCAAGCATCTTGAAGTTTATTATATCAGAAACTGTCTTGACTTTGACTCAACTGCAGAAGAACATAGAATGTCCTGGAACCATATGTCAAGTAACACAGGATAAGCCAAATTCACAGGATGGCCAAAATAACTCTATAATGCAGTAATTTTCCAAGACTTTTCTCAAGTATCTTCTTGCACTATCCTATCTTCTCACTTCCCTTTTCCTCTGCCAAACCAAAGGAGAATCAAAACCACTGGCCTGTTGACCAGGTCTCGCTGATGGTGATTGTCAGGTTTTTCGTGTTTTTTTCAGCTCAGTGCCAAGTGCGGATTAAAGTGGTACAGGATGTAAATAAGAATAAGTAAAATGGTTTACATAATAATTTAAAAAGGAAAGCAAGAGAAAAACATCCCAATCCTACTCTGCTAAGATATAGTAGGGTTGTTAACTACCTGTAGAATATTTTTAAATGACAGGGATGTTTAAGAGGAACACACAAGAGGACTAAAACATAAAGGAGCTTGTGTCATGGTATACTTCCTTCTCCCTTTTTAATTTAAATTCTTTGGATAAAAAACTACTCTTCCTAGATGTTAGACTGTCTCCTTTATATCCCTCTTCCCTTACTCAGATGAAAAAGTATTTTTTAAAGTATGTATTAAGCAAATTTGCCAACTTAGTTGCACACTGTGGTGACTGGACATGGTGATACATATGACAGTATGTCATAGCGATACAAATTTCAATTAGAATTTTAAGCTGTGTAACTTGAACATTCAAAATCATATCCACTATTTAAATTCTGTATCTTTTTTTTCCTCCATAGTTTCCTGAAGATCTGCAGAAGCTAACAAGCAACTTAAGGACAATAGACTTGTCGAACAACAAAATAGAGCTCTTGCCACCACTCATTGGAAAATTTTCCTTTTTGAAGAGCCTTGTTCTAAACAACAACAAACTGAGTATGCCTGCTAATTAATATCTCCACAGATTTTAAAAATAATAACTGTCTGCTCTGATCAGAAACTAAATGTAATGATTTAACTCTCACAGAATATAAATGGGGAATTTAGTTACCTAAACTGAAATCTTTGAAATTCATGTACATGAAAAAAAACCCCAAACCATAAATTCTTCAAAACTAGTTGCCAACTTAGTTGTATTATCAGTTTTACAATGACATGTAAGTACTTAAAACCATAATGTTTCTGTGCTGTGACTTGTCTGATCTGAAGGTTTAACCATGTTAGATGGTTTAGTACAGTTGAGTAGCACCTTTAGAGTGAGTTGAGTAATACCTTCAAAGGGCTGCCCAGACCTGAAGCTGTGAATTGTTTGGTAACTTCAAATGTCATAGCGTACGCCGACAAAGTGGTTAGTAAGGAGTGTAACTGATAGGCTAAAAGCCTCTCAGGATAGCATTTTCAGCCTGTGACTTGAAGATTTGCCCTGTCTGCAGATTATTTTTAGGATGCTTATGGAAGATGGTTAAAAAGCATGTGTTGTCAGCGGGTTTAAGTTTCTGTGCAGGGATCTGTGCCTTCACTGGAAAATGGGGAGGAATCCTGTGAGAAATTACTGTAACATAGCACGGTTTTTCATGCAGAAACTTATTTGAATGAAATGGGTATGAATGTTTACTGCTCTTTGTTTAGGTCATCTCTTTGTTCTGTCATTTATTTCTAGCTGCTTTACCTGAGGAGCTGTGTAAACTGAAAAAACTGGAAACACTACACTTGAATGGCAATCACTTGAGGCAGCTACCAGCTGCATTTGGACAACTTTCAGCTCTCAAAACCCTGAGCCTTTCTGGAAACCAGCTTCGGACTGTGCCTACACAGCTCTCCGGTCTTCGCCACTTGGATGTGGTAGATCTTTCCAAAAACCAGATCCAAAATGTGCCCGACACTGTGGGAGAATTGCAGGCTATCGAACTCAATTTGAATCAGAATCAGGTCTGTTAACTGAGATATTATGGGCATGTAGATTTAGGACACGGTTTATCTTGGACTTAGTACATCCACAGAACAGAAACTGAGACCATCAAAACTTTATAGCTAAAAGATATATCCTGGACACAATAGAAACGAGGGATCATGAGTACAGTTTATGTACTGATACATCCAACTGCCTGATTTGACTAACTAACAAATCCTGAATTTAGTCATACAAAAAATTATTTGAACAGTTCTTGAGGAGGAATCTGATAAACAAATGTGTAGGTTGCCTGTCATCATGGAAGAAAAAAAAGTTACTTGCACTTTTGATCATTATTACTGTTGCTTGTGCATTTTTGTTAAGTAGTTATTGCTAATGTTTTTTATATTTACAGCATGGTAATTGTTCCATATTAGTCTGAAACAAATCACTTAATCATGCATCACTAACATTTTAATCCCATTTTTCTGTGTTACTTTATTTCTACCAGATTTCCCAGATCTCAGTGCAGATCTCCCACTGTCCACGCCTCAAAGTCTTGCGTTTAGAAGAAAACTGCCTAGAACTCAGCATGCTTCCTCAAAGTATCCTCAGTGATTCCCAGATCTCACTGCTTGCAGTAGAAGGCAACCTCTTTGAAATCAAGAAACTCAGAGAACTAGAAGGTTATGACAAGGTTGGTGTCTTTTTTTTTTTTTGTCTTTTTTCTAAAGAATGGTGAAGTCCTTACCCGGTACCTCCTCAGAATACTGAGCTTTTATGCTAGTGAATAAAAGCGCAAACAGTCTGTTGGCATTGTTGTTGGTACTGGATTTGTAACTAATCTCTGAAAATACCTTCAAGAGTTCTTCAAAGATGAACTTTCTCATAGGATTCAGGATCAGTGTTCTTTCATCAGCATCTTTTGAGGGGCAGCTGATGATGACAGGTCTGTGTCTTCACTTTGATGGGACAAAAAATAATGGATCTTTCCTATTATGCAGCATTCTTAACTGTTTAATGTTAGTTCATCCTTGACTGTTCAGCATTGTGAGGACTTTCTTTCTAGAACATTGATCTGAATTAGAGCAAATGGCAGAAAATTTTGGGTTTTTTTTTTTTTTAATTAAATGATTATGTCTGGGAGATGAAAATATGTTTTAGATGCAGAGTGCTTTTGAGTCTGAGAGCAGAAGCTTAGCTGCTTTCAATATTAATGAATCTTGTATTTATTTCCAAATCTTAGATTTTTTTGTTTTCTTTGTAGTATATGGAACGATTTACAGCTACAAAGAAGAAGTTTGCATGATCCTTATTCTGACCCTGTGTATTCCCCATAAGAAGAGTCAGTGACTGGAGCACCCGCTTCACTGACTTAAACCAAGACTGATGAAGGAAATGATCAGAGTACTCCTCCTCTAGTAGTCTGATACGGTCTGTTAAGGCCAGATTGAATAAACTTGAACTAGAGAATATGGGTATTGAACTGATGAACCTGTCCAGGGGCCAGTTTTGATTTTTGTGCCACTGTAGCTTTTAACACAATACATGTTCTCCTTTGTTAGGGCTTGTTCTTTCACAGAGAAAGGGAATGAGCGTTTCAGTGTTGCCAGTTCCCTTTTGTCAGGAAGCTGGCTGTTGATTTGTAAGAGGATCATTTCTTCTGGAAACATTTTTCCATGCTAGCACATGGAAGTTCTACCACCAAAGCAGATCTAAAACATTGTGTGTCTTGCAGTAAACACTATCCTACAGAGAACTTCTACAGATGAGGTTTTAGTTTATAACTTGTATAAGTTTTTTACGAAGCACAAATAGTTGTGGCTAAGTGTTTTATTAACCGCTTCTGGTAAAGAAATCACGGTTTGAGCATCATTCATATTTTACTGTACAGGCTTTCCTTTCCCATAAGCAAGAATTGCACTACAGTCCACTTCTGCTTGAGCACTATCAAATAAAAGAGGTTCATCTTCAATGTGTTCAGTAAAAATGTATATTGCTGGAAAATACAATACCCTTGCACTGACTCCTTGTGTACAGAGCAATGCTGAAAGTTTTAGTCGCCAGCCTGCTGCTGCCTTATTACCAAAAGCACCTAGAAAGAACTAAAAATGTATGCAATTATGTAAACTTATACTGAAAAGGAAAATGTACTTGTTTATTTTAGTAAATCATTTTCAAAAAATCAGTTCAAGTTTATTTGGTGTAACTGCTGCTGTTGTCACTTTAACGAGAAGTACTAAGCGATCCTTAAAAGCCATCACTTAGGTACTTGGTTCCATCAGTTGTTGGTAAGTTATGCTTCTGCTGCTTTGAGAACACAGAGGATTGGAGTATGTCAACCCTTTGGTAGTAATTCAGTTAATACGTACTACAGGCTCAACCAGTGAAGTAGGAGCTGTACTAAGTACACATCTTGGCAAGATAAGCATAGATGCATCTATTGCTGAACTGTCTTACATTAACCACTGTTTCTATACTTAAGCTTTCCTACATGAGACAGGAAAGGCACTTGGACAGCAAACTCCTTGAAGGTGCAGGGGTAACCATCAAACATATTCAACATCTTACACCACCCGCAGTTAAAAAAATTATGTGACCTCTGTGCCAATCTTTTTCCTCTATGTAACAGCTATAATTAAGACTAGCAGTAAGTGGTTCTTTTATAAGATGCTCAGAAGACATATCCAGTTCCCTGACCCTGTGCCGTCTTATTTGAAGTCTTACATAATAATACCTATTATAAGAGTGGTTTAGGGAACATCAGCTCATTATTCAAAGGATGGAGGTGATCCATCATTAAACAGGGAACCAGTTTCACTTAAAACCCCCCATTCCAGGTGTTACTTTATGGAAAAACTACTAACTTCCTGTAAGAAGTAGCTGACAGCAGGCACTGTTGATGAGACTACTTCATTTTGCAAGACATAACAAGGGAAATGCTTTAAGAACACAACCTGCATGTTACCGTAATGCAAGGCCCTGCATAGTTAGGAATCCATTTAGCTTCATACTAACAGACACCACAGATTATGGCATGCAAATCCAGCAGTGAATAGTTCAAAGCCACTGGCTTAGTTTTAAATTTTAGCTCCTTCTACTTGATACCTAAATCCCATTTGAAGCATTAGCTTTTTCTAGAGATGAGCCATGTATGAGACATCCACAGAACAAAGCCCCTCAATTAGCAGATTCCCCCTTTGCATTCACCAGCTCTGACAACTACAAAGGAGTGGTCTATCATCAATACGTATGCACTTGGCAATGTTGTGCTCTGGAGGGCTTTTTTTGCCTTTGTTTTTTTGGGGTTTTTTTTGTGTGGTTTTTTTTTACTGGAAATATCTGTGCTCAGACATGCTGCTTCTCTCATTTAACATTTGTTTATCAGGATTCTTTTGTCTATTCAGAGCAGCTGTGTTAGAAGAGAGAGTAGATCAGGGCATTTGAAAACGATGCCGTTCGCACTGCTATAAAAAAATCTTACTGCTTTTGGCAGCATTTGGGAAAGTAAGTCAACGTCTCTCTCCGGTGATCACTAGTACATTTAGAAACCTTTCAACTACTCATTGTTAGGCTCCTTTGCTACCTTGAAGTTGACAGCTATCAAAAATTTTGTAAAGCAAAAGGGAGAAAACACCATGCAAGATACCAAGTGGTGCTTAGTCCTGGATTAATCAAATTTGTTCCAGAACAGAGGAATACTATTTCTGTTTCAAGAAAAAAAATCTGGCTGATATCCTCACGTTCTACCTCACAGCAATAACTAAGTTGCTTAGTAGAACACTGTTCTGTACATTTCAGCACTATGTAATCTATTGGTAGTTTTATATGGAGTTTCTCAGTTTTCCCTTCTCACTACCCCCACTGTACAACAAGTGACACTATAAACCAATTCTATTTCCATGCACGATTACACTTGCAGCTTTTTAGTTTTGGAATTATTGAGGTAGAAAATGTTACTCTAGTTAACAATTATAAACCAGGGTTCCTTCACCACAGACCCCTTTTAAATACCTTTGTGGCCACAGACCACTAAGACTTAATTCAAGATTTAAAGCACTAGACTGCATCAAATATTTATTTCAATTTTCTCATGAAGGGTCTTCAAATTTGGAGAGAAGGGGAAATAAATTAATCTGTTAGCGCACACCTATTATTTTTATTACAATGATTCCATATGAATTTAAAATAGCATCAACACTCTTCTTGCTCAAATGGCCCATTTTATGGTATTTTAACATGCTAATTTGACAGCAATATTTACATTAAAATTTGATGAAAAGTTTTTACAATTCTTCTCATCTTCTCCCTTGTTTGTCTGTGTTCAGTCACCATATATTTTTGTTTATGGGTCCAGGGCCACCACTTGGAGGAACAGACTTCAGCCCCGTCATGTCTTCAAGAGAAAAACCGCCTAGTTAAAGTGGGTCCCACCAACCATACTAGCACTGAATATACTAGCACATCAGGGCAGGTGGGAGGTGGGGTGTGAGTATGACGGGAGCATTGAGGGGAGGGGGCTGTGGGAAAAGGAGGTGCAGCGTTTGCCACAGGCCAGACCAAATGTTTCCGGGCTGGATGTTCCCCACCTCCGCTTTAAGCCTTGGCAGACCCCCTGTGATGACACTGTGGCCCCCCAGGGGTCCACAGGCCACAGGTTGAAAACCACTGGTATAAACCATTCATCTATTTTATTTTAGACCTGTATCACTTGCTCTCCAGTTTTCCACTGCAGTGAGATACCCTTTTCATCCATCTAGTCAATCAACATTTAGATAGCACATTGCTGTTTTGAGTGCAAAGGTAAATTAGCAACTGCAAGTCATTGCATTGTGTAAACAGCAAGCTGACTCACTGTACAGCCTTCAGAGGAAAGTTCTGCAAGTTGCCACACAAGCAGCACGTACTGCAGTTCATACTATAGCTACCCCCATGTTAAGAGTCTTAATTCATCTTTCATCAAGGGGTAGGCTAGCTTCAATTTACCAGTTATTTAAGTGTACCCTTGGGACATGTGCTGCATGCTCAGAATAGTTACATATGCAGACTGTCCCTAATTTATTTTGTTTTCTAGTTACTGGTAGAAATGCAGTATGAGAAATACTTCTTCCAAGCCATTCTGATACATGCTATTCTCTTTTGCAGCTCAAAACTGCTGCAAGTCAACACAAATCTGTATTTCCCCCTCACCTCCTCCCAGCTAAAACCATTCTGGTAATCTGAGGCTCTAGTATCAGAGAAAATACAATTTAAATTGCCTCACAAATGAAACTGTATTGGGAGTAGGTAAAATCGAGTGGACTAGGTATTTGCTAGGCATCTCTTACTGATACCTGACTGGAGAGTTTCAGTTATTTTACTTCCTTTATCATCATGAAGTATAGTCCCATGTCAAATCGCAGCTCTTTAAAGAAGAGAGGGACACATTTCATAGTTTGAAATTAGGTGATGTTGATTATGCAGGGCTGAAAACTAGGTGTTAAAAAAGATCACAATATTCCTCTCTCCCCAACCACACCCATTCCTTTGTTAGCATTAGGATTAGCATTTCTGTGAAATAAAAATAGAAGGGAAGCTTCCTAGTTGCATAGTAGCAACTAGTTCTGCCAAGTTTTTCAAGGACAGGAAACAAAACAAAGACATTTCTAAGATAAAATAGTTCTAAAACACATTCAGTTATAAAAGTATGTATTTTTTGTGCACAATATATAGTTTAACAATCAAAAGCAGAAACTGTAAACCTTCATTCTTAATAGCATTCAGAAATACAAAGATGTACAAGTGTTGATTCCATTCCACAGATATGGAAATTAAGCATCTATTCTAAAGACAACAGTAAGACAATCCAAGCAGCAGACTCTGTTGTTCACTAACATAAAGGCACCAACTCCCTCACGGATTTGGCTCTTGCTGCATCAGAAAATAGTATTGATATTCTGCTAACACTCGAGCTTAAGAGTCTCAGAAATTATTTCCTTGTGTGGCATTCATCACAATATTATGATTCTGATATAAAAATCACAGCATTCTCTCAGCCAACATGCTAATTTGTTGTTAGAGCTCAGGGAAGTCAAGAACATGGACTTGTAATGGCAAGGGAGAAAAAAAAAAACCCACATTCCAATGTTTGGAATGTCCAGATGCTACAGAGCAGGTTTGCACTGTTGTAAGATGAATAAGGTAACCACTTTAGTCCTCTGTTCCAGGAGACAATCATAACTAAATAACATATACTTTCACAACCAGCAGCAAATACTACTTCAGTTAACCTGGAGATTGTAAAATGGAAAAAAAACCCCAACATACAAGTCCTCTATGCTTTCCCATGCAAGTGATTGGTAGAAATTTATTATGCAATGTTCTTAAAAGTACTTATTTGCTACTTCTAAGTACACAAATGGGGTAGATAATGAGCTTTTAAAATTCATTAGCTTCCTACCAATTAATGGAAACCAGACATAAGCCACCACACACTACTGAAGTATCCAGTCCCCTAAAAACAAAACAACTTTACCTTATTCACATAAGACAGGCTACCACTGGCCTATTTATCCCATGCAGCAGCTCCATCCTTTGGTCAGGCTTGTTTGGGTTTTTTTTTTTTTCCTTTAAATATCAAGTTGTCCTGGGAACAAACTGAGAGTATACCAGTAATACTGACTGTGTTTCTACCAAAAAAGACAAAACAGTTACCACTGTTTGTCTTATATTTCAGCAGATTAGTGTCATCTCTCTAGCCCTGGGATTCATTATTAATGGCTACAGGATACTTGTGACCTGCCCTTCCAAAAACACACCCCATAATGCTATTAGTTTTAATTATTCCTCCAATTGAAGATTTTTGCCATCCAACACTGAGTATCACAGGTTAGCGCAAAGCATCATTTTCACCTTTAAAACAGACATAACATATTGCTGGGTGGCATTAGACAGGTCACTTGCAATTTACTTCCCCCCAAAAAACTCAAGAAAATCCTGGGAATATATCTGATATTATAGTAAGACCAAAATGTTTTTCTTCATAGGAAGAGATCTTTACCTCATCTGGTCAGAAACTCCTCTATTCTGCAACAGAACAGGAACATTTTACTTGCAAGCAACTTGGACATACAATTATTTCCTATTGCCAGTCCCAAAGTCTGCAATAATAAACCAGTCAGGAATCTATTTAGAACTAGTTTATTTAGAACTAGCATACAGTTCTTAAATAGGTATTGCTTCCTCCAGACTTGTGACAAAGAAATCTCATAATAAGCTTCTGTCTTCAGAAGGTTTAAGAAGCTGCCCTAAAGTCACTGCTAAGAGCAAACCCTGCACCAGATTTCAGTCACAATTTTGCACTGGAGAAGGGCATAAACTGAACTCCAGTGAAAACTGGCCAAAATAGAATCTGATATGGTATGTGAGAAAGCTGCATGCTCCTCTGCTCAGTTTCTTACAGTTAAGATGCATCATTCAAACACTTAAAAGTTACCTTTTAGATGAGGGGCATAAAATTTTCCATCAAATAAATACTTTTGAGAGAGTGTGTTATTTTCTTCTACTCACGTGTGCATGGGGTTTAGATCAGGTCTATATACACACAACATCATTAGAACAATGCAGCATGATTTCCTAGTCAGGACCTCCAAACCGATGTCGATTTACAGTAAAGAAATGGAAACCTGTATATCCCTCCCATTACCCTTAAATTAAAGTTCATGTGGTTAGGAAGTGTTTCAAAGCCCTCAATCCACAACTAGTAAGTAGTGGACCTCTTCAATTCTGTAATCCACAAACTCAACCTCAAGCCAATCATGTGGTTTGGATTGTGAAACTATGGTTAGCCTGCTAGAGATACAACTCAGACAATATTCACCAAGTCCCTATTTTAGTGAAGACACTCAACTTCTGAGGTATTTCAAACAGTGCAAAGTGCCCTCTCCAACTTCCCACAACTGTGAATTCAGGTTACCCTGCTTGTTCAATAAAGGACTGTATTTTGAGTGCAGGAAAAAAAAAAGACTGGGAGGGGGAATAAAACATGCAAGAAGATTCTCAAAGCCCTAACACTTTTAGCCCTGAGCAATTTAAAGAAAGTGAAGGCAGATGAGTAGGAGGAGTTATGTTGGCTGCTTTCTTGGAGTCAAGGCCACATTTACATGAAGCAATCAAGAAAATTAATCCCTATAGAAAGGGTACTGCTTCATTTTTCCCAGCCCCTCTTATTTCAGAATAGGAGAAGTTTCACAGATCCATGAATATGGTGGTTTGCAGCTGGAGAGACACTGTCATTGAACAATGACAGCAGGCTTTAATTGTCAATTAGTTTCTTGGCTCTGATGTTGGCTTGCTCAATGCGTTCCCTGTTTGTATCAGCCTGAAAGAGAAATTCATAGGTCATTTGCGCACTTCATGCAAAACAGTTTAAACTGACATGAACTTCTGAATAATTATCATCATTGTGGTAGACAGAGGGGAGCAACTTTTATAAGCTGGAAGTAATTTTTTTTTCCCCCTAGCCAGCATATGATGTCAATTTTAGCAGGAACAGAATCAAAAGAAATACCTTTTAGCTTTCAGCTGACCCTCAAAACATACACCAGCTTGCCTCAGCCAGTCATAAGGAATATTTATGGAACAAAGGGATAAAAATTCCCTCTCTTCAAGTGTTTAGACACCTTAAGGACCTCTACAGAGCAGCTTTATTGCTATGGTCTAGAAATAATAGTCATTGGTGACCTATGGGCATGAAGTTAGAATTATTTTGCTTAGTGCAAATCCCTGTTTTTCATCCACACACCCTCCAGCGTCCTAGTGTCATAACAGTATGGTATCTGTAAGAAAAGCATTTTAATGGTTTTACTATTATAAGACATCACAAGCCAGCCACACCATCTAGGCTGAACAAGTGTCAAAATACACTTTTACTGAAAGTTACGATAAGGAGCTTCAAAACAATTCCCTGATTATCTGGCCTGCACTGGAGAATATGTAGGAGGGGTAATAAGCACAAAACTAGCCTCTGCCCTCACCATGAGTAGAACCCCTGAGAAGCTCTACCTGTGCCAAATATTTGCCATTTCACACCTTCACACTACCATGGGCTGGAAAGAGAACACTGGCAGTTCAAGCCCTTTCCTCCTGTTCTTTCCTTCCTGCCCTTTGGGACAAGGTTTGGGGAAGGGTAGGAACCTACTACAGAAAAGTGAGACTAACCTGTTAACACCACTTTGGAAACACATTGCTACTAGATCTTTTTCTAAGAAAAAGCCACTAACTAACTTTTATTAGGGGTTTATTCAGACTATGAGTCCTGCATAACAGTCAAGCCTACATATTTCCCAGGTTAGTTGGAATTAAAAAAATTAAAAACCAAAGCACCACCTCTATTCTGAAGTTAAGCTTATTACTGCTTTTTGTTTCTTTATATGATACTGTCCTTTGGAGATTTACCCTCAACATTTTGATTTGGTTTCCACACTGTTCACTAGATTTAAAAGCAGAAAAGGATTAATATCCTGAGACAGACTGCCAGTCTCAAAGCCAGGAATTGCACTTTCATTTTTATTGCTGCTTGGTAAACCAATTCTAACTTGTTTACATGATATTAATAGTAAGACTTCATCAGCAAGATGATTCAGACCACTAAAACAGCATCCAGCCAAAACAGGTGCTTAAAACTACCAGAAACACTACTGCTAAAACCAGTAATTCCCACTTGGAGTTTATCTGACCAGGCAATTTTCAGTCCACTTTATAAGCTCATTTTAAACTCCAATTAAATTTTCTGTTCTTTGAAATGTTTGACTTGATAATCTCCTCAGATCTGCAGTTGCAGGGAATAGGGAAAGACAATTCAGGCATCCTCCATAAGATCATGTTGATTTGCCTTACCAATACTAAGTTAATACCCCTGAGTTACTAGACAAAATTGAGATGCTAACATAGACACAACCAGCATTTATGTCAGACTAGCTATATATATTTGAGAAAATGCCATTCCTCTTGCTTTTAACCCTACTGGGCATTTCAGTGATATCTTTAACTTCCTGTTTTGTCTTAATTCTATAATTTTACAGCAATTGGTGTTCACTTCTGCTTTTTAAAATCTTTAATACACACTATTCATTAAAGCTTTCATTGCCTTTCTTAACCAGGATGCCTGTAAAAGAACTATTCATTTCAGAATATGGGGATTTCTAAAATATGGCTAACTTCCTCCTAAATTGCCCTCTAAAAGAAAACCCCCCAAAACATATTTATATGATTCATCTGTTTTGGGAAGTTAATCTTTAAAGCAGTAAAATAAAGGCATTACTGGCTATGACTCGCTTCATGCACAGATGAGGGCAGACCATGTCCCTGTGCACCTACAAAACCTGTTGTTCTACAGTCTTCCAGCTCCAATATTAACCTGTCCACAAGAATTAGGGCAATGAATTACCTGTGTTTTATTTTACATTCAATGATTCTAGTGACTTTAAGAACTCCAGAAAAATCTTGCTGTTGTTAACAATACCAATTCCCTGCAATCAACAACTCCCACTTATACCTTCAATAGATGCCCTTTTGATCCAATCAAGTTTAGTTGTTTTCAGAGCAAGCAGTGACCTGTGCTGTATTTTTAGGCTTCCTAACACTCTGAAGCATTTGATTTTTCAGCTACATACCCAAACACCAAGATACAGCTCTTGTTCAAATCACTGAAACTTAGAGGATGGTATAATCTTAATGCACATTTACTGCAAATACAGGTAGAGGACCATGAGCCCATTCCTTACAACTTCTCAGTTACAACCTCTAAGCTGAAGGTAGAGAACACCTTTGACACCTACCTTTACATTTATTCGGTCTATTTGTTTATTCTGGGCATCAATCTCATTGCCCATATCCAAAGCCATGTTTTTCAAATTTCCAAGAATGTTTCCCACTTGAGCAAGATTTTCATCCATTTCGTCTTCTCTGGCATCATTTGTTATCCTGTTCAAATAATTAAGACAATGTTTCCAAGAATCAAGAACTTGCTTTTCCCTACCCTAAATTTACTTTAATAGAAATTTTTTGTCATACACTTATCTGGCAGGCAATGTATTCAAGCCAAGGTATGGTTTTCCCCTTTTAAAACCCCATGTATTCCATGCAAGCAGCCCACCAAATTAAGGTGCTAAGCTAGCTGCTATTACAAAAATAGCCTTAGAATTTAAAATAACAGCTACCAGAGGAAGTTAAAGACTTGAGTTTGTCTCAAATAGGCTTTATGACAATAAAAGTCCTTGATATTTTTAACAGTCCCCTCAATAATTGAGCACTAAGTTCTATAGTCCTCACATCCAGAAATAGACTGATAATACCACCACTATGAAAAGAGATGAGCACTACAATACTGAAAGCATCGCTGTCCGCCATCTCCTCTCCAAGCAGTAACAATTCCTCCAAGCAGTGGTAAAAAAACCTTACTAATTAGCAACTTCAGCTAAAACACATCTGAAAAGCTGGCAACTGGTAACTTAAAGACTTCTGGATGTGAGACTGAGAAATACGAAGCAGCAAACCTTGTAATATATCCACCACTTGGTCCTCCAGAAGTCTGAGGCTGCTGCTGATTTAAGCTTCTTGGTTGCATGGAAATCACATGATCCGCTGAATTTTCTGTTCCATCTCCCCAGGTTGCTCTGTATGCCTTGCTAGCCTCAAAGTTCTTCGTCCTACTCCGTAAAAATAAGAAATCTGAACTGCTACATCAAAAATATGGCTTCCTGACTAGAGTTCTGTATTAATCTAGGATTTTCAGAAACATTTGTCTAGTGCCTGAGATTATATTTTGTATAGACAAAGCCTTGTCTATACAATAGAGCTTCTTATATTGGGATAGTACAAACACAACTGAGTTACTCTAGGGACAGTGATTAATTTGGTCTTAAGCATTAATACAAGCACAGTAATTTCCTTACAGTAATAAAATTTACCAAAGAGGGGAAGCTTATGACAGTAACAGGAAACCTTACACTGTCATAAGATAGTTGCATTTACATCAGGAGTTAGTCTAGAGTCAGGATTAGTTACTTCTCAGGGAAGAAATGGGGATGGAGGAAAACTCTCTCAAATGCAAATAGCTACACTATGCAAGAAAGCCATTAATCTCTATGGGTTTTTAATGAAACATTTTCTGTTGCCAAGTCTTTCTTTTTAAAGTTAATGTTTCTCAGGTTTATTTTGATTCTGAAATAACAGCAACCATGTTTAAATAGCTCCTTCATTCTGCAATTCAGTTGTACTAATTCCATTAAAGCAACAAACCAACTTACCATTACACTTCTACCACACAATTCAGAAGAGGAAAAAAATTAAAGAAAGCACACTGACATGAAGCAATCTCACAAATCTTAGACTAGATATTAGGAAGCATTTCTTTACAGAACAGGTTGTTAAGCATTGGAATGGACTGCCCAGGGAGGTGGTGGACTCCCCATCCCTGGAGGTGTTTAAGAATCGTGTGGACATAGAGCTTAGGGATATGGTGTAGTTGGGAACTGTCAGTGTTAGGTTAATGGTTGGACTGGATGATCTACAAGGTCCTTCCCAGACTTGATGATTCTGTGAAATCAGACCCGCAAAAGCAAGAGGGGAAGAAAATATAACAGAAAAATAATTGATCTGAACTGGTGTCAATTCTCATGAATGCTAAAGAACCTGTTTTGAGAAGAATATTCTCGTGTTCACCTTGTTTGCTAGCATTTTCACATTTAAACTAGGCAATCCAGACTCCACTGCCACTTTTCTGCTTCTTTAAAAGCCTGTGAAGGGAAATCTCTAACGGCTTTCAGTACACCTAACTTTACAATTACAGGTAATCAATTTCTATGTCTATAGTGCCTTTCAGTAGCACAGATGTTTCACATTTGAAGAGGTGTGGAATTAGCTGTAATGAAGCATTCCCCTCATTTTTCTGGCATTTATGTAATCGAAATGGGAAACTATTTCATAGGTCAGACCCTATGAAAAGTAATCTAGTATGAATACATCAAGGGGAAGAAATGGATTAATTTCTCAGTTCATAATGGAACTGTTGCACCCAGCAGAACCCTAAAGAAACCTCGACTAGTCAATTCTAGGTCCTTGTCCATACACACAGACTGAAAAATCTCTTTAGGTTTACTGCAACTAGATTAAGCATTATATTTTAATCTCATTCATACTAAAGCCACAACAGCAGGAGAGCTTTTTATGCTTGGCTTCTGGATTAGCAAAATCTTAGGTGCCAGAGGTAACTGAGGAACTTACTGAACAAAAACAAGCAGCCTGAAAACTACTTGCACATCTGAAGCAGACAGCTAGAAACAGATTTGTTACTCAAACTAAGCACAGTTAAGAACAAAGTTTCTCAGCACCTGATTTAAGAGATGTTTTTTAAATTAGTATACATTCACTTTTCTCATGTTTCATTTCTGTAAGAGTAAGGCAACTCATGCTACCCATCAAACCAGCAAGGGCTCAAGCAGTTGTTCCAACATTTCCACAGCCAATACACTCAACAGTAATGGACATTGTCTATTCACATCAGTTTTACAATACATCACAGCGACAAGGAGACCTGCATGCAGACATCATGCATGTGCAAGCACAGATCCAATGGAAGCATCACTTCAGACGGATAGTTAAATACACATCTGCACTAATAAGACTGACCTTGTCCTAAAATCCGCTTTCACCAGTTAAGTGAATACAGCTTCTTATCCTAGTCTTCATTTTTAGAAAGCAAGCATCAGTGTTAGGAGAGAATGGAGAAGAAAGAATAGTAAAGACCAGCAAACAGGTTATTAATTGTTATTAGTACATAGATTACATTAGTGTACTGCAATTATTTTGTGTTTTCACAGAGCTTTTATAAACAATCTAAGCCTAGGAGAAATGAGAAAAGCAGTATTTAATTCAGCAAGTGTTCTGATGTAGCTTTATGCCTTATGAAAAAAATGAAAAATTTGGAAGTAACTGGTTGGCAAAAACCTCACACTGACAGAAACACTGATGTGCCAGTGGATATGTGAAAGGCATTCACAGTTTCTTCATCGTCCTCTACTTACCTAGTAGATTTTTCTGCACATTACTGCCCACTTCAGTACAGGACTCTTTCTTTTATTGTTAACTGTGTATTTGGAGTGCCACAAGAGTTCATAAATTCTGAGCTTGCTCAGTGTCAAAAAGCTGCTTAGCTTCAGTGAACTAAGACCGCCAACTACAGAAAACAAAGACTGAGTGTGGCAAAATGCTCAGAGTCCATCAGTTTGACAAAACTAATATAAAGCAGTAAGCACATCCTATCCAGAGGTCAGCACAGAACTATCTGCCTTTTCAAGGTACTAAAGCTTTAAGACTTTCAGCCTTAGAAGCCACATTCATATCTATGCTAAACAATCCTTAAAGTATTATTCTGTTGGATAATCAAGACTCTGCTACGCCAAGGAAATTCTACCTAAATTACTGCAATCTCTCAGTTGAATCATAAGGTCTTTTTGCTCATGCTAAAGAGCTAAAAATGAACATACACACTATTCACTTCAGTGGTCACTCTTAAAATAACTCATTTCTCTTTCACTTGAAAGAACTATGATCACATCCAATTCATACAATTTGATCATTTGCTGCTTACAGAAAAAGCTAGCACAACTCCAGAAAATAAATACTGTTTTCCTTGTAATACTGACTTCTGATCATTGTTTAGGCTGTTTAGAAGTATAAATCAAGCACCATACAAAAGATTAGATTACTCTTAACTGACTTGGACATGGTAGCCATAATAACAGTGTTACAAAGGTACTGTGAAGCATGTCTGGAAGAATTTATGTAGTCACTAGTGAAACATTAAAGCTTTAACACCAATATCTGTTTTCCTACTCTCTTTCCTAAAGCATTTTTTAAAAGCCTAGAGAACCAGTATTGCTTTCCTTCTCCAAAGCACAAGTTTTCTTGCTTCTAAGTTAGTACAAAAGTACTTTTGTGAAAAAATGACTTTCAGAGTCAAGTTTCTAACAGACAAGCGCTTACATACGGTTATCTGCAGTCCAGTTTGGTCTCATGTATGGACATTGGTAGTATTCTACTAAATATAAGCTTTAAGGAGATTAGGGCACAATTGTGCAGGATGTTACACAGCAGCTGTATTTACAGTGAAAGGGGCACAATATATGGTTAGATGCAAGTAAGCTTTAGCTATTCTCATACAATTTCAAAAGGGTTCACCTCTACAAACCAAACCAGTCAACCTTCCTAGAGATTCAGCATTTTTTAATTAGCTCTTTTATTAGAGATCATATTCTAGAACTTCAGACCCAAGTACCAATTTAACTGACCTGTTACAAGGACAGACACAGAGACCACAGCATTTGTTGAGCTCTGTCAGTGTCTTCTCAGCTTCTCTCATATCCTTATTTATCTGGTCCATGCCTTCTTCTATGCGATTTAGTTGTTCTAGAAGAGAAACAAGTGACTTGAATAAACATGGACTGGGGGAAGGTGGGGGTGGGATATTAACATTTCTTTCAAGCATGAATTTACAAGTTTGTGTTCTATCTTTATATCAAGGCTAATGCCTTTCTTCTTTCCTGCCTTCTGGGATTTTGTTTATTTTTAAGAAAGATTAAGTGATAAGTTTTGTTTATTACATTACAAATATTTTCCCTATCCCTAGAGCAGCACTTGAGTTGCTGCTTTTACAATAAATGCAGTTACATTCATGCTATGGTGGAAAGTAAGTGCTTCTGTAGCAGAGCTGTATCACACTAATTAACACGGTCTCTCAACTACTTTAAGACCTCTTAAATACTACAAACATGGGAATAGCCAATTTTTAAATCTCATTGTCACACAAGTAGTCTTTAATAAGCCTTTAATAACTCTTGAATGATAATCCTTTTTCTTACAGTCATAAAACTGATTTTTAGTGTTAGAGAAGAAAAAGGAAGAACTCACCTCCCTGTTCATCCAGCATGCTGATAGTTTTGATGCCGACATCCTGGGACTGCAGGAAGAAATTTATTTGCAGATATAAAAACAGATTTCAGTACAGCAGTGCAAAATCACAAGGTCTCTATAGTAAATTTGATAAACCAACCAAGTTCATATTAAAACACTGTGCTAGGAGTAACTTCTGTAGCAAAGCTATGCTAAATTTTAAATTAGATCCTATGTCAGGCTGATAATCTCAGCTATTACACTATCTCAATTAGAGGGTTTTTTGTGAGGTTTTTCTACATTACAACAAGATGATAAAATTTACTATAAGACTCAGATTGAACTATGACAATGCCAAAACTAAAAAGTAAACTTAGTTGTGCCTTGTTTTGAAAAGTGGCATTTAGTTCATTCTTTATCCCTATGCCCTTCAATAGGGCTGACAAGGCCTTTAGTCCTGGAAGCCAGAATAAAAGAAAGCAAAACAAAGCCTGCAAAGCCATTCTTGAGAATTCAGCAGAAGAGATCAGAAAGAATAGCCCATCGCTGGTTTTAGAACCAAGCAAAAGAAATCAGCAGGGAGAAATACACCACAGCACAGCTCTTTGCTGGCTCAGAGTCCTGATTTCAGCATGCAAGTTGCACCCATGCTTTACTGTAAACTGGCAGCATAGAACTGTCTATGGAAGGAGCTATTCTAACTTCTATGAATCACCAAATTACGATACCAAGAGAAATTATGTTGCCTCATTAAATGTTCTTAACATTTGTGTCTTAGAGGTATTCATTAGGCTATGCTGATTCAAACACCTCACTGATAATAGTAGTATCTTCAGTTCCACAGCAGCCTGCTACTGTATGGACAGTGATACAGGCTCTAAAGCAGTAGTGACCAAACACTTTGTGGTCCTTATTTATTGGATTATTTTTTAGTGTTCTCACACTCACAATAAATTGTCTCAAGTCTTCAGCACTAAAAGTCTGGGCATTAGCTTTGAAGGCATTACTGCCCAGTCTCTTGGATTCTCATTTGTCTTTGGCATATCAAAGATTAGCAAAATTGTCTTGCTGAACCAGTTAAGCTTTGTTAAGTCTACCAGAGCTGACTATCAGCCATCTTATCTTACTCTCTACCAACTGTTTTTTGACTTTACAGTATCACAAGTAAGCTTTCAGTCCTTTTTACAATGGGGCATGCAAGCCATAACAGTGTAGAAGAACAGATGCCTCATACAATGTCACCCAGAAAAACCAGAAATACAGATTGTTTCAAGTAATGTATAAGGGTGTTAAGAGTTTCATCATCATACTTAACTACCTTTAAAGTTAAAACTAATGTACACATTGTAAGGTGTACTACTTTTGTTTAGAACCAAAACCAGCCCTACCTTCTACTACCCCACCCAACTGAGCCCTACTCTCCTCAAAGCAGGACATTTTCACACTGTTCACAGGCAAAATGAGCTAAAAGACAAATGAAAGATGTTATGAGAGTCAAGTGACACAGCAGCCAAAGGCAGAACTGATCATCACAGAAAACTTTTTATAACCGATCTGTAGCATTTGGAGATTAGGCCATTTTGCTTAGGAGGAAAACAAGTAAAAAGGATATTGATCCTTCTGTGATCTGATACAATGTGAAAAACATTAGGTTTAAGTCATTCCAACTCTACTACTGAATTAAAGCAGCAACTTGTAATAATGAAGTGTGTGTCAAAAAAACTTTGAGAAAGACAAAAAAGTGATTAAGATCACTTTGTGATAGTCAACATGATGATTCTTATACTTAAATTAATAAATACCCAGGGAATTCAAAAGCTTTTCCTTACCTCAATGGCCAGGCCAAGAATCCTCCTTGTGCTTTCCAAAGACTAGAAAGAGAATTTTAAAATGTGTGCATTAGCAGTAAGTATGTATCAGTGTATGAAAGTCGTCTTTACCAGTTAATTACAGTAAGGCAACTAGTATACAAAGGTCCATCAGCCTGTCCATATGTAATACACACTACAACACAGCCACAGTGGCAGCATTAGAGTTTTTTTTCAGTAGTTAGTAAACCCTTGGTTTTTAGTACTTGCTGGTACTTTGCTTATCCCATTGGAAAGTCATTATAAAAGAAAAAATATTCAAATCAATTTTAGTTAAAAGAAGTCATGAAGTATCAACATGATTACAAACACTGTAAGTACCCAGCCTGCACTGTCTCAGTAATCAGGACTGGGTGCTCAGTCAAGTAGGTGACTTTACAATTCAGAAGTTTAAATTCATTCTTACTTTTAGGAGTAGTCTTCACTCTAGTATTTACCAAGTAACATGAGTTTGAAACATTCAGCTATACCCTTTGCAGAATCACTACCCTAGACTGACTTTATTTTTAGAAGATATTGTAATCTTGGCAGATAAATACTGTAATCCCAGATGGCTTCCTACAATATTTACCTCATCAGTGACCTGGTTGGCCCTCAGCTGAATTTCTTCAGGCGATAGTTCAGCCATGATGAGGAACTATTACTTGCAAGTAATCACGTTAAAGAGAAACTTCCCCCCTGTAATAAGAGATATCAGTTAAGCATCAGAACTATCCTTTTATCAGTATTTTGAGTTGAAACGAGAAAACTGTTCAAAGAATGAAAAGCCTAAGCATTTCATTCTGTGTAGTACACCTGGTTAAGGCTACTAGGCACTAAGAATTACTCAGCCAATATGACATAACTGAGGAGCTAAAAGAAATTCAGGAACAATCAGTATGTGGAATAGTTTCCTTTCCAAGACTCAGCTTCCTAAACATGGTGGTTTTGTTTGTTTTTTGGGGTTTGTTTTGTTTTGTTTTTTAAATTCTATCTATTGTTAGTTTAAGGTAAAAAAATCAGGAAATAGTCTTAAAATAAAAAGCTTCTCCATACTGGAAAGGCACATTGGTTTACCCAGTAATCCAGAGACAAATTAAGGCATTTAAATTACTAGCATAAACTAAGTGTTCTTCCCCTTCCCTCTGAAGGATTTCAACAGAAAAGTCAGAAGGGGAAACACTTTCAGACCAAGCATGACTTAAAACGATTCCAGTAGCACTCTAGAAATAGACATTCTTATGGTATGGTGCATCCCTCAAATACAAAAGGATTTGCAGAAGTTTTTAATGCTATGTCTGCAACTCTAGCAAAGGTTTTCAAATCGACCTCTCTCATAATAAAGATAAATCAAGATTTTCATAACTGAAGTCCCAACACACCAGAATTTAACTTTTGCTATAAGCAGGAGATATATTTTTGTCTGAAGACACAAGAGAAAAAGGCAAGCCCATCAATAAGCGTATTCTTATCATAGCCAGGTTTTTCACAGCTAAGAATCTACATTCTTGTTGGAAGAATGGTAATAAAGACAGCACTCCTAGCAATGGCAAAACAGAGCTCCCAGGCTATAGAAGAATTTAATGAGACAGCACAAACTGAGCAATAAGATTATTTTTAAAAATGTATTTTCCCCTTAACTTTAGATTAATCCTTGCTCTTTCACATGAGCAGCTTCCAATTAAATTCACATTATCCATTGAGATCACTCCAAACACCCTGCTTGACTAACAGAACTGTTCCATTTTTCCCTGCAAGATCAGTATTTTAGAAGACATAACATTAGTAACTGCTTTCTGGAGGGCAAATTCATGCAGGTTCACCCAGCTGTTCGCTAGAAAATGGATGCTGTTCACAGCTCTTTGCAGGAAGTGTACATACCTCTGAGAGTGAACTGAAATCAAGACACCCAATCCCTTACAGCAGAAGTACTTCACAATTTATACTCAAGCAGGTCTGGTCTTTAGCACCTAACACACCTCCTCAGCCTCAGACTATGGGTCTCGGAGGTTTTCTTAAGCAGCTGTCAACACAAGTTAGTTTTTGCTATCATTTTAAAAAAGAAATCAGATACTCTCACACAAGGCCCCTAATAGCTCAGTTCAGTAGTTCAATTTTATGATATAATCAGTGACTTATCTTTTCATTCACACATTTAAGCTCCTTTCATGAGGTTTATTTAGGGCAGCTCAGTCCCAACTTTGAATTTGGGAATGCCCTTCAAGCTGGTTTGCACAGGTAAGGACTGGTAAAGGAGGGACAGGGGGGAAAGGACCTATTTTCACCAAATTAGATTAAGCACAAGAAAATGAGATTGAAACAAAAAAAATTAACTCAACAGTCAGAATCCAATATAACTGTTAAGCAGGTATTCTTTTATTAGCAGTGCTGGAGTCACCCTGGGGATTCTCCACCATAAGGGCTCCCAAGAATTAGTAAGGAACATCAGTTTACATATACACAAATCATATTCATTAGAGTTCCTAGAAAGGGGTGTCTTATGATAATGAGTTCCCAGAATTCATTTGCATAGTTGGGCATGTGTAGTGAAAATAGGGTGAGGGTCTTCGGTGGTCGGGGGAGGAAGTAGTCTTCTTCACTGTTTGCTAGTTGACCCTCTTTCCAGAGCATGCGCTGTGAAGTGAAGTCCAGGTGCCTCCCTCCTAAGTCAGCAAAATCAGTTTCCCTGTAATAGGGTCTCTGTGTCTCTTTGTTCGAACCCCCCTTATCTCATTCTAGGAGTTGCCCAAGTGTCCACTGAGGGCCTTGAGTCTGCTATCAGTGATTTACATAGGGAGCCTAACAAGCATTTCAATCTTGCCTAAATAGACAAAGAGACCTAAGGAAACAGTTGAGGAGTCAGGAGTCCTTGAGAAACAAATGAAGCAAAACACAAGCAAAGCTTTGAAACAAATGAAGCAAAAGCACAAGCAAAGCTTTGAAACATCACATCACAGTTTAGTCTTAATTGTTAGAAATTCATTTGTTTGAGCGCTTTCATGATCAAGCTAGTTCTTTGGGTGAAGATCTCACATTTGCTTAATATTCAGAAACTGGATGAAATTTCAATTATATAGTTGCACTGAACAAGCAGTATCTGGATTACTGTGACTGTTGCAGGCTTGGCCAGCCTTTCCCTACTTTACAGTCAGGTACTTCTGCAGCTTGGAGCCATAAAACACACATCTCATCTTGGAGAGCAAAAGGGATATCATATCCCCACCCTGTGAATACAACAGCTTCCCAAGAATCCCACTGTAATTGCAGAACAGGGCCGGAAACGCAGCTGTAATCCCAGAGTGACCTGGAGATTTCTTTTTCAGCAGCCCTGGTGTCCTGCTTCCCTTTGCAGCTGGGTTCAGGCGACCCAGGAATTCACATACCAGCACAAGCACAACTACTGGCCCTATGGTGCAACCCTAGCTCAGGAGCTGGATTTGAGTTACCCAAAAGCCATACTGCAGCCAACACTACACAATACAGTAACAGTTTCTTGGCTTTTGAGACAAGGGCATGACAACATTCTCAAACATGCATAAGAAGGATTTGTTTAGAAAAGTAAGCCTTTAATGGGTAATAAGACTCTTATCTTTGAACAGATGTTTGCAAATACATTACACTACCTTCATGTCAAGAAAGCACACAAAATCTAAAGAAAGAATGTATACTTTATCAGGCCAGATACTGAGTTTTACATTTTACTCAAAACTGCCACAACACTCTCCTGTGCTACTAGAAGTGCACAGAGAAGCGATTGAAAACCAACCTGCAGTGAGACTGAAAAAGGAGAAGGAAGGAGACAACAGTCGGTACTTCCAACTCCCAAACTAGTAAATCTTGGTGTTACATTTTGGAAGGTAACATATTACTGGAAGCTGACAGTCATGAATTAACTTCAGGACTGAAACTCATGTACACTATACTAAATTCACCCTGGGCTTGACAACTGCGATATTAATAAAGTCCTATGAAAGATAACACCATGTTGAAATCTGATAGTAATTACATGAAAAGACATAGCAATTACATGAAGAGCTACTCCATGTACTATTAGCTATCAAACTATTCCCCCCACCAACTTAGTCCTATTTACATTAGCTCACTACAGAACTAACAATCCATTATTTGACACTAATAAGTTAGTAATAACACACTAAACCAGAAAGTGTCTGAAGTTGCATCTGACACCAGACAACAGCTTGAAAACACAAGCACTTGCCACTGAATCTACCAGTTCTAACAGCTGACAGAGAAGCTTTGCGTTCCCCTAGCTTGCTCACAGCTTCCTGAACAACTCTGCTGCCAGACAGCAAGAAGTTCTATGGAAACACACAGCATTCCTCTCACTTTCCCCCTAAAATGAGAAAACTGTTTATGAGTTGACCTAACACTGAAAAAATCCACCTGCAAAATATGAAGGAAAAATACTTCTATATAGCAGACACCTGTAACACAGAGCAAAAAAGTTACTTCCAAGATTCCTCAAAGCTGAGATATGCATGTGCTTATCTTCTCATGCTCACAGCTGGACACCTGTAGTGTTCTGTCTCTTGTGAGGTGAAAACATAACCTGAATTGATGTTCATGTGCTCAGTTCACACTTGCTAGGGTAACTGACCTATGTGGGAGGAATCTAAATAAAACCACTCAGAACACTTGGTTAAGAGACTAATTTTCTGACAATCTTTCATCACAGATAACAGGGTACAGCTCCTTGCTGGTCTTTCACTTCTCGAGGTCTTACGTCACTGAAAAGAGTGACAGAACCTTTCTTTCTCTAGACTTCCCAGCAAGCTTACCCACTTCACTTTTCAGCCACTGCCATTAGAGCTATGTAAAACAAGACAGCATGCTCTTTGAATTGGTTTTGTTACAATATTTAATGCTGAACACTGAAACCTGATGCATTAGACTCCCAAAAGCCATAGTTTTATGCCTGTTAATTTGTACAGCTGAGTTGGTCAGCATCGCTTTTGTAAGCACACACACAACCTTTACAGTAGCTCTGCACAGGAAGTTAGTCCTGTGAGGCAGAATAGAAAGAGACATTCCCTGGACAGTAACAGACTTCTCACCACACAGCAGTTGATAACATCCAAAAAAGCACACAGGAGTAATTGAGAAGAGACCAAACATTTCCAGAAAAGCCTGTTTCCAAAGATGGAGAAGCACTCTTGATAGCTGCATGTCTAACTGGAACAGCTGGAACATAACAGGTGCCTTTATTGCAAAATATTTCTAAAGGAGAAGTTAGAACACCCAAAATGAGGCCATTTGTACTGAACTAATAGCTCAGTACTGAACTAATAGCTCGGCTATTCTGACAGAACACAGTATACATACATACAGGATACTCATTCCCTATCTTTCTGCCTAGGAATCATAAAGCACCCACTGAGGTATCCAGCTCTTAAGTTAATGGTACATGACAAAATGATTTTATATCCAACACATTAAGATTCTCCAATAAAGACAAAATATTCAGGAAGAAAATACCTGATATAGCTGAAGTGTTCCTAGCATGTATTTTATTATAATGTAATGTTTGCTAAGGAAGCATTTATTTTAATATCAGTGTTTCATGTCTTATTTTCTTTGCTTTCCCTCTCCTACCATTTTTAAAATCCTAGCCACAAAGTAACCAAAGAAAGAGAGAAGACAGCCTACAAAGACTTCATAATTACAACAACATTCTACTATTTTAGTTTGTTTTCTCCCAGTGGTAACTCTTAAGCAAGAAACTAATGTGCCTACGTACAAAGTAGAACTCCTTTAAAGAAGGATGTAATATCAGTTGTATTTACTTTTTGATACAAAGAGTACTCTGCAGTATTTACTCAGCTACCAGACCGCAAGTATTGAAGTTAAACACATTTCAGTGCAACTACCCCTCTACCCCTTGCATAGGAAAACCCGGCACCTACAGACAATGCAGAACTAAGCTTGCTATTATAATACTTTCTTGAAGTAACAGGCCTCATGAAAATCTTCTACCAGGAAACTTAAAAGATAACAACACGCTCACCTTAACTATCACTGTCTTGTAAAAAAGGAAGATTCATCAAGAAACAAGAGCACCAAGGAAATAAACACAGGGTCTTCAAATCATAAGAATCTGTCTTTTCAGCCATGTTTTATTTCGGAGATTGTGGGGTCAGAAAAAGTTCTTTGAAATTCCAGTTCCAACCACAAGCTTTAGATAAGATGTTATCTCTTCACAAGACTACTCATATTGTGCTAAACCATCCCATAAGCTTGCTACTTTAATGCATATTAAACTTAGGATATTATGGTCCAAGCCAGCTGAGGATGGATTAGACTTAAGTTACTTCTATCCCCTGGACAAGAGGAACAATGAGATAAGGGAAATAAATTTATGTCTGCACAGACTTTTCCACTTACCATGCATTTAGTCATGGCTCCAAAAACCCTGAAAAAGCTGCAATACACTCTCCTATGTGAAGTTGTTATGTTGGAGAAGGTTGAGGAAAAGACACAAAAAAGGCAATTTTACAGAACTGTTTAAAACCTCAAGGTATTTCCTGCAACAGAATGAGGGACATGACAGGCCCTTTTGGGCTGGTTTTAACATGGTGCCAGACCCATTCAAAGCATCATTGGCTTAGAGATCTTAATTTGGTTAATCAACACACCCTTATAGCAGCTGAAGCATTTTAGTAGGTTGTCTAACTTTAAAAAACTGGAAGGTGACACAGATTGATGTGAGCTATAGCTATGTCTGTATTAGCAGTAGGGTGATCCCATGGGACTATAGTGCAAATTTTCATTTGGGGAAAGTGCTGCTCACATTACCACATCTGGTGGATCGTTCACAAGTATTTAATCAGAGTTCTGCCCTAACCCCAACTACTGAACTGAGAGCTAACACCTGGCAAGCCATAACTTTCATAAGCCTGAGTGCAATAGGAGCAAATCCAGTCTTAGTAATACCCACAGTGTCTATGTATAAGTCTCCAAGTTAAATTATCTGCTTGTGATCAAAAAGCTAAGACAGTATCATTTTATTCAACAGCAGCACCCTGGCTGAGATTCCCCAACAATAGGCACATTAAAAACTTCAGGGAAGAAATAAAGCATTTGAATCAACAGAGCTTCCAGATCAAAGTACGGTTTTAAGCAGCCAGCAACAACAGAGTCATCTTTGCCACTTGTCTTCCCAGAGCACACAGTAAAAAATGAACATGAAATCTTTATTTGTTGTCTCTGTCATTAGTCTGAGATACTCCTCTGCACTGCTAAGGGTTTTTCTTACAAGTGTTTTCTTTTTCATTCAGAATTACTTGTAAACTGGATGCCAGCTATTTATGCCAACACTCAAGTTTCCAATGTAAACAAGTTTCAAAAGCCATTACAACTGTGAGGTTGCACAGTCTTTTCAAGGGTTTTTCAATCCCAATAATCTTCTGAGGCTTATAAAACACTTCCAAGGTAATGAAAGCTATAGCAGGCAATTTACATGCTGTTTGAATATGCTTTTCTTCAGCACTAGCCAAGAAGCAATTCTAAGGCTTATTAGTTCTAGAAAAAAAGAAAACTTCCTTGTTTTGTGACAGTCATGGCATATTCAGGCTGTGCTATCCAAAGCACTCAAAACCCCTAAGAATTTTTTGTCTTACTGATCTTTGTGAATTTAAACCAACTGCAGGGCACCACAAGGCCTAATGAGTGCTTGCTCAACTGCAATTACAGTGCACATCTGGAAAGGACTGTAGGCAGGGAGACGCTGTCAAAAGTGACAAGTTTTCTTAAACCAGACAGGTCTACTTGCACCAGACCAAGAAATTGTTGATTGCTTGCGCTTTCACAAACCCACTTTGAATAATCATAAGATTTTTGTCCTCCATCTCCAGCTGACGTGCAGCAGTTTTGTGTCTGACAGACTGAATGCCTTTCAGAAATCTCCATCACATACATCCATCACATGTGCTAAATATCATAAATGAATTCCTTACCATCTGGGGGGTCCTCCATTTGAACTTAGCCCCTTCTCTATCAAGTTATGCTTCTAATCATTATCACAAAATTTTCTTCCTCCTTCACTGACAACTCTAAACTAGAAGTTAAGCACAAACATTCCTTTTTTTCCTGTTAAAGGTATTTTGATAACATCAATAACACACAGCAGGCTGTGCCTTGGTGCCTAGTTCCATAAATGGAGAATAAGTATGAGGTCCCCAATTTTCTTGTGAGTATGAAATAAAGTGAGAGAAGAAACCAGCATAATACTTTTGGTCATGGAAGACAATAGCTGTGAGAGCTGAAGGTTGGTATATGATTATGTCTTTAATGTGAAAACCGTACGGTTGTTTGCCTTCTAGAATAATTTCTTTCTCTCAAAAGAGCTATTTCCAAGCTCTGAATGAAAATCACATAACTCCTACAAAGTGTTCTAGAAAGATTGCACGGTTACATCTTCACGTCGTTTTCCTCTTCAAAATCTAGTGAAAGTTTCCAGTAGTCATGAACTAAACTTAGAGTTCAGTGGAAAGCTTTCATGCATATATGTTCAAGTTACTCATTTTTATAAAGTCACAATAACAAAGATTCCGTCCTTTCTATTTCCAAATAACTATATTTGACTACCCCTTCATTTCAGATAAATCAAAAAGTAATACACACACTTTATCCTTTTAACATAATCCACTAGCAAGAATACCAAAGTATTAGACCTTAAAATACTACAATTACCAGTTCACTAGTTTTTTCTTGGATGTTTGAAATACATACCAGGGAAGAAATTTTAAATAGCAGCTACTAACCAATATATCTAGAAGTATGATTGAGAAATGCAGCCTGTGCCTCTTTTTGGGTAATCTCACCACAAAGGTAGGAACTAAGATATGTCATAACTCTGCTGTTGCAGCAGCTGACTGAAAGCCAGTATCTCATGAGATATACTTTTAGCCATCAGCAAATTGGTACAGCCTCAGGTGATCGTGGACACCCTGCCAGCTCCTTCTGTTTTAAAGCAAGCAGTTGCCTTCCCCAAAAGATGGAAAAATTCATCAATCTCTATTCTTAGAAAAATGTGAATGTTAATTATGAAAGTTCTGTGCATTCATGCAAAGATTAAAAATTAAACAGTTTACAAATTAAATGGATTTATACTGAGGGTTGGGTTTTTTTGTTCCTTCAAAGTCTTTATATCACTAATGTAGGTGTTGTTTCCTTAAAACCCTTAACACAGTTATCCTACTTGTTGGTAAGCTGAAATTCAGCCCAGCTGATGCAGGGTGGTATAACGTATCAGCACCAGAACGTATTCCTCCATACAATTATGCCTACAAGATAAATGAATAAAGCATCTGTGACCCTGGGGGAAGCGACCAGGGCTCAAGAACAAGACACTACTCTGCATGCTTCCTGCTTTCTGTTATCAGCTTCCTGAACACACTGCACAGCGGCGACAGCGCAAAGAATAGGCGCTAGCAATGCCACCTCCTCTGTGCAGTGTATTCAGCTCTATACTCAACAATTCAATTTTGTTCCTGGAAAAGCCTTGTGACACCTCTTCCAGATTAGTTACTGGCCAACACAAATTAACAATCAACCCTAGAGCCACATACAGACAGTATCAGATTCCATTCTTCAAATGACACAAGTTCTGCTATATAGTAAGCTACTTCAAAAGCTGGAGAGCAGGGGAGGTCAGGCATATAGATTGCTTAATGGACTGTCTGTAAGCAATGAATTGCTCAAGTCAATGAATCAAGCAATTGACACCATAGGCTTTTTCCTTTGTCCCTGAACACCTTTCTACATAGCTGTTTTCTCTGCAGCACTGAATCAGGTGTGGTTATGAAGAAGCAAAGCAACAGCAAGCTGCTTAGTTCTGAACACTGAGCACCTACTGCCCTTTTTAAGAGAGCAAAAAAGAGGAAGGTAAATAGCTAGAGAAGTTGCATAAAGAAACTTCTAAAGTTTCTTCAGGTCATTTGCTTCGGGTGTCAAATCCTGTGTGTTGATTTGATAACCTTTGTCGTGTAAAACAGAAACAAAAGTGGAAAATGAAAAAAGTGAAACATAAAGCTAACGCTTCATTAGCTTCCCAGAAGTACGAAGGGCATCAAGATGTACAATTAAGCACAAAAGTACAGATTACTCTTGATGCTTAGTACGTACCCCAACAGCATCTTACTAAAGGCAGCAGGACATAACGCAAGTTTAAAACGCGTAACAAGAGGAGGGTCTTCTCCTGTACCCTACTACCGGCTCAATTCAAAGTGCTCTCACCAAGCATGTAAAGAATACCTGGAGACGGCACCGACGCCCCTCGCAGAGGAGGACTGGGAGAGGCCTCCCAGCAATAAGGGGACGGGCACAGCCCGTGACTGTGGCGGGTGCTGGGGGGCCCTCCCAGGCCGCCCGGACTGGCAGCAGGCCGCGTCCCGGCCGCCCCGTTACCCCGCGCTGACTCGCGGGCCCGGCAGCCAAGCCAGGGCGGCACCCACTGAGCCAGCGCGGTCGCGACGGGACCGCCCCATCCCGTCCCATTCCGCAGAGGCCCCACCGGAGCCAAGTCCGCCTCACGCAGGGCTCTACACGGCAGGGAGGCAGCCACAGACCGGCTCCACCGGCTGGTCCCCCCGCCCAGGGCGCCGTATACCTACCGCTGCCACCACCGCTGCCTCACGCCTCGCCGCCGCCCTTAAGCCGAACCGAACCGCCCTGAGCCGAGCCGCCTCTTTAAGAGCCCATGTCCCGCCCGCCCCCGGTGCGAGCGCTGACCCGCGAGCGCGTCACCGCCCACCCCCCGGAAGCGGGAACCAGCACCGCCTCTCGGGGGCGGCGCCACGCCCGACGTGGCGGGAAAAAACAAAACAAAACAAAACAAACCCCCAAAACCCCCAAACCAACAACGAGCAGAGGCCCTCGCCACCCCCACAGGAGGAGGGCGGCGGGGACGGCGGGCTGGACGTCGGCCGCCGCGTGCAGGCCGTGTACACCCAACATGGCGGCAGGCGAGGGCCGGCTGCGCCTGTGGGCGCTACGCTGATGGCGCGCGCGGCGGGCGGGCCTGGCGGACTGCAGCGCCGTCAGCAAACGGCGCAGGAGAGGAACAGCCCCATCCGCACCGCGGGGCGGTTCTCCGGGTGAGCTGCTCTCTGGTAGGAGGGAGCGTGGCAGCCCCGCGACTGTTACCAGAGGAGAGCACCAGGGCAGGAAGGGAAAGCTGCCGTGCGGGATCGCGGACCTCATCTTCTGCAGCTGAGCCGGGTGGCCGTTCCCGAGGCGTGTTCCTTCGTGGGCGTGGATAACTTCTTCCCTGTCCAGGTTGCCATTAGGATCCAGTACCTGCCGTACGGCTGCTACCTCGGAGCCCTGCCGGGAGCTCCTACAGCACCGACACTTGCAGCAGCTGACGTGGTGTTTGAGCCTGTACAAGGTCCCTTTTCCAGCGGAGCCGCTGTGATCTCGGAGCTGGGCCTCCATTCCCCTTCTCTCCCTCTCGGGATGCTCAGAGCCCCTGTGGGCTTTGGCTCCTTAAAAAGTCCCAGTTCGATAAGGCTTATCGCACGCTGCACAGCCCGGGCACCAGGGTTGTGGTCCTGTCTTTCGTCCTGTCTTTCCAGTCGCTCCTGGAACTGGTTTTCCAGACGCAGCCGGGCTGGCCCAGCACAGCGTCGACGGCTTCTCGCTGCTGAGGTACCTGCGGCCTTCAGCGCCCGCTCTTTAGGGTGGCAGCATGTAGCACTATGTGTATTTATAACACTATGTTTACAGATAACAACGACGTTTATTACCATTGTCGGCTGATAAATGCCCTCAGTTGACAGCAAGTGCCGCCGCCCTCGCTCTAAGGCTCGGCCGCAGGCACCCGCCCCGGTGTCCCGCCGCCAGGACTACATTTCCCGGCAGGCAGCGCGCAGGCGCGGGCGTGCCTCCCGGCGTGCAGCGCGGCCGCCCGCCTGCTGCCGCATTGGCCGGGCTGGGCCTTTGCCCCGCCCCGCCGCGCGCCGCGGGTCTCTGTGGGGTCGGCCCGGCGCTGGTGCGGGAGGGTGGTGGGCTCCGGGGCAGGCGGCGGCCCGGCCTGCTCGGTCCCGGCGGGGGGATGGGTTTCCGGGCCGCTGCCCTGGCGAGGGGTGCGATGTGTGAGTACCGGAGCTGGGGGGGGAGGCAGAGGGCGCGGGGGGAGCTCTGTGGCGGCAGCGGGGGTGATGGGGGGTGGCTCCGGTGGAGGGGGCGGCCTAGAGGGTCTGCAGCGGGCACCTTGCCGCGGGGCGGGCACGTGTTTTGCTTTGCGTTGTGAGCGTCCTGTATTGCAGAAGTTGATGCTGTATTGAGCGTTGTTACTCTGTTAAAGATAAGCTTTGCTAGAGCGGGTTTCCAATCACAGATGAGTATCTATCATGCTGTCTTGTCTCTTCGTGCCTGCCAGAAGTGTTTCCAGGGCTGAAGTGTGGCTTTGGGTACAGAGTCGCTTAATTACCTTCCCCATACCATACAGCTAAAAATGTGTCGTAGTGAAAGCATGTATGAATGTGGTGATAAATGTTTGGTAATCTAAAAGGAACTGGGACTGATAGTATGAAACAAGCCTCAATAGTACAATGAGATAGGAGGTATTTAAAAGTAATCGTTCGTTATTTCAAGCAGGATAGTTCACATGCAAACTTACCTTAACTGTTCAGGGGTGCTTACGAACTTGAACTCGGAGAAGTTTATGAACATAGGGTAGAAGTGGCATTGATGATTAAAGTTTATATCTCAGTATACTTTATCGATAGTGGTTTATTAACAATGGTCTCATGCAAGTAAGAAATTTTCCTTTTCATCTTCTCTCCTGCACCTGCAGCTTTCAAGAGCTTTGTAGAGCAGATGAGTTCTGAGGTGTGACTTATATCTCTGCCGGTTATTTCTGTTCTTTTGTTATTTGCTACTTCTTTCAGTCAAGCCTCAAGTACTGTATTAAACTAATTGACTGGTTTGCTGAACTGATAAATCCTAGCCTAAAAAAAACACTCAAGCCTTCCAAAAATTTGGTTAATAGTTTTGCTGAAGTTTGAAATTATCTCCCCATTAGCACTGCAATATTTAGGATGAATATTGCAGGTTCTAGGGCCAATGCAATGTCACTTTGTAACTTCTTACCTTGGAAAATAGATTCCTATCGTGAAGTCTCTTCTGCTAAAGGTAGCTGTATTATCTTGTTCTCAGTCCTTGCTTGAGTTAAACTGAACTGGCAGTACAAGGCAATGGCATTTGCACCACCACACATATTTCACTATTGAGTGATTTTTGTATGTAAAGTTTGTTAAATAGCAGCTATGTTCTAGTGTTATCGATTTGAAACAAGTCATTGGTTTTAGCTAAACTATGTTACCCTGTTACCTGAGTCGCTTTTGCGGCTGCAACCAAACTTGGGGTAACTTCTAGCCCATATATCTAAAAATGTTACACATTTGATGAGATGTTAGATAAATGCATCTTAATTTATACAGGACTGTGGTAGCCAGTAAAAAGAATAACAGCTATTACTGCCCTATAAATACATATCAAAAATGTGTACAGAGATACTAAAACTTGTAGATAACTCCATCTAGGTAAAATTAAGATATTTTTCCATTGATTTTTTCCACTTTATCTTGTAAAGACAAAATTCCTAAGATATCTGGAATCAAATTCAAATTGATAAAATTATTTTTAACATCTCATAATCATCTGTGAACTCTGCCACCAGATGGTGTCATAAGATTTGAGGTGTTAAATGATTCAAGCTGATTATAGGAAAATAAGAGGGTACTGTGCATTACGAATAACTTATTTCTTTTAATTAAAATGTTTTTCATATTTGTAGTGGAAAGGATTTTTCTCATCTAGTCCTAGACTATTTTACATTTTGATCCCAAGTTGACAGAGCTGCTAATATTCAACCCTGGGGCAAACTGTGTTACGGAGATGTAAGGATTCAGACAGACCCCTATATTTCTATTACTTGATGATTAGTGACTGCTGTCTTACTGTCTGGGATCCTTAACTTGAATTTACTTGTCACCAAAGCTCCGTATACTGAAGAGTGATCAGACTACCTTGGTTTGAGTGCTTCAAATCACTTTCCAGTGGTTCTTCATACTGTGTAGTGACTGTATAAATAGAAGAAGCCCCCTGACTGACTGAATGCTCTCCTCAACACTGTCTTGTGTCGATGTAGATCTTTCTTCGGGAGTCTGAGTCATTTTGCCAAGGCCAGGTACCTGCTTCTGTGGAAGTGGAATAGGTGGGATGTATAGAGTAGTCCGTTTTGATTTGGCTTCTGAATCCCTGTTCTTAACTTCTAATCAGTGAAAGAGACATAGTATGCATATCTGTGAAGGGTATTATGAGCTTAAATACCCTAGGAAGGAAAAAAAGGATACAGAGAAATGTTACAGAAGTAAGTGTAAAATTAAGTGGTGCGTATTTCTGTCATTGTTATAAAGGTCTCTTTGTTGAAGACCTTTTATAAAGTGACACAAGGTTATCAGAATAACTTGATGTGAATTCTTTTGTAAGTCACAGAAATATCTAAATCAAGTTATTAGTCGTGCATTTTGTGAATCACTGCGTTGCTTCTTAATAAGACTTTGTCTCAATTATTATCAATTATATTTGAGGCTGTAATGGTAGTAGGGATACAAAGACAATTCCCCCCTCCAAAGGGGTCTTAGTTGGAGTACTATGGAGTACTAATAGGGGTCTTAGTTGGAGTACTATGTCCAGTTTTGGACATTTCTTTTAGAGTTGTGGGCAATTTGGAAAGAGGAGTGGCAGTTTTAGCAGGCTCAGGAAATGTGATGTTTGAGGAAAACATCTGAAGAAAAAGAGTTTGCATATGTCTAAAAATGAACTGGAAGTACAGAGGAAAAGAGAAGCTTTCCAGGTGTGTGGATTTTAGGTGTCCTAAATGACAGCATACAGCAATGATGCTGAACAGCTCTCCATTCCAATTAGGATATCCCTGAATCTTCTGGTGCATAAAAAGCTATCATAAGTAAGATAGCAATAAGGCATTTACTTTCACTAGGGAAGAATTATCTCTGTTTACAGCAAGGAAAGCTTAGTTTGGGTATTATGAAATTATTAGCATTGCTTATATATAGCAAATTAGATGCAATTTGATTGTGAATTAAGGTGTATATATTCTTCTGGTCTGTACCCCATTCTTAGATTTACTGAAATAAAAGTAGACATCAATCCCAACTCTGTTCATGCCAGGTGTTCCTGTGCCTGCTGGGTTTGGCTGGGATAGAGTTAATTTTCTTCGTAGTACCTGGTATGGGTCTGTGTTTTGGATTTGTGCTGAAAACAGTGTTGATAACTCAGGGATGTTTTAGTTAGTGCTGAGCAGTGCTTACACAGACCCAAGGCCTTTTCTGCTCCTCACCCAACCAGTGAGGAGGCTGAGGGTGCACAAGAAGTTGGGAGGGGATACAGCTGGGACAGCTGACCCAAGGGATGTCTCACACTGTCTGACATCATGCTCAGCACATATAGCTGGAGGAAGAAGAAGGTGGAGGGACAGCATTCAGAGTTATGGTGTTTGTCTTCCCAAGTCACTGTTATGCGTGATGGAGCCCTGCTGTCCTGGGGTTGCCTGAATACCTGCCTGCTGATGGGAAGTGGTGAATGAATTCCTTGCTCTGCTTTGCTTGTGTGTATGGTTTTTCTTTACCTATTAAACTGCCTTTATCTCAACACACAAGTTTTCTCACTTTCACTCTTCCAATTCTCTCCCCCATCCCACCATGGGGGTAGGGAGTGAGCTAGTTGCCAGCTACAGCTGGTCTGTTTAAGGTATATCTCTACAGTCTCCTTATGTCCAGTATACCTTCCCTGTATATTGTAAAAAGCCAGCTGTACTCATGGGATAGCATACAAACAGTATCTGCTAGATGTCTTCTAGGCTAGCTAGTGGAGTCAACTTTATTGCTTTTAACAGAAAAAAGAACTTTGATCTGTAAAAGAACTCCTTCTGGCTCAATATCAAAACAGTTGAGCACTTGGCTGCCCAGTTACAACATTTGCTGTGCAGTGGTGCTGTTTCAGTGCTGAGGGGTCTAGAGTACCCTCAGTCTGTCATGAGGATGAAGTTAAATCTTGGAAAGCAGGGAGGAATTTACCTTAAAAGTTTTGCTTCTGGTACAAGTGTTTTAACTACTGGGCTGTAATACAGTTCTCTCCCTTGCCACATTAAAAAAATCAACCCTGTGACTACAAAGTAGTTTGTACTGTGCATGATAGTGTCCTATAGGAGAAAAATGCTGTTAGTCATGACTTAACTTTAGTAAGTCCTTAAATTTCTGTCTGCTGATCGGGTTGGGTTGCACAGATCAGCATCTTAGAAGGAAGCTTAAAGTGCCTCCCACACATGCCCAGAAGTAATGTTAAGGTAATTGGTAAAAGTTACAGTCTAGCAAGGGGATATGTGGTGAATTTGGATGCCTCAAGGGCAATGAATCTGGAAGGAAAGCTAGTCTTTGAATGTTGGTGCTTTATTCCACACCAATTCTGCCCCAGGTGATGAAATCTGAGCATAGGCCTCTGTCCTGTTATGATGAATTACTTGGTTTTGTACAGCATTCTCACAGTGGTACAGGGCTTTGATGTTTGGAGCAGTGTGTAATACAGGGAAATGGGTTTATAGTTATAAAACTTTTCCTTAAGAAAATCTCTTTATTACTAGGCTTTAACAAAACGTGAGTTGGATTAGCAGTCATTATTGCTTTGTAGCATTCATTTATCACAATAGGTGGTTGGATACAGCTTTCAAAGGCCTGTGTGGGATTCTCCAGGTTTTCCTGTGAAAAGACTAAGCTTCTTGGCAGATTAGCAAAAGAAGTTGTGCTGATAATCAAACTATGTGTGGTCTAGCCTCGCAGTGGTTGTTTAAGTGTTTTCCAGGGCCTAAATACACTTCTGTTCCTAGTTCTTCTGAGCAAGAGGCTTCTCTCCAAGTCAAAATGACCTTGTGTCCACCACTTCCTCCCATCAACCAACTAAAGATTTCATGAATGCACTTTGTGGTGAGTTGCTTCTTTCCTCTCTGCTCTTCTCTCCTGTGCTGTGTCTGTGGCAGCTGTATCGCTGTTCTACAGCTCACCGAGGTCATGTGCAGTTGGTCACTAAAGCAAAAGGAATGACATCCCTGCGAGGAGCTGAGGAGCGTGTTGCTGCAGAGCATTCTGCTGCGGTGAACTTCTAGACTCCTGTTCTCGTCAAGTGTAGAGTTTCCGCTGCTATCTGTAGGGACATGCAGCCTTAAAGGCAGGGCAGCGCTGCTGATATCTTTGAGGCCTCCTGAGGATTTCTAGGCAGCTGGAATGCCGGACTGCCCGCCCCACTCCATGGCACTTGTAGCTTTATATAGTCAGAGTGTTCAGCCACTGATCTGTAGCAGATTTAACCTTGACGTGCATTTTTAATGTATGTTATCCGGTAAGGTTGAATAACTGTGGACAAATGGATGTTGTAGCAGGAAGTAGTCTAATGCCTTATTTTCTTTGTAGGCTATTTTTACTTGTGAGAATTGTTCTCCAAAATCTCTGTAGCAGACTTGCCTAAGTTAATTAAAACTGTGTGGCGTTTCGAAGCTCTGGGCAGGTGCAGGCTATGGGCAAGTTACATTTACATCACATAGTTGTAAAATGGGTCCCTTCCCTTTAAAACAAATAAAAAATGACCCACTGAACGGTTATATTACCTCAAAGTAGCAGGTTGTTGTAACATCTCACTTGCTTTAAAGGCTTTACATTTTGCTGTTGACATGTGTTTCTCTTTTATATGGTGGTGGGTCTCTCTGGCAAAACCTTATCTTTGCTTGCAGTTTGCTCATATTTTAGAGTAGCTCATTTTCCTGTTAACATCCCATAAGAAGTAATTTCCTATGCTATACAGCAAGTTGGTGATTTCAGAAGCGCAAACTGTTAAATCTTGTAAAAGCTTGAAGATTGTTCAGTGTTTAAAGTATGGGGGTTTTTTTTGTTAAAAATTCAAATATAGCTGCATTTCTGTAGAGAAAACTCTATTTCTGAAGTTTCTTGATATGAAAAAAATCAAGAGGGGATCTGGAAATAGAACATGGGTCTGTCTTCTTCCAGTCCCTGTAGCATCTACTGAATCTCTTTACTTCTGAGTCCTTGCCTCTAAGGGCTTCTCTCTGTGGAGGTGAAAGTTTCACTTTTCATAGTGACATCCAATAGCATTTGAATTCCATTAGTATTTTTAGTACTCTGTCATAAGTAATGCCCAGTTGATTGGACAGTTAACCTAAAACTCTTCCTGTAATCGTGTATAGTTACTATATGTTTTAATTAGCCAAAACAGGTGTAATGGTAACTCTACTTGTGAAGACTTTTTAATGTTACATGCTAACTGGTGTCAGCAAGTCACCATACTTTACTGGCCTGCTTTTCCTGATTTAAGTCCCATGCTGTTGTTTCACCCTTGTGCAGAACGAATTCTGTAAATACTTGAGTAATCTTGAACAAGAACCTGAGCACATGTAGGGTATTACTCTGCTAAACTAAAAAGTAGTGCTAATGAAGAATGTTGGGGGGTACAGAATATGTTAATGCAAAAGGAAGTATCTGAAATCAGTGCAAGGATTAGCACCCTTGCTTTTTAGGAGTAACTTCATATTAATCATGTTAAAACAGCTCTCCTATGTTGGGTAGGCATTGATACCTGTGTCACTTGTGTATAATCATAAATAATTCTCTTAGGTCTGTTGCAGCTGCACAGATCTGTGGATAAACGCTATGTTGATGGTGTGTTCCTATACTCACCTAATAACTTAGTGGAGAATCATGAGGCTGAAATATCTCATTTTCTGTCTCTATTCATATTAGCTTAAACTTTCCTTAACTGCTGTCTCAGTTGAAATACGTTTAAAAACAAGTTATACTCTTTATATGTGCTTTCCAAAGAATTTGTTCCAAAACTTGGTATTTCTGTGTTCAGAGCTTCCATGAAGGCAGGTGCTTTTGCATGCACAAAACTGATACCACATGAATTTATATGCGTGCTCTATATGACCTAGGGTGGTGCAAATTCTGAATGATCTTGTACCTTTGTTGGGTTATTAACAGCTGTTAGTAATGATTAGAGTACATCAGGTGCGAATGCATATTTAAACGCTATCAGGTATTTCAGTGAGATCAGGAATGGCACCCCAGGAATGCTGGTTAGGGAACATAAGAAGATAATTTAATTTCCTGTTGTGTTTTAAGTGTGTTTGTTTTGGTATGATGCTGTGGAATTTTTTTTAGGGAGGGAACTGCTTTTTCTGTTGTCTAAAGGTGAAAGGGCTATTGCAATTCTCAATTTCTCCCCTTTTAAACTGGACAGATGCTGGTGCGTACGTTAACTGTAAATGGACATGCAAATCTGGAGGAGTTATTTGTCAAAGAACCACATTTTGGAATTGGAGTGGATGTGGGTTTACTTGCTTATTTTTGTTTGTTTCCAGTTGGACAGTACCACTGAAGGTCAGAGCTACTTTAGGTAATCTGGATTTCGTAAAAATCCGGTTCTTGCCCATTGCTCACAGCTTCTAGTCAGTACCAGATTCAGAGGGTTTGTTGCCCCTTATAGAGAAGGTTGATGGTAAATAATTAGAATTAACTTTGTGGGGTAAACTGTGGAGGTGAGTGTTGAAGAAGGCTCTTCTAGGTTAAGTTTGATGGTATTAGCTGAGTCAGCTCTGAAGTTGACCAATGTAAAATAGCAAAGCTTGGAAGGATTTGTCTTTTTGTGTAGAGATGTAAAAATGCCTGTTAGTAAAAAGATACATTTCTTTCCACTTTAGGGTGAGGAACTGCCTCCCCCAAGTCAATAACAAATTATTGTAATGCTTGATCATTCTACATCTTTGTGTCTTTTAAGAGAAAGAAAAGGGCAAAGATTATATCCTGTTACTTACGCAGTCACGTCCATCTTTGTATTGTAACCTAGGCTGTGATGTACCTCTCTAGTTTAATTGCTCTCCTTATGAATTAAACATTATGATAAAATACATACGGCATTTAATTTGACCTGTTGTTGCTTTTGTTTGCATATATGCAAGTCTTAAGTAGATCAGTGTTAAAATGTTTAATATTCTGGTGCAAAGTTTTGAGTAATCTTGTACTATTAGGAATAATTAATGAAAATCAATAGCTTTTATTAATGATTCAAATACATAAGGTGCCCATGTAGAACATAGTGTTAGATAATATCTCTTAAATGCTGTCTAAATTGAGTATTCCAGTACAGGCACATACAGAGGTTAATGAGAAAAATACTGAATTCAAATAATTTTAGAGTTTATGGTGAATAAATGGACTGATAAACCTTGAAGACTGACAGTCTTTGTCATGACAGGCTTTTCCTTAATTTTCCTAGGGCCTTAAATATCTTATTTGAGCTGCCCTGTGTACCAAAATACAGAACTGAGTTTGCCCTGCTTGGTTTCCCCAATTCCTTATGTCCCTCTCATCATCCTAGTTGAAAAGTGTTTTGTTAATCTGATTTGAGTTGCTGAGAGGATTTCTACAGATCTCTGTTTGCTTTTAAAATGAGTGCCATGTTTTGGAGGACAAGGAACAAAGTGAAAGAAAGGGAAAACTGCTTTTTATTATAGCTGGTTTAGATGACTACTCAAAACTACTTTATCTTTTTCTGAAGAATATTGACTATACACAAGAGGTATGTGTTCTCTGAAAGAAACTCAGCACAAGTGTTTCCATTAATAGTAACTTATTTTTACTTACTAAAACAGATTAATGGAGGGGGTGAAGTAATCATGAATGTTGGTTCTTTTAAAATTATTTTTCTTTGCAGGTATGGGATAAGATCTTTCCAGAGTAATAAGCATGGTTCGAGAACGAAAATGCGTATTATGTCACATTGTGTACAACTCAAAAAAGGTAAGTCATGAATGCTTTACATCTCTTAGTAGATACTAATATGAAGATACTAATGAGATGTTTGTAAGAAATGCTTTTGTTTTAAAATTGTGCAAAGTATGAGGGTTTTTCCCTCTACCGGGAATATATTGATCTAGGTCTATCACAAATGAAATAATATATTTGCACGTGCTTTAGAGTATCTTTCTTGAAATGAGCTGTGCAGTGTGCTTGATTCAGTATGTTAAAAATATTGAGGTCTTTGATTTTTTTTTTTATATTGTTGTATAAAGATGGTAAAGTGAAAAGCACTCGAACTCATTTGGCTATAAATTGTGGTATGTTGAGAATACTGTACTACACTGGTTTTTTATTCCTTTTGGAAGATCTGTGTTTCCTTATGGAAGGAGATTGTGGAATTATGCATCACAGCATGTGTTCATTAATGTGTCAACTTGATGTGTATCTTCTGTGTACTGCATATCATGCAAAGCCTGCACTGAAACTGAGTGTTTCTTAATGGACCTTCATATATTGCTTAACCACATGGCACAGGGATATCTTGCAAATGCCAATGTATTAATTCACACAGCTCTTTAAGGTTGAAGATGTTGCTTTTCCTTTGCAGATGGTGTTTCAAGGACTAAAGAGAATACTGATTAGTATCTGTTCTTTGAAGATTTCCAAACACTTTGGCTCAAACAGCAAGAGAAAGTTAAATCTTCTGAACTGCTTCCTTTTGCTGAATTGTGACCTTTCCTTCTCTTCTGGCAGCTCTCTTTCAATAGCAATTAATTATAACATCACTGCAGTTCATGGATCAAGGGTGAGGTAGAGAACAAACTGACGTGTTATGTACATCTCAGTTTCTGAAGTGCATCTAACAGTAAAATAGTATGTGGTGATGCAATTACAGCTGTGTCATAATACAAGTACAGAGAGACTGCTCAGATTGCACAGGAAAACTGTTTTAAGTACTGTGATTCTGGAGAGTGGTATCAATGGGACTTTTAATTAAAATTATGATCAACAGTAATTTGTCAAAAATCAGTCTAATAAGCTTTGCTAGGTGCACCCATTTGTCTTTCTCCTGGAATTCTGCTCCCCTTCTGTTAAATTCTAATGACTCCTGTGTGTCCTTCCTCAGGAAAGGTAACATTATATGAGTTCCTGAGAGTGTGACTACTTATGCTTTCATGGTCATAGAAATGAGAATGGCAGCTGCTACAGCCCTACAGGAATAGCGTACACCTTCCTGCAAGGCAAAAGAGTTCTCAAAAGTGAGCTTTTCAAACATGGTACACCATTTTGTTTTGACCAATTTTACTTTTTTCCCCTTGTTGAAGGAGATGGAAGAACACATGAGAAGCATGCTTCACCACAGAGAACTTGAAAACCTGAAGGGAAGGTATGGATGAGAACAATCTTGCATCCTTCCTCTCTGTGCATTTTCAATGTCACCCTCTGGAAGAACTCATGTCCTGTTTCCCATGCAAGCTGAATTGCACAATTTATTTTTATGCATCGCTTAGTTGCATGCCTTGTGATAAAGCTGGCAAGGAGCATGTTCTCTTAATGTCAAAAACTCAAGAGGCAAACAGTTATGTGGAAGAAAGCTCTCCTGTATTTCTTGGACTGCAGTGAAATAAAATTAAAGAACGTGGTTTTTAGGTCTTGCCATTTTCATGCTTGGTTTTTTGGAAGCAGTAGAATTCTGCTTTTGGCAGAATTTTGAACACTGGTATTTTCCTTTTTAAAATGTTTTTTAAAAGTGATGTAGAAACAATTGTTAATCTTTTAAACGACTGTGAGAAGACCAATATCTCGGGTGTAAAGTCTGCATCTGCTTGAGTGACTGCTTTGTCCTCTGCCACCCTGGTCCAGTTTCGTTAAGGGACCTAACCATGGTGGATGGTGTTTTCCTTCTGGTTTCCTTGGTTTTATTTGCAGCCTTTGGAAAGCAGAAGGAGAGAGTTAAGGGGTATTCAAAGATCATCCTGATAATATGGAATCGAGTTGTAACCAGAGTGCACTTAAAAGTGCTTTCAGGTGTATGGGCTTTGAGGTAGCCAGAGAGATCAGGTAGTCCGCACTTAAGTATTTGATCTACAGACAAATTTTTAATTATTTTGCAGCACAAACTTTATATGGAAATGGCAAATATCTTTTAAACACCTTTTAAAGGATAAGAAGTGATCCTCTTTCATCTCTTCAAGGTGTGGGACGTCCATTTTGTCAGGAGGGACATCTATCTTACATTCAGAGAAGCAAAATTGTAGACTACTTCTGTTTGCATGCTAGCTTTTCGTTCAGGTAGCTTTTATTCTGTTGTTTTGTGTAAGGTGAGACCAGCTGTTAGGGCTCAAGGCCCCCTTTTTAAAGAGTTAACTATTAAAGAAAGGCTGAGTGAAATTAAGACTCTAATCTATACTATGATAGATACTAATGCTGATGTAGTTAAGTTGTGCCAGGTTGAATTCTAGTAAAACTCTTAAACTGTTCTGTTTTATTATGTTTCAAAACTAGAGGAAGTTAGAAACTTACTTCTCTTCAGTAACTTTTTATATGCAAAACATACGTATAGCTGCAGAAAGATGGCCACGTTTGGAGCACAAGATTGTATTACATGCATCCCACAGATGAAGACATTTGTTTGAGCCAGCTGTATAGTATTTTATACTAGTGTTGTGTATAATTTCTAAGTATTGCTGTAGTTTGCCTAAATCAGCACCTTAAAATGTTTTTAGGTTTAGACTTCCAGAAAATCTGTATCATATGTGTACTTACATCTGCTAACATTTCAAATTCTCTCTCTCTCAAAAAAAAAAAAAAACACCTTATTGCAGGACAGTAAGTAAAAAGACACTGCTTACCTTGAAGTGCATATTAACTGTCAGTAAATAACTTCTGTTGTCTAATTTCTACTTCCATTTAATATTTGATTAATTTGTCTGGGGCTTCACAGCAAGTTAGTAAACTGGGAAAAGAACTTCTGTCTTCAGAATCTCCATCATCGGTTGTGTGGACTATCAAAATCTTAAAATATATCAGAAAATTAAATAATCTTTCCCTCTTGGAACTAAATTTGTTTTAGTGAGATTCAGAAAATCTTCAAGTTGTCCAGATTAACAAAGTTGGTCTTGTGTCACATTGAGAAAATGTATGAAAGCAACTTTTCAGAAGCTGTTTTATTTTTTTCAAATAAAAATTGCTTTGTAGTAAAGATGGAAGGCATAAAAATAAGTTCCTCACATTCTCCACCCTCTTCTTTTTTTCTTTTCTCCTGCCATTACCATCCCTTGCTCAGCCCTACATTTCTTGGGGGTTTTGTTGTTCTGAATTCAGCTACTTGAAAAGAAAACAAACCAGAAAAAACCCAGATAATCTTGTTTCCTTCTCTGCTGTGCCCCACACAACTGTGTCTTGGGAGCTAGGAACATTCTGAAAATGTGCCTGGGATCAAGCACATCATGCTATTCGATATCTGTCCTGTTGAGCCTGAAAAGGATTTGTTCTGTTACCGAACAGCTGGGAAGGGGTTGCTCAGAAACCAGAATGTCCTCTGCACTAGAAGCTGACTTAGGGCTTCTGGTCAGCTAACTGGTTGAGCATTTCTGTTCTGGACTTTCTTCTTCTGACAGTTGGTTCTGAGATCAGCTTAAAATTTCACATATTTTGGCATTAATTTTTTTTTATTAGTTTATGATTCTTGAAAGTAACAGTAATTTCTAGAAGTTATATATAGTGTCTGCAGTGGCTTGCAAGTGATCTGATAATACTTGGTTTTCCATTTCCGTAAGACTGAAATTAAATTAAATTTGTTTCATCATCATTATGTTTTCTATTACTAAGGTAACTGTCTTCATTACTTCATTCAGAAGAATGCATGGAAGACGTGTGTTCTCAAAATGAAAAATGAACTTCATTTTTCACTTCAGCAGCAGCAGCAGCCTTGTTTTCTTCCCCTGTGCCTCTCCTTCTTCTTCCCATTTAAGTTTAGTAGAAGTCTTTTAGGAGTCTTACAGCCTTGTAGAGCAAAAGGTACTCCAAGTAGAAAATGTGAAGCACAAGCAACAACCTGTGAGTGTGGTTGAATTACGTAACAGAAGATAATACTGTCAAAGTGTGTAGTATCAGCATCTTACTACCTTCAAATTTAACATTCAACTAGAAGTCACTTTTTAGACTTCCTGTAGGGAAGAGCTAAAGGAAGTGTACACATTGGTTCACGCTTTTCTCATTTTAAAGTTACCTTAGTAATCTCAAGGGGTAATTTTCTGAAACATGTGAAGGCTCTTTTCCTCTTCTTGAAGTCTTAGTGTGATATATAAGGGGAATTGTATATGAAGTACAAAGCTTTATGTTTCTGTTTGGTTGGTTGGTTTGTTTTTTTAAACTGAAAGTGAAATAATGCTCTTGTACAAGGAGCACTGAGTCTGCCATCTTAAGTACACATCCAGTAAATAAAGCTCTTGGATGTTTTCATACTGAGAGTACTTTTGTCATGTTTATTTCAAACTGCTTTTGGCCTTTTTGTTGAACAACTAGGATGGTGTGGTGTTCCTGTGTGATCAGTGTGTGTTGTGGAGTGTAGTCAGAACTGGCTGATATTAATGAGGATAGGGTAAGGAAAGAACTGAAGGAACTCTGAATTCCCTTAAGTATAACTGTCTGAACTCCTAGCCAGTTAATCTTCAATTGAAGCAGTTCTTCATACAGAAGAACAGTGTTGTTTTTTCTGTAGGTCTGTATAGATTAAGAGCATGACAGAGAAGTCTAGTTACTACACACTTGAGTCTTTTCTCTCCAGACAGTCAGTTGGTACAAGAGGCACAGCTTTGTAATTAATACCTTTCAAGTTAGAAGTGATAGAAACAAGTTCTTTGTCCTTAGGCCAGCTGCTAACTCACTGGCTTTGTCCAAAGTAAGTTGCATTTATTTAGTTAGTCTGTAAATGAGGATGATGAAAGTTTTATAAAAAAAATTGGAATATGCATCTTAGGAAGAATTTGGATTGTTCCCTAAAATCTAATTAGTACCACTGAGGTGTGTTTCTCGTTGAGGTGTCCTTATGATTGAAGTGGAACGTTATGTAAAAATAACAGCTTTTTCAGCAAGAAGCCAACTTTCCGTTAGCAGTTTGCCTTGTGTGATGCCGTAAGTTAAAAATAAGTCTTATTAGCAATGCATAGCTGTGCCATTTATGAGTGTGGAGAGGATTCTTCTGATGACATTAATAAAAATTACTGATTGTATTTGGTTGTCTTTATTGGGTTAATGAGATAGCCCAGAGTACAATATATAGTATCTGGGCTTTGAATATTTATTAGTGAGTGTGAAGTGTGCAAAATGAAGTACCACCCTCTCTGGAAAACAGAGACTAAATTTGTAAGCTTCTGACTTTGTAAATGAAATTTATCCAAATGTTTAATCAGAAATTACTTAGGCTGCAACATATAAAATAATTAAATGTAAAAAGTGTCATTTTTATGAATTATTCTGTTTAAAATAAACCCCTCTCTAGCTGTGCCTGAATGACTGCATTGGTTAAATATCTCAACTATGTTAGGAGGAGAACCACAGATTTCCAGGATAAATAAAATATAGCTGCTGACACTCCATTAACTGCTCTGATAAGGATGTTGGCTTAATACCTTGAGTGAAAGTGCATCTTTTCATCTTTTTCTCATTTTATTTTTAAAATTTCTGTAAAGAAACAAGGATTCGTGTTTGTCTTTTTCCTTTATGGATCCCATTTTTTTGACCCCAGTCATGAACTGTGTTTTGATATTATAATGCTGTTCTTATAAGTCTTCGGTCTCAAGTGCACCATGGGGATATGCAAAGCTACTCTTATGAATTAAATGGCAGAATTGAAGAAAGCATTGTGGAGGCAGGCAGTGAGTCCTAACTTGGTCCTGCTGAGTTATTTGGAGTGGACTATGCTCTCGCTAATTTTTTCCTGACTTCTTTTTAGCTGGTGAACATATTTTCCTTGTTTAGGTTTATTATTAACAATGTATTTCTTTAACAGTGTAGTACTGAAAGGATTTATCAAGACAAAAAGTGAGGTATTTTTAGAAATCTGAATTTCTTTAAAAAAAAAAAAGGAAAAAAAATGTTGTAACCTCAATCCATATTCACTGAAACATGAGTAAAGCCATTTGTCTGACACAGCTGTCAACTTCCTCCAGCTGAAATAATGTCTGTATTTTTTAAGATAAGTCCTCTAAAGTAGAAAGCAGACCTCATGCACACTTGAACCAAATAAAGTACAGTGAACTGAAGACACCCTCCCATCAGTCGCTGTGCTGTGGAGTCTTTGGATTCCAGGCAGCAGTCTCAGCTGTCCCAGTTTAGGTTATGTTGTATCAGGATTGGCTGTATCCATGTTCTGCCTCCTCCCTTTTCTAAATTTCACTGGGGGAAGGCTCAAGGCAAGGATTAAATGTAGAGGCTGTCACCAGGCTTCCCCAGTGCAGCTGGCACCATGGATAGGCTTCAGAGCAGCTCCTGCTAGCTCTGTAAGCCTTCCACTCTGCCTCCTCGCTCACTATGTTTCCTCTGAAAAGATTTTGAGTACAACAATTCAAGAAGAATTCTTCCTCCCAGTTAACACAGCTTTATTATCAAGTCTTTTACCTCTTGATTGTTGGAAAAAAATCTTTTAAAAACTGACCATCAGAAAACTAGACCTTGAAAGAAAAAGCCAGAGAATTCAAGTAACTTAAATATACTGAGCAAAACCTAGTTGCCTTGAACTCAAGCACATTCAGAGGAAACAAAGTAATACCAGAGATACCTGCCATGCCTGTTGGCAGAGTTGAAAGTCCACCCTCTGCTTCTCTTCCTAGGGACAGCAACCATGAATGCCGGGTGTGCAGGGTGACACTGGTGGGTTTGTCAGCATATGCCAAGCACATCTCCAGCCAGCTGCACAAAGACAGTGTTGATGCCCATGACAGAAAAGAGGAAGAGAAAGAAGAGGCAGAAGAAGAATACCTTGACAAAGAACTCATTCAGCTAATCAAGCAAAGGAAGGAACGGAACCGGTGAGTTTTCCTTTCTCCTCTTAGGTCATACAATTGCTTTTAATGTGTTAGGATACGCTTCCAAGGCTTAGGTCCTCATGAAATGTCAACTGCCTTTAGTTAGTGTACTTAAGAGAACAATCCAAGAGATCTGTGTGGATATCATAGTTTCAACATGTAAACATGATTCTGCTGAATGTTCTTATTGCATTGATCTACTACTAGTGAGGAAGTACAACTATTCTCTATTATGGATAAAAACAGTCCCCAGTGTGGAATCCTGTGTATTGAGAGCCCTAATATTTTAACATTTGATACCCATTTAACTGAAAGGGGTTAAGTTAACAGATCTGACAGTAGTGTTAATATTGTTTGGGGTGGGGGGTGTCTGTAGGAACTGGGCCTTTTAGAAGCTGTTGCTGAACATGCTTTGTGGTAAAAGTTTAAACTGTCTGTTTTTAAAATGAATTGGATTGTTCGGTCAATGTCACACTGAAATCCTGTATTCTTTGAATGAAATTTCTTACCTGTTCTATCTTACTGCTTACCATTAGCTAAACATAATTCTCATAGCTCACTGTGAAACAGAAGGCTGCAGAGAGTATTAAGTATTGGCTTTTATATTCCATGTGACTCTGCAAGTGTGCACTACTAATATGATGTTCCACCTGGGAATACATTGTTTTAATAGATTTATGGCAAGGTGATGGTATTAAGGGGACATATGATTTTTAAAAGAAGCTCTTGCTTGCTGTGGCTGGAAGTTTCAATTTAGCATCTCCAAGTGCATAAATCTGTGGAGATTATTTGGTTTTGACACCATTCTGTCATACTAGGGCTGGTCATGTTTTCCTGTTGGTCAATGTAGGTAGCAACAATGTCACTTTCCGTGGTTTTATGGTAAAGGAGTAGCTCTGTCAGTACAGTTATATTGCGAGGCAACTAAAATCTTATGAAAATCTCTCTTGGCTGGATGGTGGTTTGGAGAGCGGGAAAAAAAAGGAAGTACGTGGGTGAAGTTAATAATACAGCAAAATTGTTTCTATTAGATCATAATCAAGTTGAGCCAGTTCCTAGAACTTACAGTATCACTTAGACATAGTTTCTTTGAATTCTTGTCCTAGAGCTCGCTTTATCTTATGCAGTAGGCCATTTGCCATTAGAGAGTAATTATTTGTGCATCTTTTAGCAAAACTGGAATGTGTTGAAAACTGAAATGGTGATACAATCTGAATTTTCAGTTGACTCAAATCAATTGTTTTTGAGCAGTAGTGTGAAAGTTTCCTGTCTTGCTTGTCCAGGTACCTAGAATGAATGTATTCCTGTAATGTCAGACAGAAGCATTTCTGTAATCCATTTTTGGGAAAACTTTGAAAAAACCTCTGCATTTGGTAGAATAAATACTTAGAGAGTTTAGACTGACCCTGAGAATAGCTGTCAGTGTTAAGGTAGCATTTATCTTTAAATGTACATGTGATAATTTACCACGTGTTCATGGTAAGTTGCCAAGCACAAGTACTATCCAAAGGGCAGTAGACAGTTCTTCTGGGAGGCTCATACAGACTCAGCATTGCATGCTGTGAACCGTATTTTTGTATCTGAGGTACAACTGCTGTGGATGCTTTACGTCTGTGTTTTAAGTTAAGCTTTATAAACTGAGACATGATCTCCACTAAGTAGAATAACTGCTTTTCTCAGCCTGGCTTTCCTTCTGTTTTGTATCAGTTCACTCTAGTTATGCCATCAGAATAGTCTTCAGAAAAAAATAATTATCTCACTACTAATGAATTTTTCTTCTATCAAGATTACTCAAATTACAAAGATTATACAACAGAAAGAAGCTTTCTTTTTGTTTGTTTATTAGTCCAATAACTAGTAAAAAGAAAGGAGTATTATCTTCCAAGTTACATAAATATTTAAGAATTAATCTATTGAACTGTCCCTGCACTGAATCAGTTGTTCCTCTAAGAGCAGTTTTGAAATATCATATTTAAGTAAAGGTACAACATTAGTTTTGAAAGTCAAACACTACAGAAGCCTGAACAGTAAAGCAGCTAAAAAGTTATCTCTGTTTCTTTCTATTAAAAAAATAAATTTCTTCCTAGTGTAAATAAAATGTATGAGGCTTGTGGGCTGTTGGATTTCAGTAGAATGGCATCAGAATTTAGGTTTTTCTCAATTGTTTTGTAGGCAAGCTGAACCAGGCTGTGCAAACAAAGAATTAGAATGTGAAGACAGGAGATCACAGAGAAGGCGAGAAGAAAGAGGTGCTTACAAAGAAAGAGAAGCTTATGATCAGTCATCATGGCATCATCATAATGCATCACAAAGGGACTGGAAGTGGGAAAAGGATGATTATATTAATCCTAGACAGGGCAAATTTTCACACTCTCAGAGGAACCTTACTACAAGCAGACATTCAGGTGGCCCAAGGGGACGCTCTGGGAGGCACCAAAATGTTTCAGGAAGCTCTTCAAATTGGCATAACTATGGGAATTCTGGAAATGCTTGGCATGCAAGAGAGAGGGGAGGAGGAACATCAAATTGGCATCACAGTAGTGCCAGGGAGAGAAATTCTACTTGGCACTCAGAAGGAACAAGTCATTTTTCTAGCTGGAATTCCAAGAGTTATGGAGGAAACTGGAAATCTAGTTCTCATGGTGCAAATGGCTGGAATTTTGGAAACTCAGGAGATACATATTCGGTAGAGCCAAATAAATATAATAAGGAAAGATATGCATGGCAGCGTCAGGAGAAAGACATTGATGTTCTGCCATACAGAGATCAAAAAAATAGAAGTGACTTGCTTGATTTTACTAGTGATAAACTTCCTTCTGAGGGCATGTTGGATTTTGGTATGTCGAAGCAACAAGAAAGCAAAATTTCAAGATCCAGTGGAAAAAGTGGCAGTCCTTCCAGAGATAAAATGTATCGCTGGACTCCCTACCCATCCCAGAAAGCTGCAGAGCAGCAACCATGGTCTGAAGATAACATTTCTAAAACTCCAGATAAAATGGGTTCTGTATTTATGCCTCTTACCGATTCATCAATGAAAGGAAAAACTTGTGAAGCCAATGTTAGCCTTGCAAAACTTAGAAAATGGGAAGCATCTTCCCCCTGTAATGTAACCTCAGATCACCTTGATTCTTGCAAGGTAATGAAAGACTGTTCCAGTGGTGAAAAGCCTGACAAAGACAATGGCAGAAGTAATAAGATGCCATCACTGAAATCCCCCCTTCTGAGTATCACAGATGTGAAGTTACCTTCCCCAAAGCAGGACACAAACAGTCTCTTAAAAAATGTCAGGCTTCTGTTATCCTCAACTAGTGGCAAAGAGCAGAATCATTTGAATGCGCTGAACTTGGAAACAAACAGTTTCTCCTCTTATTCATCAAAGCTGAAGGGTGCATGTGGTGGTAACTTAGAAGACAACAAAGATGTGCTTGGTAGAAATCTTGGAGAGCCTATTAATAACTTAAGTGAAGCAGAGCAAAACCCCAAAGATATTCAGTCCAACCCTTCCTTGCAAAATATTCCCTTAAGCTCTTGCAAGGATACAGGTGACCAGAATGGGGAAGAAACTGGGAAAGCATTGCCAAAGAATGAGTTCAGACTAGATTCATTAGAAGATGTAAGCGATGATGATTTAACAGGAAGTGAGAAGTCAGAAGCAAGAATTGAAAAGTTGGGTTCTTCTGTTAGTTCTTGCTTACCCTGTGATACTCCAGAGGGTAAACCTGCCACCTCTGAAAAGGAAGATGATGAAAAGCCAGCTCCTTCAAGTATCGCTTCTGCTGACATAAAAGATTCTATGTTTCAGATGGAATCCACAGTTTCTCCATCAAGTGGTCAGGACCATTTGCATGTGGATTTGAAAGCCTCCCCACATGATGGAGAAGGGGATGAAGAACGTGTCAAGTCTCATGATCACTTTGAAATGGAAGGTTTTGAAAATCCTTCAGATCATGAGCTGCAAAAAGGAGGAAGCCAGTCACTAGGCCTCCTTCTTCCTGATCTAAGCAAACTTGGCCTTCCTGCCTCTCTGCAAAGAGACCTGACACGACATATTAGTCTGAAGAGCAAAGTTGGGACACATCTTCCAGAGCCCAATCTCAATAACGCACGGCGCATTCGGAATGTGAGCGGCCATCGGAAAAGTGAGACTGAGAAGGAGTCGGGGCTTAAACCCACCCTCAGGCAGATTCTTAGTGCTTCCCGGCGAAATGTAAACTGGGATCAAGTCATCCAGCAAGTAACCAAGAAGAAACAGGAACTTGGCAAAGGTTTACCAAGGTTGGTAGCTTTCAGATTTAACCATGCCTCTCTCAGTGTGTTGAGAGGAGGGTTGTTTTTCTCCAAATCTGAAATGAATTCCTTAGCCCTAAAATTAAGACTTTAGAAGGAAGCTTGCTATACCACCATCTTTTACATTTACAAATATTTTAGTTTTTATGATTGCTTGCTGCTGTGAATGTCTATCTATAGATAAGTAATAGTATTCTGCTGCTGAGAAAAGACTCTGATCAGTTCATAATGGTTACTTAGTATCTGAACATGGACACTAGCAGTATATTTGCTTTTCAAGTTCTAGTAAGTGGAAGAATATAAAATGCAATCAGGATGTGAACAATGCTGTGACAGTTGCTTATTCATTTATTCAGGACTACAACAAATACTTGCATTGCTATAGGGAGAATAAATGCTCCCTGTTCATTTGTTAATCTTTTAATCTGATATGTAGTTTGGTTTTGTGTTTAGAGGAAGCAATTATATAATACTTCACATTTGTAACTTTCTTTAAACCTGAAGTTTTTGAAGTGTCCTGAAAAGATGTTATATTTGCTTATTCCAAACTTGATTTGAAATAATTACAATAACATGATTTCTGACTTGGAAATCATGCTGTCAGTTCCTAGCCACTAAATCTAATTTTGTGATACACAAAAGAGATTCCATTGCCAGATGAGACAGAAAGCACAGAATACCAGTGTAATGAATTGCCAAATCTCTTACAGAAGTAATGTGCATTTGGGGTAAAGGGAGGCTTTCTTCTGGATTTAGCTGACTTGTTACATGTGTATGTATTTTTCTTTTTATCATCTTAAAGGTTTGGCATAGAAATGGTGCCTCTTGTTCAAAATGAGCAAGAGGGTCTAGAACTCGGTGAAGAATCTGATCTGTCTACTCTGGAAGGATTCCAGTGGGAAGGGATTTCCTTAGCAGTGCCTGGCTCAGCCAGAAAACGTAGCTTTTCTGAAAGCAGTGTCATTGCAGACAGAAATCCTTCTGCTTATAGCTTCTTCAGTGAACAAGCCAAATTAAAAGAAAGTGGGCAAAAGCAAATAACTGCAGCTAGCCACTCACATCATGTAACATCTGGGTGCAAGGCAAGTGCTGACATTGAGGCTGACTTGAAACAGGAGACGTCTTCTCTTCCTTTGTCACCATTTATGTCGGAAAGAACTGAGACTAGTGGAAGAAGACACAGCCTACAAGCCACCTCTGAGGTCACAGGCCTCACAAAACAAGAGCAGGAGAGCCCGGAGAAGAGAATACCTCTTCTTGAAAAACAAAATGTACTAGAAATCTCAGAAGAAAATTGTTCAGCTTCAAATAATGCTTCACTTCTTGCAGTGTCTAATAACATAGATGCAGCTACAGACAGTAGCTGCACATCTGGTACTGAGCAGAATGACAGCCAAGGAATTGGAAAGAAACGAAGAGCAACTGGAGTAAGTGTGTAATTTTGTTCAGCTTTGGTGCACTGAAAAATTTTTTTTTTCCCTGTCAATGGTCATTCAACCTTGGAATGATCTCTGCAAGGAGGACTTTCTCCATTTGATTGTCTTGTACATGGATAGCCTCAAACTAATTTGCTTGTTTGACTGAATTTTCTTTAAGAATCTTTTCTGTTTCTGCCTTGGCAGTGCAGGACTTGTGTTTAATCTTTTTTAATTAGTATGAATGGCAAATGCTCTTTAATTTTGATTTGGTAACTGCCATGCTATGCTGGTAAATGAGAGCTATTAAAATATTTCCATGGAAGTTCTTGGTGTTGTAGAAAGAATCTTGGTGTTTCCCAACTTAAATGGAAGCTAGGCTGTAGTAGAAATTTGTTTTTCTTGGGTGTTCCTGGTTTTATGGTCAAGCAAGGAAAGACAACCCTTCTTACAAAATTATATACTTAAAATGATGTCCCTAAATCTGAATTTGTTTCACTGTCCTGTCTTGGACTTACCCAAAGGAGGGAAAAAAATGTTTCTTATCAAAATCCTCAAAATGGTTTTGTCATATGCAGAAAGCAGTCATTTTAATTCTTTACTGATTTAATCCTCTAAATGTTCAATTAAAACTGTAGAGCACAAAATCTGACCCAAATGTGGTCTTAAACATCTGAGCAAGTAGAAGACTGTCAACTTATTTAATATTTCTTCCTAGTTGAGATGAAAACATTCCTCTTACTTTGTTGCCCTCCCTCTTAAGGGCAGAGGGAAGGATGAGTTATAGGAGAATGTGCAAAATTAATTGTATATTCTTCTCTGTGGGTACAAGTACTGGTTGGAAAGATTACTGTTTGACTTCTCAATTTAGACAAAATTCCTCTTGTAACTTTTGTTAATAAATTATTTTACTTGCAGGAGGGATCTTCTCCTGAAATTCCTAGTCTAGAAAGAAAGAATAAGAGAAGAAGAATCAAAGGTAAAAAAGGTGAGTGTATATCATACTATGTACATCTGGTATAGAGGTTATAAATACCTAGTAGTATTTTGACTTGGCTAAAATGGTGGTTCCTTAATATTACTTTGGTGCTTCTTGGGCTCTTACTGAAGTTCATGGGGGGGGACTGCTCTCAAATCTGCACCACATTTTTCTCTGAAGAGTTCCACCTTAATTTGTCAGAAGTTATTTCTAAGAGAAGACTTTGTGCCTCCTTTCTGCCTTCAGTTCATGTTCCTGGTTGCAGAGAGATGACCTTTGCTTTCCCCTGCTTAGGGAAGAGAAGTTTGTTGCCTCTTCAGATGGAAGTTCTGAAGGGAGAAGCACCCATCACTCCCTTCTAATTCAGCCATGCAACTTTCCCTTCCTACTTCTGGGTGGTCTCACCAGAAAACTTGTACTCTGCATAACTTGGGCTGTGTTCTGGTTTTGACACCTCCGGCAATACTTTTTATTTTTTGACTCTTCCTTCCCTGCCCTTAATGGAAATTAATGTGGAATGCCTCCCTCCTTCCTGCTCCTGACCAAAGAAAACCCTTATTCTGGCATTAGATAGGTCTTTCTCAAACATGCCTAACACATCCACATCACCACGCATCAAAATGAATGATCTGTGTTCTAGGCAGAATGCTTTCTTCAGGATCTGCATGATTGCATCACCATCTGGGAACTCTGGGGTCCAGAAGATAGCTTTCAAATGTTCCATTTTTCTTTTTAGAGTTATTTATATTAATAGTTGTTTGGAATGAAGGGAAAATACTATGGATCTTCTTGTTGCAACTAATATTTCACTACTTGAAAAGGTGGTGTTTTTTATCAGCCTCTGTCTTCAATGACTAGTGTCTATTATGGAGACTAATAACACATTCAACTGAGTAAAATCTCTCTGTCCCATTACTTTGCTTCAGCATCATCATTATTGTAGTAAATCTACTGAAGGAAACTATAACCTGAATGAAACTAAGCAGTGCTCAAACTGAAACTTAATTTGCTTGGAGGATCTGTGTAATGCCAGAGGACTTTAGAAAGTAGTATAGGAGGATCTTTTACTGAGTGCAGTGCTCAGAGACTCTTTCTCAAGAGATTGCAAACGTGAATCTCATGCCCCCAAATCATCCTGGATAGTAACTAATTTTTTTGTCATTGGTATCTTTTAAGTTGCCTTTCCTTGGCTTCTGGGTTATCTGAATAATTTAAATCTTGTTTAGCTTAAATTTGCCTTTGCCTTTTTGATTACATTAATAGAAAATGTGTATTTGTACTTTATGTACACATGTACTTCAAGAAAAGATCTTGGTGAAAGAGAATGACTTTGTTCAACTAACTAAATCAGTGCTGGCAAATCTATGATGGAAGTAGTTACTAGAGTCAAGGCTGAGATCCTGTAAAGAGGAATACTCAACTTTGCTCTCTTTCATGTAGATGTGGCTATTCCTGTGTATAGGTATTTGTTTTCAGCTTCTTGTAAGACTGTTGGTGCTTGACCTAATTTATGTGATTTTTACATTCTGAGGTGGTAGTATTTGCTGAGATATGATGTGTAAAGTATTTTAATGTGTTGTCAAGTGCAATTATACGCTATATTTTGTTTCTTTTTCAGAACGTTCTCAGGTAGACCAGTTGTTGGCTATTTCACTGAGGGAAGAAGAGCTGAGCAAGTCCCTGCATAGTGTGGACAGCAGTCTCTTGCAGGCTAGGGCTGCCCTGCAGGCTGCATATGTTGAGGTTCAACGGTTCCTTGTATTAAAGCAACAGGTAACGTGGCCTTTTGAGACTCTCTGAACTAGAAGTTAGCAACCTGGAAAACTGCCTTAAGTAGGACTGATTTAAACCACAACTGTTTTGCAGATAACCATGGAAATGAGTACACTGAGAAGTCAGAGAATCCAGATCTTGCAGGGGCTACAAGGTATGGAATACCATAAAACTACAACAGTGGAATGCTGACTCGCATATTCTTCGAACTCAGCATCTTGTAAAACTTGCATTTAACTTGGATTCACTCGTTTAAAATGTTCAATAAAGTTTTAGGCTTTCAAGGTTGAAGTCTTTGTTGTTCAAGTGCGGTCTGTCATCTATGGTAGTGCCCTCTAGTGGCTTTTTTACAAATTTGTCTCTTCTTTGTCTGTGTGTCCACAAGAAATGAGCTCTTGGTACCACTAAATTTTACTGTAAAATGTGAACACTTTTGTTCTGTGGCTTGTTTTTTTTGTCTCCTCTTTTGCCATTAGAAACGTATGAACCTTCTGAGCTGTCAGAGCAACTTTCCTGCAGTGTCTTAAGTGAGAGAAGAAATACCAAGTCTCAGATGGTGGCTGAGCTAATTCCTGCAGGCTCTTTCCTGCCCCTTTTGGACACTTTGTCTTCTTCTGTACCTTCACTGGGAACTTCTGTTCATGTAAACATGCCGTCACCATTCCAGTCTTCTGGCATCATACCCACTGCTCCTCCTGACTCCTCAGTACAAGTTAAACGAGAACCTGTGTCTCCAAAAGGCTCAGAAGAAAATGTGAATTCTGTACTCCAGAGCTCTCCATGTGCTTCACGAGCAGAAGAGGTAGAGCAGAAGGATGGTATGTATGGCTTATCTTTGTTTTAAGAGAACTAGCTTTAAGAAGATAAGACTGAGCTTGTAGGAAGCCACTACTTTTCGTTCACTTTCCCATTTTTATTGTCACGTGCCATTGCATTACGTTTAAACATCAATGAAGAGACGTGTCATTTTTCTTTTAATGTTAGAGTTGGAAAACTCAAAATGAAGATTTAGTGATCACTAGCTGCAGTGGCATGAAGTGCCTTGCTCGCAGAATCTTCAGACTTTATTGATGTCTGCACAGGTACAACAGAAGCTGAAGAGGTTTTTTAGATTTTTCTCATAAAGAAACCTTCAAGGTATAGCTGTATTTATTATTTAAATAATTACTTTGAAAATGTCTTCATCACATTAGCATATTTGTCAGCTTTCTACACACTTATTTTTGACATATTAAAAGCAAAGATGTTCTTTTGATGTTTGTTTGTCAATTCAATGTGGTTTTGGTATTGATCAACTTCTGTATGTGGTACATCTAAAATGAGTGTCTGCCATCAAATGAATTTGGTAAGTTGGGGAGGAAATAAGCATTTACCATGAGGTAAATCCTGTGATTTGGGGGAGAGGAATTCTCTCTGGGGGCAGACTGCTTTCTGGTGGTTGAACATCTGGTTTGTCAGCTTCCCTAGGAGGTCAGCTCAGCCTTGCTTTGAAGGAGCTGATGGCCTTTGGTTTCCCCTAACCACCAGTAGTCTCTCCCACCTGTGGAACTGTTTTCTTGCACTACTGTGGCAATGTCCTGCTTCCTTTTCTAACACCTGCAGTACTCCAAGTGCTGAGAATTAATAACTTCTGGTTTTAGAAATTTCAGTTTAAGTTGCCAGTTACTTGTATTTTCCTGTTTGTTTTGTTTTTAAGTGACCAAGTTCCTTAGCTCCCCCTTCCTTTGGGAAATGAGGGATGCACGGTGCTAGAAGTGTATTCAGAATTTAAGGGTTTGTGTGCTTTCTTCCCAGTATAATTCAACACAGTAGCTGTCCAAACCTTGTCTAAGCATTTGTTTCTTCTGTATAGAGTGTTTTCTAACAGCTTGAAGCTGTGTATGACAGTTAGGAGTCGGGAGAAGAACAGTTTTCCATTGATTTACTTTAAATACAATGTACCCTACGCTGTCAGCAAGTTTTAGTTTTATCTTGGAACTTCCCACCTGAGGAGGGTGTGGGGTGAGATGTTCACATTTAAGCTGTCTCTAGTCTCTAGTTGGATGCATAATTCCAGAGGGTCAAGTTTGTGCTGTGATGTGTTAAACAGTCCAATAGCTTTGTCCAAGCATTGCTGTAGGTTTAATTTGCTGGTTTCTAAGAGACCAAACCAGGGAAGTGTTTCAAATACTGTCAAATTCCCATTTGTATTGATGGATCCCAACCAATAAATGCAGTGAACTTTAAATGTCCTGTTCTGGATTGTAGTTATCGCAAATGCAACTGGGGAATTTCAGGGTGTGGGAAACACAGCTGTGAGATGCTGCGCGCACTCTTAGCCGCTCTCAGTTGAGAGATTGGATTCATTTGATTGTATTAGCTTCAAATTAAAATGATAGGCAGAGTATGTTTGCCCCATCGCTTAGTCCACCACAGATGAACTAACAGAGCTTACCCTGATGGTTTACAGTGCTGCCATTCCCACCCATAACTATGGTTGTGCGTGACTCCTCTACCTTGAGTTAGGTCCAGGTAACCTGGAGGAAATAATTAATGCAGATGGGTTAAGCACCAGGTCTTCAAACTGTCTCTGAGCAGCTGAGGTGTGCGTTGGTGTGCATTGGTTGATACCAGTCCTAGGGCAGTGGTGACAGCTGGTAAGGGAGCACACAGTGCAGGGTGGCAGCATCTGAAGCTGACAATGTAGGATTCACCAAAGGTTGTTTGTCAGAACTTTAAAAACGTATAGTCAGCCAGCAGCTTGAATGATGTGCCCCATTCCTTTGCTTCTGGATACACAGATAAACATTTTATTCCCTAGCTATGTTTTTTAAAGGCTGGATAGCTGACTGAAATAGCAGGTCTGCATGTGCACATAGCTTTCAACATGTAGGAATATGTACTTTACATACACAATTAGGTATAAACAGAAAAACGCAGGGAAAGCAATATTGCATAAATATTTATTGCTGTACAGATCGAATATAACACTAGTCTGTTTTCTTCAGAAGAGACCAATCAGCAAACTTCAGTGTATCCAGTTATCTCTGCAACCATATCCCTATCAGAGCTGGCAGCTTGTTTCCAGCACACTGATCAAGATGTTCACAAGCCTGCTGCGGACAGGGAAAAGGCTGGACTTTCTGAAAACCCTTCTCCTCATTCACTGCCTGTTTTCAGCAAGAAAGAAGCAAATGATACAGTGACCGAAAGCTTTTTACTGGATCAGTGTAGCCCTTCTCTTCCCAAGCATTCAATCCTTCTAGAAATGCCAATGGATAAAAGCCCCAAACTGTCAGCAGAACCATCCGAGCAACAGACGACAACCACTGTAGTCCCAGCAGAAAAAGGGAACAGGAGGAGGAGAAAGTTAAGGAAGAAGAAAACTCTGAGGGCAGCCCACGTACCAGAGAACAGTGATACAGAACAGGATATAATTGACTCTAAGCCTGCCCGGAAAATCAAGGGTGGAAAGGTTCCCAAAGGAGAAAAGGTTACTACATCCACTCCTCCAAGACAGGAGGATGGAGCTATGGCTCAAACAGCAAGAACCAAAGATGAGAATGATAGTGATGCTTCTCTGGAACTGGTGGAAGTTCCAGCACCCCTGTGTGAAGTGGTTGACGTTGGTTCATCGGAGTCGGGAGATGAGAAGCCAGACAGTCCATCAAAGAGGGATTCACGCAGCTCTGTGGATCAAGCAATCCTAGGAGCGTCTTGCGCTGGTTATGATGAAGTGAGCTCTACCAGTGAGATTGGTACAAATTATAGGGATGATGTGAAAAGAAGGTGAGACTGTAGATCTCTCAAAAGTAAAAGCATTATACAGTATTTATGACAGACCTCTGTCTTTTGTTTTTTACCCTACTCAGAAAGTCTTATAACACCAGTAACTTTTAATTTCATTCAGGAGGGGAAATAAGAGGAAGATTGAAAATTGAATTTGCTTTTTTCATCCAACAACTGGATGTGTCTTGTTACCTACTAATTTCTCTAACATAAGAACAAGGCTGCCCTCCATGGAAAGTTTGGTTTTGAGCTTATTTGTCACAGCCTATTTTCTACCAAATGCAGAGTCTTGTTCTGGAGTCTTACTTACACTAGTATTTTGTCTGAAAATAAACATGCAAAGTCCAATCTTGCTACTCTTTATTTCTGTGTTACAGTGTGGCTGAGACACAAACTTCCATATCATCATCATTAAGAGGATCAAAGAACTCATCAGGTATGTATTTTAAGCTTTTCTTCTGATACTTTGTGTATAGTATCTTGAAGGACTTGAGAAACTGCTTCCAGAGGGGAATTTTGCGCTGAAGATCAAAACCTGCACTAAAAACTGAAGTGGGAAGTAATGCATACTCACTTATGTCATCTCTTACTGAATACTTTGTGCCTTGACCCCTCCACATCCCCCCACCCCCTCCCACATGAACACTCCTGCTCCATAGTCTCTGAAGAGCTGTAGGACAAACAATAATACAATCCTTTTGCTGTTTTAAAGATCATTCTGGACTTAACATCATATAAAGGTCTTCCTGGCCTTTTATATTGCCTTCTGCCACTTACAGGCTCCAGCTGGAAGCCACAATGAAACGTGACTTTAAGGTTCTGAGCCCACACAGTAGTTGAGTGTGTTCTCATAATCAAAGTACATGTGTGTCTGTCGTGCAGAAGTGTCTTCGGAGCCAGGTGAGGATGAAGAACCTACAGAGGGAAACTTTGAGGGACACCTGGCTGCAGTGAATGCTATTCAGATTTTTGGGAATTTGTTGTATACCTGCTCAGCGGACAGAACTGTTTGTGCCTACAATCTGGTTGTAAGTAAGGCTGTGGGAATGGTGTTACATTAATTGGAGTCACAGGGATGCAATTCTGTTTTTATAAAGCCTTACTATGTAGTTAAGGAAGCAGCTGCTTTTTCAAGTGCCTAGTTTTTTTTATTCTATTCTTTTCTTCAAAACTCTTCTCACCCTCCCCAACCCCTTCTCCCTATGAGAGGAATAAGGGGAGAGAGATTGCTGCATGTGTCCTGCTTCTGTTAACTGTCCTACCCTACTCTGTCAGGCGCAGATTCTGAGAGGCATGATGGGGCTTTACGCTGATGGACCCTATACTTTCCTTTTCAGAGCAGGAAGTGTGTGGCCATCTTTGAAGGACATACCTCAAAAGTGAACTGTCTCCTGGTCACTCAGACAAATGGGAAGAATGCTGCTCTCTACACTGGCTCAAGTGACCACACTATCAACTGTTACAATATCAAGGTACTCAAACTCTGTGTTGATTAACATATACTGCATTTTTATGCAACTATTTCTTAGCAAATATAGATGAAAAAAGCCTTTTAAACCCATAGGAGCTGGATATGAGCCCCACTTCATACCTCATGAGAGTGGAGCAGGGGGACAAAAAACCCCCAAACCATAAACCAGCTAACCATTAAGTGATTTACTACCCTGATATGTTGGCTAGCTTGTCTGCAGAGTTTTTGCCAGAACAACATGACAGGATTCTGAATGTTGGGAACACTGAAGTGTAGGATGGTTGTCTGGACATGAATATCGTATTTGTCTTGCTATATTTCTAACTCCATTGCTTATGGAAGGCACTGCTCTCTTTGTAGAGCAGCTATAGAGAGAACAGGTATCCTGAGGGCGGCTGGAAGAGCAAACTGAGACTTCCTGAAGCTGAACTCTTAAGGATAAATGATAGGAAAGCTTGTCCAACCTGTGTCTTGAAGGACTAGAAAGCAAATATCTGCTTCAGGGGAAAACTGCCAGAGGTTTTTAACTCTTAAGCTGATGATTCATGGCACTACCCTGTGAGGGTCTTCATGGGGATTCCTCAAACTCAGGCATGTAAAGCAGTATTTTTCTCTGTAGTCTAAATTTCTATATATGTTAGAGATTTTGACTAGAATAAAGCTTTTAGGGTTATAACTGGATGCTGAAGTACAGTCAAGTCTCAGAGATGGAAATGAGCTGATTAATACCAGGATCAAACTGCTATGTGACACCAGACTTCCAGATGTTTTTCTCCAGCTCTGTTGGTTCAAAAAAATGCAGCTTATAGGTGAAAATGCAGCTTGTAAATGAAAATCATCATTCACTTCAGGCTTTTCCCCCTGCATTGTTTCCAGTTAATGAAAAGCTTTAAATGCTTTTTTCTATTGCCAGTCCAAAGAGTGCATGGAACAGTTTAAATTGGAAGATCGAGTGCTTTGTTTACACAGTAGATGGCGGATCCTTTATGCAGGCCTTGCAAATGGCAGCGTGGTTACCTTCAGCATAAAGGTTAGTTTGTTTAAAGATTGGCACCTCAAAGCCTGTTGCGATCCTATTTCTCTCCACTTTGTGTTTCTTTCCATTCTTTATTTTGAGTAGCAAGTGTATTTGTAAAGTATTTTGGTGTGAATGGTTGCTGTTGACCCCTTTTGGACCTTCATTTTGTCAGTGCACGAAGCTGTCCCACCTCCCCTTCCCTCCAGTTACCTTTCTCTTAACTGCTGTATTGTTGTCATGTCTTTCCTTAAGGTTCCACCTGGTCTACCAGTCATGTGTCATGAGAGTTTTCTGACACTGTTGATTATTGTGAATCCTCCTTTCTTGCCCATCGAACAAGTGTGAGAGACTTTAATGTGTTGCTGGTTTTGCCTACTCCATTTGCAGTTATAGAAGAGACTCATTCACATGGCTTTCTGGCAAAGAGGCTTAATCATGATATTTAAAAGTGAATAAAAATCATTATTTAAATAAATTATTTTTCTGATTATTCTTTTCATGGATTCTAGACTAATTTCTTAAATTTATCCTTATAAATTTATCCTGTTTTGTGTCTTTCCCATAACACTATTTCCTCTCATTGTTCTAACTTGGATGGAGGATTTACTGGACCTTTGATAAATAATGAAATATTTTTTTAAAAGACAGAAAATGGAAGCCTAACATAGGAGTAATTTGCTTGATTTGGAAACTTAGTTGTTAAGATGCAACTCTTACCACTGCTGAAATGGTGTGTTATAAACTGAAATCAGATGCTCTAACAAGTACAACACAAAAAGGACTCTGTGGTCTAGTCAGTGTCATAGCAAAGTTCTAATTCTTAAATGCCATTTTTTTCTCCTTCAACAGAACAACAAGCAGCTTGATACTTTTGAATGTCATGGCCCTAGAGCAGTGAGCTGTCTAGCCACAGCTCAGGAAGGAGCACGCAAGTTGTTGGTAGTGGGCTCCTACGACTGCACCATCAGCGTGCGAGATGCACGGAACGGGCTGCTTCTCAGAACCCTGGAAGGTCACAGCAAGACTATACTCTGCATGAAGGCAAGTGTCTCTGAAAATACGTTTTTGACAAAGAAGGCTTAAAATGGCATGGTTTTTCTTTCTTCCTTCTCTAATAGTGGAGCAGATTATGGTAGGAAGTAGAGGATTTCTCTATTTTTAAATGATAAAAATTGAGTAATTTGTTAGGAAAATTGCCTCTGGCTGGCTGTCATATCTCATGTTCCTAGCAAAACTGTTGGGGATGTGTATGTAGGAAGCATGTTTATTTCATGTGGTTAGATTCAGGGAATCTTGAAATGTGAGTTTGCTAACAGAGGGAAAGTTGGGGAAAAGCTGAAGCTGCTTTTCATGTACCCTGATGGTACAAACTTCAGAGGAAACTGGAAAAAAATGCAACTCTAGACAAGTAGTCTTTTTTTAATGAAAGAATCACTAACACTTATTTACAGATTTCTGACTCCTGAGATTAGACACTGGAACATATCCTTGTCTGACTGCTTTGCTGTGACCACTGTCATGTAACAGATAGGGGATGACTTCCATGAATTGTATTTGTCACTTTAGATATTATAGTGCAGTGGCACAGAATTTTTTGCCCTTTGGATTATGCTAGTCATGCTTGCATGGCAGCATACTGTGGTCCCTTCTTGATCCTTTCTAGATTAGTACTTGTCAGGAGCACCGTCTGTCTTAGTGACCAGAATATAAGTACACAGCACGTTCGATATTTCCAGAAAACGATGGGCTTTACTGTGTGTGTGCAGAGCAGCATTCTGCATTCAGTTTCCTTGGTCTGTGAGCTGCTGCTGAGCTGCCTCTGACAATAGTCCATAAATAGGATGCATTAGCCTGGTGGGCTGTAAGTTAACAGCTTCTCATGTCAATTGTGAAGTGTCAAAAGTCGTCGTTAGGATAGCTTAGTATATTTTCTAGCTCTTATGTAAAGAACTCGGTGCATGCCTTTTTTTAATACTCTTCATTGATTTTAAGACTGTCAAATTTAGGAAATACTGCAGTACAACTTTAAACTGAACAGTGTCTTAATGTTTTGCTTGCCTGTTTCCATATCTGTAACAAAAATAAAACTTTTTTTTGTAAGGTTGTGAATGATCTGGTGTTCAGTGGCTCCAGTGATCAGTCTGTCCATGCCCACAACATTCATGTAAGTCTCATGTTATACAGTTGGAATGAGTTTTGGTATTAAGGCAGTGAATTCCTATGCTATAAAGTCAGTATTTCCAGAATTTTTGACTGACTGGTGAGGCAAATTGCTTCCAGGAAAGGAAGTCATATGATTTTGTTAATGTGACGATGCACTATAGCTAACTAAGGAGGCATGCAGAGGATACATAAACATGCTGACTCTCGTAATACAATATACAATGCCTTTTTATCTGGGGATCTTGCTTTTGCAAATATTACTACAAACACGGGCAAAGAAAAGGGTAGGTAGTATTTGATGGTAATCTGGAAGTGCCTTCACAGGAAGTGGAAGTCTAAAAAAAGTGGTGTTTCCATTTCTTTAGTAGTGAGCATTGAAGCTAGCTAGCTACCCTATCCAGGTTAGGTAAAACTGTTTTGTTGTTTTTAAAAAAAAAAAAACCATGAACACCTATTTGCCTTTGCTTTTTCTTGATGCAGACTGGAGAGCTGGTACGGATCTATAAAGGCCATAACCATGCAGTAACAGTTGTGAACATTCTTGGGAAAGTGATGGTGACAGCATGTCTGGATAAATTTGTTCGTGTTTACGAACTACAGGTAAGAAGATAGATGGTTACTAATGACATTTACCTAATATGTGTTAATTATTTTGAATCAAATAGAAGTCATCTTTGTGCTTGCTGGTCTCTGGCCCATCCCTCTCTTTCCTGTCACTTGGAATATATATTTGTCTCACAAGCCAAAATACATGGGTTTTAAAGAATATAACCTAAATGTTTTGGTTTGTTTTTTTTTTTTTATAACCTGGGTTATTCTAAGACAATGACAGCTCAGAAAAGTGGGGAAATACTAGTTTTGTTTGCTGAAAGTGCTTAGTTGGACAAAAAGAATCACAGAAGTAATGTAACGAGAAGTGAGCTTTCATGGTGTCTATGAAGTTTGGAAACCACCAGAGGAGTTTAGTTGCTACCCAGGAAACTGCTCTTGGAAGCTTTGTGATTTGCATGTCTGTGAAAAAGGGCTATTAACTGTCATGCTATTAAATGTCTGTTTCTGTTTCTTTCAAGTCGCATGACCGCTTGCAAGTCTACGGAGGCCACACAGATATGATCATGTGTATGACCATCCATAAGAGCATGGTAACTTCCTTCTTTTCACTGGTCTCAAAGAAAAGGTTGTAATTTCCACAAGCATATATAAGACTGTTTAATTTTTTCATATAATGAAATCAACCTGCTGTCTGACTAAGAACAACTTAGAAATATCAGCCACAAAAATCAAGTTGCTATAACAGCTTTGTATTTATGTAATATTATTGTCTGGCAAAAAATTGCCTTCTAGCTTACTGTAGTCTTAAAACAATAGTTCTGTTTACAGTGATGATTGCAGTGAAGAGTCTAGAAATAGTAAAATATTCCTTCTTTTCAACCATCAATCCTGTTTGACTTTTACTCAGTGTCACACAGATGCTAGAGAAAAGCTTCACCCACAGTCAAACCTCTAGTAACCTTCGATAGAACCTAAACAAAGATACACAGTTGATTCAGATTTCTTCATGCATCTGCCCTGCAAGGTAGAGGTTTCAGAAGCACTTCTGGACAAATAACCTGCTTAAAGTAGTCATTAAAAGCACATATTTGTCTCCATGTGTAGGAATTTGTTTGCAAACTTCCTTTCAGGTTGTAAAATAAGAGGTATAGTAATGATCTCTAGTAACAGAAGAATCAAGTCTAACAGAACTGATCTCCTACTAGTTGGAATGCATTCTGTCCAAGCTTCACTTCTCATGTGAGTGAGATGGAGAGCTAAGTGCTTACAGTCTGAGGCTTGAACTGTCCCTCAGCAGCAGTCTGGTTTGGGCTTTTTCAAATGTTCAAATAAGAAGCTTAGTGATGAGTGAAAGATTATAATTTCCTGTAGTGTTCTTAGTAGTAAAGTGCAGTCTCTTACACACCATAGATTGGCTGTTATATCCTAGTGACGAATTTCCGAGAGATAAAGACTTGAACAAAAATAGCAAATCTTCCACTTGCGGAGTTTTCTGTATTCTGTGAGGACTTCTTTAACTGTGAATGTTCTTTATGGGATTCTGAGTGTCTGACATGCTTTGCTTTCCAAAAGACAATTTTGTGTGGAGCATTTGTCTGACAAAAGTGTTTTTTAAAATATCATTTTGCCTACCTCTTCAGGATCTGCATAGTCTTTCTGAAATTCTGATATTCTTCCTTATCCTGCCTCTCCATTCCTTTTTGATACACATGTAACTGGCTCAGTCCTGGAAATATATTCAACTTGACATTTACACCTAAAATTTTTTCACTTAGTGGACAGTAACATATTTTAAAGCTTTCTGAACTTTTATACACATGATGCTGTCACAATAGAAGCTATGGAAATATTTCTTATTCATTAGTAGTTTTTTGTAAATTATGAGTGCAAATCTTAAAATAATTAGGTTAGACCCATTTTTTTAAATTTAGAAGCCTTGCCTATTGATATTAGATTTTTTTTTTCCACCTAATACACTCTACACTGAAGCCTCCTTTAAAATTTGACTTTTTTTTTTTCCTATTATTCCCAGCTTGCTTATCCATAAATGTTTCTTTTACAGATCTACACTGGATGCTATGATGGCAGTGTCAGAGCTGTGAGGCTTAATCTGATGCAGAATTATCGTTGCTGGGTAATGAGCAAAATGTTTTTAGCCTTTGTTGTAGTTTTTAGGCTAATTTTCTGGGGGTGGTCACTACTCACTCTTGGATAGCTTGACCTTTATTATAATTCAGTAGTGTTTTAAAAATGTATATGTACGTTTTAAATGTAAGTATATATCACTAGGTCCATTTTTCATGGACTTTAGTATATGTGTATGCTTTGGAGCAAGGTGGTAGTAGCATCTTAAATCATTTTTCTTCCTAGCAATTTTTAGTAGTGACATGTAACTGTTTAACATCAAAAACTTCAGCTGAGTGACAATGAAAAACTGATTTACTCTTTAGCATGCTAAAGAAGTTTAATTAAATTCCCAATGACTCTCTCAAGTAAGCTTAAATCTTGCAAAGACTTAGTTCCTCTCTTCCTCCTGCCTTTCTTGCTAATGGTCTAGGCTAGGCTAGAGGCAGGAAGAATTGCTGTAAAGCTCTAATTAGCTGTAAACAGAGACCATTGAGAATGGAAATGGAATACAAAGATTAAAAAGTTACAAGAGGTGGCATGTGTGTGAACAGTCTTGGCAGAATATTGTGAACTTGCAAGAAATTAGGTAGAATTAGGTAGAATTCTTTTTCCCTGGTTTATTCTGGCATGTTTTTTCTACCAGTGGCATGGATGTTCATTGATCTTCGGAGTTGTGGACCATCTGAAACAACACTTGCTAAGTGACCATACCAACCCAAATTTTCAGACACTAAAATGTCGTTGGAAGAACTGTGATGCTTTCTTTACTTCCAGGAAAGGTTCCAAGCAGGTGTGTGGTTGAACTAACATGGTTGTATTTGGTAGTATAAAGTATTTTATATCACCACAACTGTGGGACTTGATCCTATTTTTCTTAAAAAGGGTTAAATTCTTCTAGTCTTAACAGACTTAACTGCATACAGTTACAGTCATACAAGGTTAATAGGATTCAGTTTAAGCTGTGATAGATGAAGAGTGCAGCTAGGTATGATAACTTGAGATAGGGTCCATATTATATGGAAATTGTAAAAATCTTGAAATATTAGAAGAAAATCTGATAACTCAAGATGTTATTAAGTTTTTGTAGGAAAAATTTATTAAGATGAACAAACATCAGTCTTGAAACAGGTTTTTATCCTCGTAATTTTTATCCATCACTACCCCCCTTCATGATTTTGGATGCTGATGCTGTTTTTTTCACACGGGGTTGGTTTTGCTAACAATCTTTAAGTAGCTCATAAATTTCTGAGTAAACGTTAGCACAGATGGAAGGGGGAAAAAAATTAAGAAGACATAAGAGTTGGATTAAGTGATGTGGAAAGGATTTTTTGGGGTGGGTGGAAGGAGGGTTGTTACTTATAGACCGATTGGTAAAATCCACATTTTACTTATTGGCAATATAAACTACCTTCCTGTTGAGTGATTTTCAAAATACACAACGGAAGGAGGTTTCTTTGAGAACTAAGAAACAGAAGTAGAATCCTTAATTTCTCTTTAAGCACTGGATTTGGATATGTTATGCTTATTTGATACATCTTTCTAGTCAGAAGGGAAGCTGGTTTTTATTTGACTTGAATTCTGGTATGTGAGATACTTTATATATGTGATTTAATAGCTTGGCATTGTTTTTTTTATTTTTTTAAGAAGCTTTAAGCCAAAAAATGTATGTTATCCAGAATGTCGCTTTCACTGAAGCTTCAAGAATCTTTTCCAAAGTTTTTTGTGGTTTTTTTTTTTTTTTTTGTGATGATGATTATTATTAGTAGTAGTATTATTAACTGACTTCTCTGGTTCCTTTCTAGGATGCTCTAGGACACATTGAAAGACATGCTGAGGATGACAGCAGGATTGATTCATGAAGCTTTTCACCTCCCACATTGGGAAGTAATTTTATACGTCGGAATTATTCCAAATAACATCAGTTTCTTACTCCAGTCTTTCCTCTTTCTTTTCCCACTTGGAATGCAAAAATGGAGTGGGGCTGAAATGCCTTCCTACAGAGACTGCAGGTTGTGTTGTACTCTGTAGAAATAAGGCTGGTCAATTAAGGTTTGGCCCAAATGGAAGATTCTTGCAAGTTTTTAATTAATTGACAGATAAGAATATTCCCTCCTCTTGTCTGCCTTGGTGTTTTGTTGTTTGTTTCTTCTGTTAGTTGTTGGTTTGGTTTTTTTAAGAAGCATAGTCTGAGTGTCTTTGGCAAGTTCAGAGAAATGTTGAGAACTTGGATTACAATAGGTGCTGATGTTTGTAAACTCAGCTTGAAGCCTGTTAAGTGTCTAAGACATGTCTGTGTTTGTTGTATCCAATTTTTTTTTTAGCTGATTTTAATAAAATTCTGCAAACCAGAGTATCAGAAATTCTAACAATGTAACCTGAACATCCAGTGTAAATTTTGACTTTCTTCATAAAAAAGAAAGGTATTTTATGGAGAACTGGAATAAATTAATTTTTTTTATGTTAATTGTAACTTATTTTTTCCTTGTGTAAAAATTGCTGTAACTGGCACAATATATACAGTGACAGACTACCCTAAAAACTGTACCTCCTGAGATAGTTTGTTTATTTGGAGGAAAGCAGTTATTTCTTGAGAGGTATGCCAGTAGCAGCAAAACAGCCAGAACAGTGACTCCACTCAGGTGCTTTGCAATCTTAGTCTTTTTAAATACAGGTCCTTATGTACAGGAAATAAGTAAGTGGTGTGGGCTTTTGTTTTGGTTAAATACCAACATAACCACTGCTGTCTTGATACAGCACCACAGTTGGATTCCTGATTTTATTTGGAATCCTAGTGACTGAGCTTTGCAGTCCTGTATCTTCATGGCATAGCAAACTAAGAGAAGTGCAAAGGCACTGCCTGTTTAAGTGCATCCACTTAGTGTTTTGTTTCTGTTGTGAACTGGCTTAATTGGTTTGAGCTATACCAAGTTCACAAAATCTCAACTGGAAAGAATGGAGCAGGATTTTAAAGGATTTTTTTTAAGTCTAAAGTTCTCAAGCAGAAGCTGAGGATACAAAATGCATATCACAGATAAAAGTCTTGTTTCTACTAATACACAGAAGATACCACAAAGAAGTCAGTGCAGAGGTGAAGACTGTTTCTACTTGTTTTCCTCTGCAGGTTTCCCTTGGGGTGGAAAACTTTACCCATTAAGTTCACTGAAATGTACTTCTTGCATTTGCAATCCTCTCTCCCATAATGACGCTAATTTAGCAAAGAGCTCTCTTAAACAATGAGACTAATCTAGCAAGGAGCTTTGTGTTCACTTTTGCCTAAGTTGCTGCTCAGGATAAAAAAAGCAGAGGTTTCCTTAAACTGTAACAGAAGGTAAAGACAGCCCAGTGTCAAACCTGAGCTGATTATAAATGAATCTAGCGCCTTTCAAACAAATCGAATGTACTCTTTTTACCGGGCACCTCTTTCACCACCACTTTGAGGCTTGGTATGCCAACCATAGACCAAAGAAGTTTTATAGCCTCATTCTTTGACTATAAAGAAGCCTTTTTAGGCCAAGAAAGTGATTGAGGAAAGCCCATGGATGTTCCACTCCTATCAAATCAAGGAACTTCAGGGCGTTCTCTGAAGCACACTATTTTTCTATTGTCTTAGCAGACAAACATAATTTCTCTGTAATTGCTTGACATTGATGATTTTTTTGTGAGAGACAGGAGATAGGAATGAGAAGCAGTAGCATCCTACTTCAAAGACATTGGGAATCTCTGAGGTTCCAGTGCTTTTGTGATGATTGTTTGGGTTTTTTTATGAAGCTGTTTGTGGACAGGAAAAAAACCTAGTATGTGGCTCAAACCCTAGGCTGTTTTGAGGGTGTTTTTGTTTTGCTTTTTGGGGTGTTTGTGGTTTTGTGTTGTTTTTTTGTTGTGGGTTTTTTTAATTTCTTTCTGTGGATGAAGCAATTTGAGAGAGAATCAAGTTCAGGGAAGTCTCTGAGCAGTGTAAATGTTTTCTGATGCAGGCCGTATTGCTCTAAAGTCTCTGAGAGTATTTGCTTTTTTCATGACCTGAAAGCAGAAGACTGCATAATACTTAAACCATTTCCAAAATTACTGATATTCAAGAGGATATTCAAGAGTTCTTCTGGGGGGTTTTTTTGAACCACAATGAGGGAGCACGTAGAAGTGTGGTGTAAACAATGTGAACATCTCAAGCTGTCCTTCATGGACTGTGCTTGAAGTGAAGGTGTGGAGGTGTGTGTCCTAGGGACAAGCATGTGGAGTGATTGTAGCATTCTGAAAAATGGTGTGTGAGAGTAGATTTTGTTACTTACTCCTTCTGATTCTTCACGTTCTTTCAGCTGTTTTCAGGAACGTGTAAAGATCTTTCTCCCTAGGTGTTGCAACAAACACAGTTATTACACTTTATTTGCATTCCTGATTGCTTGTTGGGTTTATTTTTTCTAGTTGGTGGAAGCAGATTCTTTTTCTTATAGTCCATGATATTTCCTTATCTGTTCTTGAAAACAGTCCTCCTGAGAAGCCTGGACTTCTGAAATCCAGCTTTAGTTTTAGCAGTGGTGTCTTTTGCTACTTCGTAGGTCATTTCAGATATATTGTAAGAATCCTAAAATGGGTAAGAAGCAGGAAAATAGTGGCATGAATGTTTTAAAATTTTGCTTCATAAATTAAAAACAATTTTGAAAATTGCTCAGGGGTTCAGAGGAAAATGCTGTGCTGCTTTGTCCTGAGGAGATCTTAAAAGCACTTGCTATGAAGTTGTTGTGCATCCATGGAAATGCCCAGGCCTCTCTGGAGTTCTGTGGGGAGATTTCCTACTTGTATAGCAGGAATTTGGTGCAGCTTTTGCTGTTGGCCATTCACTTCGTCCAGAGGCAATTGTGGAAGAGAGATGCCACACTAATGTATTGGCTTGATAGCCTTTAATGAGATCCTCTCCTTGCAAGTTAGGATTTTGACTCCTGATATACCTCCAGTCAAAGAGTGTAGTAACTTTGGGAAGGTGGACTATTTGTGAAATTTAAGAGTAATATTTGCATGAAAAGCAGTACTGCACATCTGAAGCTTGTTTCAGGACTATTTTTGTTTTCAGTTTGTTTTTTATGCAAGTAAAAAGTTGTGGGTGGAAGAGTGAGTAGAGTGAGGGTTTGTCTTGTGGTTAGCTGTGTTCATTTTATTAGGAAAAGGTTAAATAATGAGCTCTGGACTTGCTATATGGCTGACTACATATGGCAGGCCCTTTTGGGGGCAAGCCACCATTTTCCTCTTAGCAGGACTGATGTTGCGCCTGTTAAGCTATGAGCCTCCTCAGCAGCCAAAGTGCTCAGAGGCATTGTATGCTTTTGTGACATAAAGAATGGGCCAGGTGCTACTGAAACCAGTTAATATCATGCTCTTCAAAAGCGTGAGAACTTGTTGTGCTATAGGCATACCAAGCCCTGCCTGAGCTCGTAGTAGCCTAAAACGGTCGCTTAATGTTCACATGTGCTGCAGAGCTTGACCTTCCCCAACCCCGATAGCCTCACATGTATTGAAAGATAAGATAGTGCTAGAATTGGTCTATATTTGTTGCTCCTTTCTCCTTCAAATCACAGGGAAAAATAACAGCTAACTGGCAGCCCAAAATACTCTATGGCCTAATGCTGCTGCATCCATTGGGACGAAGATGCATTAAATATCCCAGCTTCTGCTTGCCTTGTGTCACTTACGTGTGGATTGCAGACTTTAAACATCTCAGCAGCGCATGAGCTGAATTCTGTAAAATAGAGGAGTTTGGCCGTGCAGTGTGTTTAAAGTAGTGTAGTTCTTAATGCCCATTTTCAAACTGTACAATAATGCCAGATGGAGGTAAATGATAACTGAAAGCTCGCAAGAAACCACAGGTTCCCGGAAACAAAAATGGGGTATTGAGAAAATATTTTTCCCTTCTTTTGAAGTAAAACACAGGTACAGATGAATCTTGGTTTTCAGGCTTGTATGGTACTATCATTCAAACAGTCTAAGTTGTCCAGAGTTGCAGAACATGTGAGGGAGGATAAGGAAACGGTTTCAGCTACTGTTTGTAAAATGTTTAATAGTGAAAGAGCAAACTGTGTAGCTATATATTCTGTTATATGCACCTGCCATCTTCTCAAATCTCATTTTGCTGTAAGTGTTAAACAGTCTTTTTGAAGAATGGAAGTGGAATAAAACAACATGATTGAATATTTAATAATTTAAGCTGTGTAGAACATGTGCCCAGGTTGACCTTGGTTTTCTTCTCTCACTTTGGTACAAAGCTGTGAGCATAATAATGAAACTTTACACAGCAAAAGAAGAAAAAACAAGAGGGGAAAAAAAAAATAAAAGTTCTTTATATTGTTATGGTTTGTCAGTCTGATTCTTCTTTGTTTTAAATAGAATGATTCTTCCACAGGATTTGGCAGAACTTGACTTTATTTTGGATTTTTTTTTTTTTTTTCCTTTTTGAAGAGGGCTAGATAAAGTCAGACGGGCCACTTTGAAGCTCCAGCACTGACAGGAATATTGCAAGTTTGAGCTTCCTGCACACCGGGAGCAAAGACCTAGTCATTTGATAGGGAAAATGGAAACTGTCCATGCAGCTGGTGCCCCCAAGATGTAGTGACTCCCTTGCTTCATGGCCCGTTGCAAAGGGAAGTTCTCTTGGAGCTGCTGGTATTTCACTCACCAGGACTTTAAGGACCAGTTTTGAGTTGCAAATCAAAAATCCTGATTTTGATCTTTTGACTGATAGATTTTGTTTTTCTCTGAATATCTCACCTTAAGAGCATCTCTGCCATATTTTTTGCATGGAAAATAGTAGCTTAGGGGAGATAACGCATGGCTGGAACCCAGGGCTCCTAGCATTCCAGTCATCTTAAAGTGATTTCAGTTAAAACAAAAGTTGAATTTAAAGGAGAATAACTCTTCTTTAGACAAACTATAGGATTTCTTACTCTTTCGGAGTAAGTTACAGTGCTAGACAACATTAAGAACTTTATAGTCAAAAGGTTTTCTGTTTCTTAGTGACCTTTTGGTTAAATGTGCTACTTATCAGAAGAACTTTGAGTTGATGCTACAATTTGTTTTTACAGTTTTGCTTTACAAGTGGATTGCTTTGTTACTTTTCACCACTAGAGAACTAAGTAGAAGGTTGTCCTGACACAAGTCTGGTCTCTTCACACCTTTTCTTGCACGTTTTGATTTTCCTTCCATTTTTATATTGATAAATGATTGACCAGTTCTGAAAGTCTGTCATCCTTGAAGCTGGTAATGATGGACCCTTTCAAGCTGAAGTGCTTTTTTTTTTTTTTTTTAAATGCATTCAAGAAGCAAACTAGCAAGTGTTCTTTCAAATTAAAAACAAAAAACAACAATTAGGTCAAAATCCAATTGATTTTATTTTCAGTTCAATTAAACTAATTGTACATACACATTCTAATAATCTTCCCAAAGTGGTCATGCTAACATAGTGTCTGATTCTGCTACAAATCACCGCTTACAGTAAAGAAATACATAAAACTCAGGAAATAGGACCCTGAGGTGGGAGGGAAGTGTGTGTGTAGATATACAAATTTGCATGTATAGGAGGTTTTCTGTCTCAAATGGGAAACAATTTTCTCAATATTATAGAGAATGTAGTTACAATAATAAACATTTAAAATGTCCAATGTGTAATTAAGGTCCTATGGGGGTACTAAAAATGAGAGCAAATTGCTTGGTTCTGATCCTTTTGCTGAGGCACTAGACCAAGTTGTACCCAGGTATTGCAGTCTGGTGTGCCTTACTTCCCCATTCCTACCAGAGCAGAGAACCAACCTCCACAGCCACATCTGTAACAACGTAAGTCATTGGATGCATAATATTATTTGAGCACAATCTCATGTGAAATATTCAGTCAGCATTTTGAAGAGGCTGAAATTATAGTATCAGAAGCAGGACAAAGAGTTAATGACTAATTACAAGGTGGTAGTAAACACCTCTGATTTTCACAGTTAAGATACAGTCCCAGTTTTGCCTGACTTGAGTGAAGACTTTCCAGTTGTCAGCATAAGCAGAATAACAACGCATACTCTGTGTCTTTACCATGCAGAAAAAGCTTAATTCAGTCATCAGTAGATTAATCCTTGTTGCCTGAAGGAAAATATCAGGAAGTTACAAAAATAGTTACAGAATATGTGCACTGATCTGCCTACTGGAGTATGGTTGACTTTTTCCAAGGGCTTCTTCCCATGCACTGTTTGTCTTGGTTAGCAAAGCACATAATTAGGAAATGTTCTTGTTTGCACTTGGGGATGATTGGAGCTAGTTACCCAAAACAGAAGTCTTGAATGATGAAATTGGCCTCTGACTCTGGTGTTACGCATACATCGTGAGCTGCAGCCACTGAAACAAGAGTTAGAATTAAAGGATGGAAGGCTTGTTGGCATCCTCCAACAAATTGTATTAAGACACCACCATATCTAGCTGGAAGGCAGTTGCTTGCTGACAGTTAATAGGAAGCATAGTGGCAGGGGGGAATTTTGTCTTGGGCTTCTTGCTCCTATTCCTTCTTCCCTTGCAAAAAGTGAAGAGGGTTTTTTTTTATAAAGGTCTCCCTAGCAGAAGACATGTTTTTAAGTTGAAACTTTCTAAGTCTTCTTAATAAGATTTTTAAAAGGTAGAGAACTATGTTAAACCCCATTATTAATTAATGCCATATCAGTATGTTTGATTTAAATTGTCTCATAAAAAAAAAATCTCAAAAGTTTTTTGAAGCACTTCAAATGTTTTCTGTGTAAAATTGGTACCAAAATTTTTAGGAGGTTTTGCAGCCTCTTACCAATTGGATGACAATTTCAGACCAACTCTCATAGACTCCCTTAAGAACATGTGCAATGAATAACATGATTAAAATTTCGTATTGTGACATTGTGTTGGAAATACTGGCGTAAAGCATTTTACCTCCAGGACATTGAGCTTAATGATGCCGTCTCCATCTTTATCAAAGGCGTGGAATGCCCCTAAAGCAAGGAAATAATACATGGAGTAGATTAAATTGCTGTGTATGTAAAGATGATCCCAGATAGCAAACCAAAGTGTGTTCCTGTTGTGTTATGCACACTTGTGCAGGTATTTACTTAGGTGGTCAGCAAGTTTTTCTGCTCTGATTCTCCTTAGCTAATACAAGGAGAAACGTGGTGGTTTCTTTTGTGTTTGTATGAGAGGGCTGTCATATTTTAGATTCCCTAAGCACATATCTTTAATTATTAATACTGTATATAGGCAGTAGTGCTTTAAACAAACATTGCTTTCTGTACAACAGTGTGTTTTGGGGGTGAGGAGGGGAGGCAGCACAATAAAACTGGGGCAGCCACTCACTGAACATGGCATCCAGGCGTACGAAGCAGCAGATGAAGCTGTCAAAATCGATGTTCATGTTCTTGTCGGCATATCGCATGGTGATGATGTCGTAAAGCTGGTTGTTCAGCCGAAACCCTGCAGAGGACCAGAAATGGGCATAGCTGGGCTGTGGCCGGGGGAAAGCACTGGTGCCGGTCAGGCCTCCAGGAGCGGCCTGGCCGTAGGTGCTTCCCAGGCCCAGCCCAGGCTCAGGCTGGAGGGTACTGCTGCAGCTGCTAAATAAAATGAAGTAAATCTCCTTATGGAGCTTCTCTGTGTCCAGCTGCTGTCTTAAAACAAGAATAACATTTTGAAATGATGATTTGGGAGGGCCAATGGCATGTGAGTTACCTCACACTGTGAGTATGAAGAGGAGAGGTCTACACCAAAGAGTCTGCAGTTTAGCTGAGCCTGATGTGAGCAAAGCAACAGAAACTGGGTGACAGAAACATAGGAGGAAGTTGCTATGAAAACACAATTACACAGTGGTCAAAAAATAGATAAAGAGGTAACTCCTTGGTGTGGTGTTACCAAACTGTGGCACTGACTGCTGCAGTGTGCGACCGTGTTTCATGAAGGGTCTGCTGTGATTTGGGTGCTGCTGGTTGTTGGCTAGTGCAACATCATGCACAGCCTACATTCAGTAAGACTGAGAAACTTATATTGTAAAATGTGTTCTTAGTGCTAAAGTCAGGGCAGGAGATATTGATTTCTTTCTTTTTTTTTTTTTTTTTTAACATTGGCAACTTTCCTGGTGAAAATGGAAACCTGGAAAATAAAAATGGCCTGTATTTCTACTGCAGCAGGAGTCCAAATCCAGGTGTAGTTTTGTCCTTAGCAGAGGACTGAATCACTGATGTTTGGTAAAGTATGAGGTAGCCATCTGTTTCTGTTCCTTGATGAACTGGTACCTGATGTGCCAAAATACTAACGAAGATGAAGTGTCACTGAAATCATCCCATCTAGGTTTATAGTGATACTACAGATTTTCTGAAAAAGGAAGTCATTTTGCTCCCTTAGAGAGCTGGTAAAGACATTTGCTGGGGCAGGCCTGCTGTCCAGGGGAAGAAGCACACCAGCGTGTTTGAGACAAGAAGAAAGAAAAGTCATAAGCCTCCCATTGCAGGTCAAATTTCATTAACTGCAAGTTTTGCAAAAATGCTTACTTCTCACTGCACAGGTAGAAGAGGAGACTGAGCCTGCAGTGGCTTAGTGCCTAAGAACTTGAACAGGACTCAAGAAGTGTCCATCCAGTTGCCTCTGATGCAAACTTGGACACTGACCTGCTCCGCTGTGGTTTCAGTGTCTGTACCCTTGGGTTGAAGGTTTTTCACTGTTCGTTGTTCATTACTTACACAAACATAAAGAATCCACAGCTTTAATAAGAGCAAATTTCTTCAGAACTCCCTGGTCTCCCTGAAAAGCAGTACCCCACATGGGAGATCCTTAAGACAGCACAGCATCATTCATTGGCAAGTTTAAAGAGCTGAATAAACCTATTTGGTTGGCAAGATGCACAAGGCTTGCTCTTTGGATATTTGAGAAGCTCTGTTGGGGGGAAAAAAGAGACTTTAATTTCTCTAGGCTCTGTCTCTAACGGACAGCACTGTGTTCCCGATCTCACCCTGTGATACATCAAACAAAGTAAGCTTTCTTCAGCTGTTGGGCACTGGACACTGTGGGAAGTACCTGCATCATTGACTGCATTGCGCATCTCGTAGCTGTTAATGGTTCCTGAATGATCCGTGTCATAACGCTTGAAAATTTTCTGGAAAAAAGAAAAAAAAAAAAAACCACAGCAGAAATAAAAGCTTGTACATCTGTTGAATGTACCCACTGACTGGATATGGGGTGTGTGCCTCAGGCACTTGGAGGCTTTGCCGTTTGCTTTACATTGCTACTGCCAGGCAGTCTGGGATGTTAGCACAGAGCTTCTCTCAGTTGTAAAGTAAAATAATTTAGATCTGTACCATGAGAAGCAAAAAGCTCTCCCCTAGAGAATCTCCTTGTTTGACTTTATGTGCTGTTAATCTTCTCTCTTGACTGCCCTAATTAAGCCATTTGTGAGGCCTGGTTCTAGTTCCCTCCTCCTCCTCCTCCTCCAATTTGTATGCCTCTCTGCTGTTCTCATGGGGGAAATTCTTATTTGAGTGCCTGGAGCTTCAGAGATTTAGGCTATTTGCTTAGGCTGTGAGTAGGATGAGGAGAGACATTACTTTTGGTTTTAGAGGCTAGTTTGTAATTTCTTTTTGTTTTAGTGTATGTAGAGAGTTTTGGGTTTCCTATGCAAGGTTTTGCACTGCTAAGAACAGCGCTGCGGATACCAGTAATACCTGCCAGCTTTTAATCTTGTCCCAGAGATGTCGAAACTCATCAAAGTTTATCTTCCCTGAGCCATCTGTCTGTGATGCAAACATTCAGGTAAAAAAATCCACAATATTTTTAAGAGAAAATTAATTAAATCTGCAACTACTGGTGAAGGGACAAATGTGAAACTGAGTTCAGGATCTTCTCGGCATTAAGAGCTGGCTGAGTTGTGCAGTAAAATATTTGTGAACGTTTTGGTTATTGTGCATAGTATTTTGTTTTAGGACTGTGAAAAACTGTTTGTACTTCGTGTAGAAACAAATATCTGTTACAGGAAAGAGTCTTGCTTCTGGAGCTATTATAAAGTACATGAGCAGGGTGTTTTACTGGGCTCTTTCCAAATACTTCCAAATGTGAAGCTTACCTAACGTTTTTAAAAACAACTGAGCTTCATTGTAAAGCAAAGCTTTTCATGCTTTGCTTAAAATGAATTGAGAACTAAGCAAAATGTTGACTAAAGCCTTTTACAAAAATGTGTTTAGACTCCAACAATTATGGCTCTGGGTTGTAGTTAAAATTTTTTTCCAGTTATGTTTGCATGTGCTCATGTTCTCTCAAAATCATGTGTTATGTCAAATAGGAAGACCAAGTAATGTTGTATCAGAGGCAACCCCATATGGCATCTTGTAGTGTTTTATTATACTTGCTCTGAGACAATTTATGTTGCATGCTAAGCGCACAGTGGAATGTATAATACATTGGAAACTTAAGAGAGAAATATAGTAAGTTTCTTGGCAAGAACTGTAGTTATGTTGAGTTGGTTTAAAAAAACATTTAAAAAAAAATCATGCTTTAGTACATGAGCTGACCAGTCGTTGATACCTAAGGGTATGATACTGACTACTTATTCTGTAGTTTTCTGGTCTGGGGTATTTTCATCTGCCAACTACACTAATGTTGAGATGACTGGAGTCAAGATGTGCCAAATCAGAAATGCTGTGTTATCTGACTACAGACTATAATGAACTGTTCTGCTTCCCTGGTTTACTAAGTTGTGCATGTGTAGTGGTGGGACATACAATCCAAGTGGACTAGTTTGGTATCGAGCACTCCCCTTTCACCAGAAAAGGATACATCCATTAAAGCAATCATGCTGCGGCAGGATTCCAGTTCAAATCCTTCTGTTTTTAGGTCCTTATCTGAAATAAATGATCCCAGGTGAAAACAGATCATGTAGGTCAGCAAGTGCTTCTTTGTTTTAGGTGTAACTACTCACACTAGAAGCCAAACCTACTTCCAGTAAGAAAGGAGTGGTAGAAAGATCTGAGAAGACTCTTAAATAATGTTATTGCTTGTGAAGTAGAAATTACTATTCTTGACCTGTTATATAAAATAAAAACCTCCAGAATACTCCAAACTAACTTCCAGGTAATGAACCAAGCCCAGGGTCTTTAGGCTGAAGTTTGCTAAACAGGGAGGAAGGTTTGCCTCTCCATTAGAATTATTTTTGGTTTTTAAAATGCATTTGCAGACTGCAAGAAATGCTATATTATCCTGTGTGGTGCTCCAATGAACATTTGTGCATTTCTGAGTTATCTGTACTTGATCACTTGTAGAGAGCATCTCTATGAAAAATTCAGCTTGCTAAAGTCTGAGATGCGAAGTCCATGGAAGCGTAACTGAAAATTTGCGAGTCTGAAACCATAAATAATTTTTAGAGTGCAACTCAGGGGTGGAGGATTACATTATATCACAGATTTCTTTGTCCAGGGTTACTGAAAAACATGCTCAAACTCACGTTTTTTTACGACGTTATTGAGAACATTCCTGAGTTCTTCAGCATTGATCTCCATGTCCTGGTGGGAAATGTGGTGAGAATATCATTAATTACAATAGTCTGTATTGAGCAGATCATTTTATAGATGGATATGCTAAAAGTATGGTCATTTCTCAGTATGGCATATACATGCTTCAAAGAGGAGAGCATTCTAGTTCATATAAACATCAGTTCAAATCTTTCTTGAGGCTGCAGTACACAGTAGGTCTGAAGTTACCATATAGTGCTTATTAAACTACAAGAAGAACAACCAGTAATTTCAAGCCACTGTATAAGCCAAAAAAGCAAAATGTGAAAATCCCTGTAATGAATTTGCAGCCTCTTGATTTATGCAGTTCTTTGATTTGGTTTTACTTCTAACTTCCCTCATTAAGCGTACACTGAAGGGCATTGCATTTCTAACTTGTGTATTCATGGTATGCAAAATAGCATCTTGTAGTAGTGATAGAAGTAAAAGCCTGAATTTAAATAAGGCTCAATGGGAATAGCTTATATGTACATATGAGGATAGCTGTATACTTAATTGGATTTAGATTTGGCTTTGCTTAGCTTCAGATCTCAAAGGAAATGTGTCAGAAGGAAATTTAAAGGAAATTTTGAAGTTCAGTGTTGTGAATCCGTGAAGCAATTGATTTAGGTGCTGTTGTGGGTAGGCTGCTTTGATGGCAGAGACAGGGATCAGCTGCATACTCACATCCCCTGCAATCTGTCGGAAAATATTCCTGAACTGTTTTTCCTCTTCACTCCCCTCACGAGCTTTTGCTGAAGGACGCTGAAAAGAGACAAGCAAAGAAGAGATACACCCTTAGCCCAGCGGGGAAGGAAAAGGGCCTGGATGGCTCACGCGCCCTTGCGCAAGGGAGCCTCTTAGTGAATCTGGAGGTCTTTTGAGGAACAGGTCGTCCTGTTCCTTTCCCCTTTTTTTGGTTAAATGTGTTCCTTGGCAAAACTGCTGAGTATTTAAGTTCATCCTCTTGCTTTCCTTTCTCTTGGAAGGAGCCTAAATGATTACTTTCACTGGCAAATGTTTATCTCCTAATTTTTGGTTTCAAAACATTGCAAAGGAGAAGTTTAGAGCACAAGAGGCGTATCTGATCCATAGCTACCCTGTAGGCTGTGCACTGACTGGAGGGACGCGGGCCTGAGAGCTCTTTGTTATGTGGGGGTGCCCCTTGCTGGAGACAAGTGGCACATGAGACAGAGGAAAATGATAAAAGTGAAGCTTTTTCACACACATGCAAAGAGCAAGCCTGAACTCTGAGGCTGATACTGAAAAAGGAAACTGTATTTTGCCAAGAAAGGTTGGACCAGATGATCCTCAAGGTCCCTTCCAACCTGTATTCTGTGATTCTATGATTTTACATCATTGTCCCACCCCCCACCCCCCGCCATTAAATTACAAGAATTAGTGTAACAAAGAAAATTGATTTTATTTGCTTAGTTTTTGGGACTTTTTTTTGTCTAAATCCACTGTGCCACCTGCATGCTCTGACAGTCATGCAGCAGAACAGCACGCTCCCAGTCAGCAGACACTCAAGCTGTGCCTCCAGATGCCATGAGCCTGGGTGCAGGATCTGGCTGTGGCATCCCACATCCCCCACCCACCTGCAGGCAGAAGCTCTGAATTTGCTACCCTGTTTTCCGCCTCTCCAGTAGTGAGAGAAAAGAGGAGGGGTGCAGGAGCTCCTGGGTTTACCCACCCTTTTCTCCTTTGACGGATGGGGACTGGTGTCCCTACACCTCCCTGGATGTGTAATTTGTAATGGGGAGAGGCTGTGATCATTGCCAGGAGCTCCTGAAGCCCCTCGGGTGCAATTTATGTGTGTGCCCAGTGTAAAGCAGGTACCACTTCAGGAGGCTGAGCAAGAGTGGATTGAACTGTGCTGCTGATGGGGAAGGGATCTCTCACAGCTGGGATCCTTGTATACCAGAGCAACCAGGAGATGTTTTCAAGCAACTAAATCCTCTAGCACATGTGTTAAATAACTGAAGGGATAGTCTCTGTTTGCTCATGCTCATTAGATCCACATAAACCAGATGCAAGTTATGCTAAGATTTGATGAAAAGCTGTTAAGTATCTTAGTGCCTTAGCTGTTAACTATCTTTGCCCCATTGCTGTGCTCTCCCCAGCCACTCTTTCATGCTAGCCAGACCAAGCTCTATTTTCCCCTGCAGAAACCTTTTTCTCATCTGCGTGGGTTTTTTCACCATCTTTGTCAGCATCTTCATCTGCTGTCAGCTCCTTATTGCTGTTTGCTCTGTCAGAAACGAAGATGATAGGCTAGAAGAAGAAGAAGGAAGAGACCAAAAGAGAAATGGAAATTACACAAGAAAGAGTGGAAGGGAAAATATTTGGCGACAACCATTCTGTGGTAAAGCACAGGCAGCAACAGCCCCTGAGACTGTGATGAGAGCAGCCAGGGCTGGGAACAAAAGAAAAGAAAGAAAACATAGGTGGAGGAATTTCTGAAGTTACTGCTCGCCTCATGCTAAAAAAGCTGCAGAAGTCTTTCTGCCAAACAATACAAAAAAAAAAAAAAATTCTGGCGTCTAGCTTTGCTTTTCAGAAAGCCAGTAACAGTTTAAATGTTTCGTGTTGAGTTCTTTGGGGGGTTGTTTTGTTTATTTTTTGTTTGGGTTTTCTTGTTTATTTAGCAAAATAAGCCTCCCAGATACTCTTGTCCCTCTCTATGAAGGACAGTAGCACTGAAAACAAACAGAATCTGAATCCTACACAGAAAAGGAGTATATGTGTAGGAGCTTTTTAGTTTTGCAAAGCATATGTTCTGTCTCTGTATTAATTCTTGAAGCATTCAGCTGTAAGCAGCCATGTGCAGTTGTTCTGTTTTAGTGCATTTAAAACAAGGAAAGCCGCTACAAGATGCGAACGTGTTAGCCTGCAGTTGCAATCAGCCTGTCTTGAGATTAAAATGTCTATTTACGTTTTCAAGGTCCTAAATGTGTTCTGTAGAATCAAAAGGAGAATCGTGGACTTTGGTGAGCAGAAACTTCAGGAAAGAGGCGTAGCTGCATTAGGCAATAGAAAGCAAGTGTGAGGGCGTGTGTCTGGAGAAGGGGTGTTTTGCACTAGAAAGAGCTGTCAGAGTGCCTGCGGAGAGGCAGGCAGGAAAGGCAGTTTGAGCAACCCAGAGGATCAAGCTTATAAAGCTGAAAAGTTTCTGTTACCCTTTTGCCCACCCCCTAGAGTGAGAGTGGTATGTGATGCTAATGCTATTTCATTAGAATTTAGTGTAGGAAGACAAAATCTTTGCTTCCTGCAGATGGCCTCTTATCCAGCGCCCTTCATTAACTAGATTAGTTTCCAGAGGCAGGAGAAATCATGATACCAAGGAACTCTGCTCCTCCTGTATGCATTGCACATGCTCTTTGCCTTGCTGGCACTCAGCACATTGCACAGTTACCCACCTTGCCCTTTTTCTTCTTCTGTACAGAAAGAGACAAAATTAAAAAAAAAAAAAAAAAAAAAGAAAAAAGGTGGTTTTAAACAGAATCATAGATTTTACCCAGATTATGCAGAGCTAATGAAAAAAGTAAAACTTCACCTCTTACCCTTTCTCACATTTATTTTTCTCTTTCCATTTCCATACAATTTTTCCCCATTTCCTATACTCATAGTTTTCAAATCTCCAAAAATGAGGGAAAATGCACCCACCAAGAACTAGCATACTGAAGGACAGCAATTGCAGAAACCATAGCAAAACAGTGTCCTGTCTCATCTGGGGCTTTGTCTGCTGCAATAAAATCTCTATTGTATCTTTAGCTCTGACTATTCCTTTTCTTTTTCCCACCTGTCAGTGCGGTGGAGACTGTACTTCTGTGCCCACAAATCAATGTTATCTGGTGGCAATCAAATTCCACCAGATCTGGACAGATACTTTGTTATCATGACAGCAAACAAAAGGGAGCACTTCTGAGCAAGGTTTGGTGGAACTCAATTATGTGCAAGAGCATTTCCTCTGATTTTTTTTGAAATTGTTAGCTCTACTATATTCCCACAAAGATGTGTAAAACCTCAGGGTGAAGAGTTAGAGCTTGTCACAGATGCTAGTTTGAATCAGAGTATCATTAGGATCCCTTTCCAGAAAGCAAGTACTTCAAAATAAGGTACTTCTTCCTTTATTAGAAGAGATGCCAGTTTCACAAGCAAAATATCTTGGAGAACAGACCTAGGCCTCTTCTGGTAAATGAATAATCTCCACTGATGGAGGCAAAGGCAATGTTTAGCATGCAGCTTCTTTATGCCAGTAGCAGATTTCAAATCTAGCAGAAGACTTTGGTTTGACTAACTCAGAAAATAGTGTATAGAAAGCAAGCGTTAATAGAAGTACCTTGATGAGAAAAAAATGTGGGTATTTCTGCTAAAGGAGCTGTCACATGGCTGCAAATGGTTTCCTGCTGTAGGTTTCCCTAGATGTGATGCTCCCCCTCTCCCTACTCCTATTCATGTACAAAGAGGCCCAAGACAGTACTTACTGATGGACGGTCTGCCTCAATCATGTTTTCAGCCTCCCTAGAAGAAAGCAAAAAGTAAATAAATCAGGAAAGAGACTGTTCCCAACCTTGCTTGTTTCTGTAGCTGGTTTATAAGCTGCCACTTGAACTTTCCAAACAGCCAGTGGTGTGGGCTTGCTTCCAAGCATTACAGCTGGTGGCTGTAGTTGTAGTTTTTTCCCAGTTTATGCTGAGCATCCCAAGTACCACTTCCAGGAGGACTGCTGCCTGGTTTACTCCTCTAAAGAGTCTTGATAACACCGAACTTTGACAGCTGGGAGTAAAACAGAAGCTGTTTGGCCTAACAGAGTGACACTGGCTGCAATTTGCTGAGCTCTAAGAAACTAGTTGAAGAGCAGGGTGGAAAAGAAATAACTACCTACTTCTGTGTTTAATTCATGACTGAAATTAGATCTATCTGGCCAAAACTTCAGCCAGTGGCATATAGCAATAAAACTCAAACAGGTTGATTTTCATTATTAAAAATGGCTAATGATATGTTTACAAAGGATATTCTGCAAGCAGTGAGCTTCTCCAAAGACAATTCAAAGCAGACCCTTGTTAGACTACAAGGGAAGCTCAGGGAAATGAGTTTGCAGCTTGGAGTTTCTAGGGAGGTCAAGAAAATTAAAAGCAGGGTGTAGCAAACTGGGAGCATGACTATAGCAGATTAGCGAGCTCACCTCCACCTTTATGGCTGATAAGTGGATCTGTAACTTACTCTGAAAGGTTTCTTTTCTCTGAGAAGACCCTCAGGATGAATTCTCCCTCCTGGTGGGGTTCGTAAGTTGACGGGATGACGACATACTCGCTGGGAGGTAACCGGAAGCGCTCAGAGATTTCTCTCATGTTTATATAGGTCTTACTTCTAGCTTTGGAGGCATTGTAGAGGAAAAAATCCTTCTGCAAGTGGTGCTTAGTACCATGCATCTGCAGAACAAATGAGTCAATTTGTCTTCAGGGAAGTCTTACCCGTTCCCCAGGTGGCTTGTCATGCGGGCAGTACATGGTTGGGACAGAAAACACAAATGAAGCGGCAGCTTAGCGAGCAGGGAGCTGATGAGGGATGCTAGCTGGTAACAGATAGGGAGTCTGTCACCTTTAAGTCACTACTTAAGGGTCTAGCTGGCTTCTGAGGTTTGCTCCAGGGCCCACCTGCAGACTGTTGGCTGACTTCTGCTGTGTAGGCACTTTTATCTGACTGACTTATTGGATGTTAAGTTGTGTGTAACCAAAGTTCAGCTACTTTCCTTGGAGGGTGGCATGGCAAGGAACGGTGTATGCAAACTCCTACATGCAGTGTGGTGAGGTGAAGGTGCTTTCAGTGGAAACATGTCCTTGCCTGGGGAAAACATGAATTCTGTATCTGTTAAAGAAACACGTTAATCAAACGCTGCATCAGTTCAAATATGAACACTAAGTCAAGAATTGTGGGCTAATTGCAGGCAGTTTTCTGCAGAAATAACCTCCTGTAAAATAGTCAGCAAAGACAACATTCAGGCTGTCATCTTCATGTTTTCCAGGTAACACAGCCTTCAGGTGAGCTTGTTTGCAAAACTTGTGATGCCAATGATTCAGCTACTGGCAGGCTCAGAAAAACTTGTGTACTTTGAATATGTTTTCTTCAATGGCTGAAAATACCATTGATTTTTCCAGACAAATTCTAAGACTATAGAGAAAACTCTGTTCCTGCAGGATATAGGCCATTGGCATTATTTGCAGGAGGAAATGGAAGTGGTTTAGGGTGGTTCTGCATGGAGTGCAAAGGCAAAGTGCTGGCTGATGCTGCTTCCTGCAGCCCCGGCTCACTGGCCGACCATGCAAGCCATGGCCGGGTCTCATACAGAATAGAAAAGAAGGATTGAGGAAAAGGTACAAGTGAAAATGGGGTGTGGGTGAGAAGGAATTAAAAATTACTTGGGAAATGTTACTAATAAACACTCAAAACAGAAAGGTTAGCAGTTTCACTTCTGTTACATCCCTGAAAACAAACTTGACTGGACAGTTTCCTGCTGACTTACAGACAGGCACAACAGTAACACTAGCTGTGAGTATACACCAAGATGTCAATCTGCCTCCGTTCTGCTCATACCTCTTTGGGCACCTTAGGGAGAAACAGAGAGAAGAATCAGTCAGAGCTGCTAGGTGAGTCCACTTGTTTATAGATCATACATAACGGCATTCACATAGATTTCTGGGGACACAGCCAGTAATTAAAATGCCCCAAGTTAGAGAAATATTCTAAGCAATTTCTCTCTTCCTTTCTAGATTTCTTGGCATCTACATGAGATCCACTAAGATCTGAACTAAATATGTTTGTGCAAGGGACTGTGTAAATTGACTTCATGAAGTCAATAGCAGGGGCAGAGGTTAATCACTACGCATGGGTCCTGGATGTCTGTTTCTTTCCTTTACATCATTCTGACAATTAAATATTTAGTTTCAGCAAGGATGAAAGGGAGATTGAAGAATATATGTGGAAGAATATGTTAAAATCTGGCATTAAGACACTATACAAGCCTAAAAAGTGTATTACTTATAGATGGGGTAAAACCTGAGGTTACTATGGTCTGAATTGTTGCAAAGCAACAGTTGAATTTCCTTCTTCTGTTCCAGATTTCCCCTGAGTTCCTTGTGAAGTAAAAATTGCAATTCATGTAATCAGGCTGAATTATTCAGTGACTCCCTTGGTAAATGGATACTGTCAGGATTTGTGACCATGGTGCAAAGGACAAAGTCTAGAGCTGGTACCTCATAGATGGCAAAGCCAATGGTGTACAGGTTGGCTCCTAGCTTGCGTTCTTTCCTCCTATTTTTCTGCATCAGTGCGACGAGGAAGCTGCAGACAACCTCTTCATCCTCAGGATCATCATCTTCCTCCAGGAGCTTCAAGCGATACTGGGGATTGGTCCAAAATGTATCTGTGAAATCCAACCAACAACCCAAAGCAAACATGTAAAGCTTCAGTTTTCTAATGATACTCATGATCAAAGAGAACTTTTAAGTTCCCTGTCCGTGGCTCCCAAGGGAAAGGTTAAAATTGGCTAATATGTATATATCATTTTTAATGTATTATGGTTTTACATAGTTCTAAGAAAACTGCACAACAAAGGATAACGAAGAACTGTCACCTGACAAACTTCCAAAGCACCTAAAACTATCAGAAAGTGGATTTCCCAAGTGAAATCTGTTAGAGTGAAATATATCTCTTCTATCTTGGGGCAGTGTTTGAGCAATGACTTTTCCTTGCCAGGCCTACCTTTTGGGCTTACAAGGTGCTGTCACAATCATAGTGACAGAAGATTTCCAGCTATAAAATTGCCTGCCTTGTCCACTGAGGAAGCAAGGCTTTTTCTATGGCCAAGCATGGATCAGGCTGTGGTATAACTTTGCTTGTGGGATCTAATACAGGCCCCATCAAAGAGGCCATATCTCTCAAGACCCATTGCTCACCTGGATAATTGCGGCAACCTCCAGCTGAGCAGCCTCTCACCCAGCGCCCTTCATTGACGGACACAGTCCAGGTTTGGAGTTTATCAGCTTCCAGAGTATCAGGTGTGAGGTTACAGATCTCGAGTTTTGTGAAGTGCCTCATGAAATCTTCAAATGATATCCTGGAGGAATTGAGGGGAAACTGAACCCAAATGGATGTACATGGTGGGCGGTTGTCTGAAAGATTCTGGTGAGATGGAGGAGGGTGACCAACTATACTGCCACTATTAGTGCAAGTTTGGAGTGGGAGCGCCATGATTTCCTAATGCATTTGGCCTGCTGGTTGGTCAATTAACACAGTAGGTATAGCTCCAAAGTGGGGGAAACTGGGCTGAGAGGATGGTACATAGGAAGGGTGATGGAAAGCTTGTGGAAGTGTAGCATAATTAGGACTGTGCTGGTAGCACTCAATAAACACTGGTGGGAGAAGGAGGGGATCACAGAGCAGGGTTTATTGGGAATATGAAGGGAAACAGGGATTACTGCAATGACTTTAGCAGATTTAAGTAGTACAGTGTGATTAATTTTTGCTATGGTTGCATATCTCCTAGAGAAGCACAGGTTTTTGACTGATATTCTCACCAGAACTCCCCATCCTCCACGATCTTGTGCTGCAGGCGGATTTTCTCTGTTTCATTAATGAAGTTCCACTCCTCTGACCTTCAAAGGAGCAAACAAGATAGATTACGATTTGCAATACAGTTTTCATTAAAATTTCTACTCTTTACTGTAGGCCTCATACAGTGGAAAGTCAAGAGTCATCTTGCTACATCTATATAATTTTTCCTTTGTGAGCCTTGCAACCATTTATTCTCAATGTTACCTTCCTCTCCGCATGCCCAAATAAAAAAGCATTTATCCTACCTCTCTCTGCCTTCCCTTCAGACTTCCTCCTAGCAGCTGTCAAAATCTGCTGAACTCTGTTTATTTTATTTAGCTTGAAGAAAAAAAGTGTTTGCAGACTCTCACTGCTGGAGTAGCTATTGAAATTCCTTTTAGTAAAGCCTAATGAGAAGCTTTATCCAGACTTGCTCATGTAATGACATCTTGCTTCATCCAGTTCTTTCGTGGCTTAAAAGATTTTTCTACTGTCACACTTTGTTTTGAAAATGGATGTTGCTGAACTTGCTAGACAGTAAAATCTAATTGACTGTGCTATTGGGCTGGGCTCTCTTCATTTCCATTGATTAAAGCCCCTCTTGCCATCTTTTTTAGGTATTCTTTTCTTTTTACAGCTTCAGCTAAGCACTCAACTGTGATCAACTTCAAAGTCCATGTGTCAAAATTACAGCAAAGACAATTCAGACATGTCATCATTAAATGTTTGGTTCATTCACAAGCTGCATGAAGGCAAATAAAGCTGCAATTGTTTCAAATCACGTGAAGCTCCGTTTTACTCACTTGTCACTCCAAGGTCCGTTCCATTCCACCTGCCCCCAAGGGTTTCTCAGCCTTACCAGACGTATTTTTTCCCCTTTAAATGTTGTCTAATTGAAAAAGAATGCAACAAGAATAGACTGGGAGTAGATTCAAAAGGAATCATTCTGCCTGTCAAATAGCTGATACCAGCTCCTCCAGTGATGGTGCTTTCCTGGGCCATGCCCAGCCTGACCCTCTTGGGGTGAGTGCAGGAAGGCTGTAAGACCAGGAGGTGGTCAGCTGTGGCCACCTTTGCCCAAGCAGTTGAATATCCGTTTCCCCAGAAAGCCAAAACTTGGACAGGTTTGTTTCTCCACAAGGCTTTCCTTCATTTAAATATAAATTTTGTTTCCTTAGCTCGTAATTTGTTTTACTTTTCCCCCCCTCATATCTCTGTTTGGCATGCATTGTGCTAGGCCAGTGCAGACCACAGCTCCCCACAGCTGGAGGAACAGGACTGTACATACCTCTTCCACGGCTGTGACGGAGTAGGCATGACCTTTGACGAGCCCGCAAGACATCCGGGTTTCATACTGCATTGGCACTATGGTCTGTTAGACACACAATAAAAACTTATAAGAGTCATGCAAAGCCCAGCTGTCTGCTCTAAGGCAGGTATTGCCACCCAGGGCTTTTGGAGGGAGGATGACACTGTTCAGGTGTCAGGGTTTCTTGTTTTGTTCTCTTCTTTGTGTTTGCCAAGGTGACCAAGCTTAGTGTCTGCAGAATTAATGTTGTTGGTTAGAAAGGAGTGAAGCATGAACTAAAAAAGGGAAAAGTTAATAATATAATTTGGAAAAGACATTTTGTGATTTATTTTTCCCTTTGTTACCGCTTTTTGTACTCGCAACATGCTACCGTATAGGATGCTTAATCAAAATAATTAATTTTCTATTAGTAGGACTGTTCAGCCCTTTCTGGGATAGTATGTTCTTGTATGGCTCAATAAGGTTATTACATATTAACTGGAAACATCAGAGCAGATCAGCACCTAAACGAATATTTTCATCTTTACACGTGGCTGTTATCTTACCACAATGACATTAAAACACCTGATTTAATACACTCTTCCTATTAACTTACACAACTTTTAAAAAAAATAATTTCCTGTGGAAATGTACGTTTTATTCCATAATTGTTAAAATCCTCATGACTGAAATTTTTTCCAACTGACATTCAGGAAGGGCATAACTTTCTTCAGCAATGTGTTGCTCAGGTGTAAATACATTTGCTGTCTTGGTAAGCAACTGTTAGTGCATCTTGCAGATTTTTATTTGCAAATCTCAGACTGCTGTTTGTCTGGGAGATTAAGAATTGAGAGCAAGAGGGCAGGTGCACACAGTCTACTGTACTTGCAGGAGAGATGACCGAGAATAGTGGGAAGGGAAGGGTCTAGCACATGCAACGTGGACCATGTGCGAAACTTCCCCTCCTCCATTATGTCTGTCACTGAGAGGTGACCACAAGGCCCTGCCAGTAACTCTGCCATCCCTTCCTGATGCATCTGAGGGCATGAAAAAGGCAGGGCTAGAAACAGAGAATTAGTAAGGTCACACAGATACATTCTCAGCTTGCACAGGGAGGATCTCATCCAAATATTTCCTGGCTGTCGCAATTATTTTCCATTATTTCCCCTCTGCTTCTGTTTCTCTTTTTTTCTTGCTCCTGTTTTCATACTCTTTATGCCTATAACCTCATATCTATTTCCTTTTTTTCTTTATTTCTGTTCATGTTGTTGCCATCATTACGTACCAGAACCCCATTTTCTCTTTTCTGTTTAAGAATATTAACTTCTGCTGGTGCCCTAGGGCAATTTTCTGAAGTGCTTCTGAAGCCTGCACTACCTGCCTCTTTTCATGAAGAGTCATGGTTTTTTTTTTTTCTGGTGATGGCTCAGAAATGTGTAATAACTGGCAGCAACTATAGAAAGAGTTTTGCAACCTTCCTTCAGCAGACAGTCACTGGGGAGGAAATTCCCCCCAAAACATGGGTAATTTGGACAGCCATGCTTGCAAAATAAGACAGTCATACTAGGCTTTCTTGAAGAATTACACAATTTCAGTCTTTTAGGAAGACTAAATATGGGTGTCAAAAAAGGAAAAATCATCTATTTCTGCTGCAAAGGCAGAAGACAGTTTGCACAACCCAAATTTTTAGATGATGTAATTGTGAAGGTTTTTTTGTTTGTTTGTTTATTTTTTTTTTCCTCTGTAAATCGAGAGATGCAATTTCATTGTCATGGAAATGCAGGTCCCTAAAGGGCAAGGTATGACAGCTGCCTGACAGAGAGAAGGAGAAGGCAACGAGTCCCTCTGCAGATTTGAAAGCTTTTTAAATTAACCAATATGGGATTTTTCTTAAATAGTTGTAACATCCCTCCCTTTATTTTGCTAGACACTTAGGTATGCTGGAGTTACTTTGTATTTCATCACATATGTAAAACTCAACATGTTTTTCCTTTTCCTTGTTAGGCATTTTAAATGAGGGATTTAATAGCAATAATCTAAAAGAAATATCCCGAGAGCAGACTCCCCTCCATTTGTGGGCAGAGCTCTATAGCACTCTGTCTCAAAATAAGTTCACCGAGTACTTTTGTGCCTGCAGTGAGAGCTGTGCAGAGCTTGCTTTTTTTTTTTTTTCATTTCACATCCCCCACACAGTCAGGGATCTTGTTCTATTCTAGTATTTTAATTTTCTTGTTCTCTTCATCCTTTGCAAGTGAGGGACTTGATAAAATCCACTAATCATTCCTGTTCTGGAAATTATAAGCCTGTGCCACAAGCCAACAACCGTTTGCCTCAGCATCAGCAAAGCCCTCTAGTGTTTGAAAGTGCTGAAGTCTTTTAATACATATGTCAAATAGCAAACATAAGAACATGTCTTTAATGTTGGGATAGTTCAATGAAGCCAAATAAGGATTTAAAAGCATAGGTGATATGTTTCTCTAACTGTCTGTAAATAAAAGCACTGTGAAGTCAACCGCTTCTGGAGACATACGAACCCAGGCTGGCCTCTCATCTGTCCCCTGGTAGTCTACAGTGGAGTGAGTCATCTGTGCGTTTTCTAGATTCTTCACCATCCGAGCGATCAGTTCCCCAATGTCACTTCGAGGAGCTGATCCATAGGAAAAGCCTAGGTTATCCTGGTACAGAGAATGGAAGAAAAGTGTCATGCACAAAGATGAGGCAGGGAGAGAGAAGAGAAATGATACAGGAAAGGTGAGTGGTAAAAGATAGCCTAGATAACTTCTCTTCTCCCTCATTATCTCCATGCTTATCTACAGTGGTTGATAACACTGGTTGTTCTCCTGCCTCTACTGAAATTTATACTCCATAATGGTTATTGAAACTAGTTTTTTTACTTTTACATTTACCACAATAAATGAAGAAAATCTAAGGCTATGCTGGCAGCCAAAGGGTTAATTTCCTAAGTGTTTGAAGGCTTAACATCTTTGACGTGAAGACTTGTGTCTTCACAGAGTTGCAGCACCCCCATACTCATCTCATTTTACTGGGTGAGGGCCCTGAGGGTGGGAGGTGCTGCTTTTGCCGATTGCACCCCTTCTCTCCACCTCCATGTTCTGCTTCTGTTTGTTTCCGTTTTGGCACTTGCTATTTGCTAATGGGTGCTGTCTAGAGGAGATCACTCCAGCTCCTAGAAATGGATGTTTGCTATGTGGACTAAATCAAGCAGTTCCAAAAGGTGACATATGTTTGGTTACAGATGGAGAGATCCCTCTCCTCTGTCATTTCTTATGGCTCATCTGCAAAGTTCATATGGACTCACATCGATGGAGCTGGCCATGAGGGATCCTCTGTCAATGGCATGTTTCATGATTTTATATATATCTTTAGGGGCATCTTTTATCTCATAGAACTCTGTGACTCCTCCGGTGAAGTCCTCCATGGCTTCAGTGGTGTTGCCTCCTTTCAAAGCTTCATATGACCCATGGAGTCTTGAAAAGAGAAAAGAAAGAGATTTCCATTTACACAGCTAAAGATAACTACCTAAATATTTACATCTATCTTGTGTGTGTATCGTAGAATGGTTTGGACCTTAAAGACCATCTCGTTCCAACTGCCTGCCATGGGCAGGGACACCTTCTACTAGACCAGGTTGTTCAAAGCCCCGTCCAACCTGACCTTGAACACTGCCAGGGAGGGGGCAGCCACAGCTGCTCTGGGCAACCTGTGCCAGTGTCTCACCACCCTCACAGTAAAGAATTTCTTCCTTATATCTAGTCTAAATCTGCCCTCTTTCCATTTAAAACTGTTACCTCTCATCCTATCACTACACTGATCAAGAGTCCCTCCCCACCTTTCCTGTAGCCCCCTTTAAGTACTGGAAGGCTGCTGTAAGGTCTCCCCGGAGCCTTCTCTTCTCCAGGCTGAACACCCACAACTCTCTCAGCCTGTCCTCACAGGGGAGGTGCTCCAGCCCCCCGATCATCTTCATGGCCTCCTCTGGAGCTGCTTGAGCAGGTCCACGTCCTTCTTATGTTGGTGCCCCCAGAGCTGGACACAGCACTGCAGGGGGGGTTTCACAGGAGTGGAGCAGAGGGAGAGAATCCCCTCCCTTGACCTGCTGGCTACGTTTCTCTTGATGAAACCCAAGATATGGTTGGCTTTCTGGGCTGCAAGCACACGTTGCTGGATCATAGTCAGTTTTAAAGTATCAATAAAGTATAAGTAAAGTATAATAAAGTATATTAAAGTGTAAATATAGATATGTAAACACATATACTAAAGAATTCCACAAACCATTTGTTTGATAACCCACAAGTTAAATGTGCCACCTGCACACATAAAAAAAAAAAAAAAAAGGTGTGTTGAGAATCAAATGTAGACCTCTAAATGAGTAGTAAAACACCCTATAAAATATGTTTTACCCCATCCCCAATTCTGAGGCATGAGAATCTATGGGAAAAGGCTCTGGTATGTTCAGAGTCTCTCTACGTGCTCATTTTAAGTCCTGTACACAGTGATTTAACCACCTCCCCAGCCAAAGCCTTGGCAGGGAGCCCGGCACCATCTGGCAGGTTGTTTTACTTTGCGTAGGCCTTTTCCAGGAGGGCACTCCAGAACTCGTTGCGCTGGGAGGACTTGGTAAAGACCAGCTGGTTGTTGTACGTGGGTAAGCAGTCATCGATGATGACATCCACCCAGTCTCCATAGCGCCAGAACTGAATAAAGACAAACAGAAAAAAAATCTGGGTTGACTTGGTGCATGGAGGGGGAGCCTGGTTGAAAAGCCAGGCTGAGAGAGGACAAATGTGGAAATTAACTGCTTCATAATGTGGCAAAAAGCGATGGCCGTTGGGAGGGAGGCAGCCATGCTGAATTTCTTCAGGCAACGTGTGTGGGACAGTGAGAGGTCCCTTAGGAGAGCCAAGGGAAACGTGGAAAGCAGTCAGTCTTTTCTGAATAAGCGGTTCTTCAATAACTTGTTTTTGACAGACCAGCTGCTTGTGGGCCTAAAAATAGAAGCTCTTGCCAACTGCCCACGTGTCTGTGCTGGCTGTAGCACTGCATCTGAGCAGTGAGGCAGGACCAGGCACCTGCTGCCATCCCTTTCGTGCAGGACACAGCGATCTGCAAATGCTTCCTTGGTGGGTTAATGGTCCCTAGCTGCCTGTATAGGCTGGCCCTTCTGTGACTGCCCTGTTGGAAGAGTTTGGGGTGAGGCAATTCAATCCCTCTTTCTTCCCCGTTGTCACTCACACTTCCAAAGGGTGGAGAAGTGAGAGGGAAGAGTGTGCTGAGAGCCAAGTTCTCTCTTGGGTAAATACAGTTACATCTGCTTCCTACTAGATAAAGGGACTCACCTGGAAGTGAAAGATGCCAGCATAATTTTGTATAAAGGACTGGTCATGAGGTATGACTCTACAGAGTAGCTTTTTATTCAGTGTCAGGCAGGCAATGGCAGCCAGGAACCAGCAGTCACCTGCAAATGAGGAGAAGCAGCAGAGAAAATGAAGGGACAGAGCAACTAGAATCAAAGGGAAAACCTGAGATACCGCAAAGTGGCATGTTAATTCTCAGTAGAGCATTCCACTGTCTTTCAGGAGAGGGCTCTTCTCCATGTGTTCTGCAGTACTTTAGCACTTCATCTATTTGTGCTCTAGAAATGTTCAATGGCATCATTCATGGCTAGGTACATGCCTGTTAAATAGATGATATTCCCTCTAATTTAGAAAAAAACCTAAAATCTGATGAGCACTGTTACCTATGTTAAGATTTCCCTGTCCCATGCAAATGCCTATCTGACTTCCCACATTAGTTTTCCTTCCAAGCTTAGGACAGAGACTAGCTGAGAGATAACTCTGTGGCAGGTGGAGCTCTGTATAGATGAGGTTCAGTCCCTCATTTTCGTTTTCTGCTCTCAGGATAACCCACTGTTCCAATCATCATTCTGTTGGGCCTCTTTCCTGCTTCATTTCTCTGACACGTTTTCTGCCTTTTGAATCTGTGTCTGCACTGTTGTAAACACCGTCTCCTTTAGCACTTTTCAGTTCCTCCTTCAGACTCTTGCACAAGTTTGCTGCCTCTGTGGGAACTCTGGGAAGGTGACTTTCTCTTATAGTACTTCTTTGTTCAGCAAAGGATGCCTCAACCCTTAATTAAAACCTCATAGCTGCTACTGTAAGAGAGGTTATTGGGTAAGCTTGCCTGAACAGTGTGAACTAGTGAGGTGAAAGAATTATACAAGGTAGTGAAAACTAAACCTGGTTGCAGGGAGTTGTAAAAGAAATTTATGAAACTGGTGTATATATTTTGGAAAGCCAACTCTATACATATAGCAGTACATTCTAAGTTACTTATTTCCCCATAGGAAGGATGTGGGGTCCACTGTGACCAGTAGTTTTCTAAACTATCCAATGGTTGGCAGTGGTCAGAAAGATAAATAATGCTATGAGTAGCTGGGGAAGGAACAGAAATCAAAAGAGAGAACACACTGTGTACACAGATTCATCTGTGTCCACACCTTGACAACTGTGAAGTTCTGGTCATCTCAAAAAGAAAGGCAGTTTTAAATAAATGTTTAAAAAAAAAAAAAAGAGTACTGGGAAGGTGATGAGGACAGTTATAAGCACAGAACATAGAACATCCCTTAAACAAAAAGATTAACACACATGAGGATGTATTATCATAGGAAAAAGATCACAGGAGAAGTTATAAAGCCATGAAAAACATGGAGAGCTGAGTGGGGAATGACTACAAAGCAGTGCGGGTGAGTGCCGCATGGACGACTGTTGCAGAGGCATCGCTTGTACCTAAGTAGCGGCTCTATATATCAAAGTATCTTTGAGCATCTGAGCTTAAGGTCTTCAATATAGGGGTTGTCCTTGAGTACAAGGCACACTTAACTGCAGGCCTTCAGAAGCTCCTGTCTGGAAGTAACAGGACTAAATACCTGAAAAAATACAACAGTAGCTGATCAGGTTTTTTTCTCAGTCAGATAACTCCTCCTCTTTATCTCTTATTCTTGTCTTAACTAGTTTTGTCCCTCCTCAAAGCCTGAAACACAGGCCAAATGGTGTTTTGTAACACACTCATGATATTAGTTCATGAAAAGCAAAACACCCTTCAAAGCATCATTCGCTTAAAGTTCTTCCCTAGATTACTACTCGGCAGGTATCAACAATTTGCTATAGAGAGAAGGAATCAGCAGATCTGTAGTGGTATACTGAGACAGAGGATTTCAAATATCACCTTGAAAGCAAAAGAAAATTAAGTGAGAGCTAAACTATGATGCAGACTTCAAAAAGTGCAGAGTTGGAGTAAGATTTTCATACCTAATTCTCCTTGGCAGATATCTGTTCTGTTGGCTCCCCCGATAATAAACCGTGGATTCTCACATATTTCCTACAAAATATAAACAGATGGATGAGCAGGAGAAGCATGCATTATGATGTCTGTTTGCCACAGAAATAATGGCCGGTTTAGGACAATGTTTTCCTGTAGGATAGTTTGTGGATATCAAAATCTCTTGCAGAGTTTTCAGCTGCAGAGTTTTGCTATGAAAATGTTCTGGAATCTGGATGTTCCAGTCTTCAAACAGAGTTTGCTCCATGTATCTACAGGGTTTAATAGCCAGCCTGGGGGCTCCCTCTGTACGGGGTGCAAACACATTAAAATAAGAAGAATAGGGAAAATATTTTTCTACACAATAATGAAAAAAACCAAAACACTGGAGGAGACAGGAGAGCGGGTAGGTGGAAGGACCATCATTTTAAATTCTTTAAAAATGACTGCAGGTTTAAGGTCTCCAATTTACAGTATCTAATATGCTGGGGCATTAATAGGATTGAAGAATGCATTTCATCAGGAATGAACTTCAGTAATACTCCTCCTTAAAATATGTTTAATTCTCAGGAATAATCAGTTGCTGGTTAAGAGATTTTATTCTTTTCCTCATGTTGCAGTATTTAATCACCAATGCTGCATTCAGAAATGTATACAGATATCATCTGTCTCTGAGGACAGGAAGGTCTTCTTTTGTCCTGCACTTAAGACAATGTATTGGATTTGTCAGTATTTACATTAGTACAGAATGGGCACAAGATACTGTACAGGCATAAATAATTAAGGGACTGCTGTAAGGAGGGAAGGACCATGTAGGAACTACCAGAGAATGAGGTGGGACTGTTGCGGGGCTACAGCGAATCTTTTCTGTGTGGGGCAAAGACCGGCGGGGTATAGGAAAACCAAGGGAAGGAGGCACAACCTGTGCTACAGAGAAAAGAAGTCCCCGCTTATCCCATCTCTCATATTTATTAGTATGGGGAAGAAAAAGAAGATGCTTAACTTTTGGACCCATCTCTTGTGAGGGTAAGGAAAGAAAAGTATTGCAACCTGAGGACCGCTTCCATGCACAGCTGCAACTGGGGAAGAAGACAAAGTATAGTCCAAGAACCCAATCTGCTGGAAGAGGCAGGGCTGGAGTGGGAAGGAGAAAGAACAACTGACAATTGCTTGTGTGGCAGTGCAGGCAGCTGGTGCTACCTCTGTGTCTAAAGCTTTTTTCCCATGGTCATCAGAGTAGCCCTGGATTTTCCCAGACTCATGTTTCAGGTCTAGTAGTTTCACTTGGCTTGAACCCGCTTTTTTGCTCCTTCACAGTAATCAGCAGAGTTGCTTTGATGTAAATATTTGGATTAGTCATATAGCCAGATAGAGAGGCCAGCTTCCGGCTGCCCCCCCCAGCCACCTTATTCTCCTCGAGGGAGGGAATGGAGCGGTTGTCCTGTTATTTTGGGCCTTGGTCAGCTGTCCTGGAGTCCAGTTCTGTCAAGGCAGCTGTTTGAGATGCCTTCATGCTTTTCTCCACCCACTTGCTTTGTTGAAAATATTCATCCTCACATTGCTGTGGTGCTCTCCTGAAAACCAGCTGTGAAATGCCAGGTTTCTGAATTGCATTTTTTCAACCTCTATTACTGTATTTTAGCTTGATCCTGCTCCTTTTGAAGGAACAAGCTCTGAAATCCAGCATGCTGTGTTTTAGATGAAGGTAGTTAGATGCTGCCTAAGTGTTTCCAGACACTAAATGTACAGCAATGATTGTTCCTTAGAGCAATTTATTGCGTCTTGGGCTCGTTTGCTTTGGAGGATGGTTGGTAAAGGAATGCAAAGGAGGGAATTGTACAATTGTCCTATTGGACTGATTTAGCTATGACAGAAATGCTTTTCTTGCATTTCTTTATGGTGGCCAGATGCGTTTAGTATACTGTGGATATGCTTTTAATATTGTATTACTCTAGTTCATCTCCAGCTGTGCTAGTTGTGCTGAGTACAGCCAAAGTTACAGGAAAAGATTTCAAGGTCTTCCAAGGCTGATGAAAAGTACTCAGTCAGCAGAGCAAGACAACTTGGTGTTCAAGGTGGCAGGTCTGTCCTTCCAGTCTTCCTGGCTCAGCAAGGGATTGCTCTTCATCTCTTAGGTCAAGTTATCACTGAGAATCCCAATAGGCTGCACTTCATTGATGCAATGATTCATCTAGAAAGAGTCTCCTCTGATCTGAGTGCCTCAGACTGCCTTGGTACTATGCAAAGCACCTTTGTGTTCACTGGGTTGATTCAGTTCACACTAATTTCTTTACAAAGAGTCAAAGTTACAGCAAGGGAGGCAGAGAATCCTGAGAAAAACCCATTAGTAATGCATGCTGCTTTCTGGGCAGTGGATACTTATGAGTTAATTGGGAGGGAGCACTGGCAAATGCAAAGGTAGCATGCAACTAAAAAAGGCATTTGACCTTTGTTATATTTTCATTAGCTTTTCTTCTGTGTCAGGAGAAATCCTCCAGTAAACTTATACTGTTGCAGCAAAAGGCATTCATTCCTTTAAAAATAAACTATGGTATTCTAAGTAAATTCCCTAAACTGCTCCTATCAAGTAGAGGAAGCATCTTCTTTGGCCTGCCTAAGACAATTTGTAACCTCATGCTTCTCCTTTGGCCTCTCACGGTCTAGACCGTGCTATTAAATGGCTATGCTTCAGACTTCAAGGCAGAGCTTGATGTTGTCAGACACCAAGCTGGTTTTAGAGGTTCAGAGTTGGATTACCCTCATCTGAAAGTCCTGCCTTGGTGGCACTAAATGCCATCTTTGCTTTGTGGTACTGCCCGCAGAGGCACATGTTTTGTGATTACTAAATTCAAACAGCTTCACACCTGTGCAGCAGATGATCTGAGTGATTAATTTTCATTCTAAACAAAATCCACTAGTCTGCTGACTTGATTTTATTTGTATTCATTTATGAAAAGAAAGCTCATCCTGCTGCTTTTCTTGGCTATGGAGAGGATTATCATAGGGAAGCCATTGAAACTGGCAGTTGATGCTGTGACATCCTGGCTGTGAGCAAGGAGAATGACAATGGTACATTTGAAAGCACAGTGTCACGGCAGAGCCTTCCTATTAATGTCCTAGTGTCATTAGATCCAAACAGGACTGCAGCAGGACCTCTCAATACTCTGCATTATGTTATAATACAGGCTTTTTCTCAGCTCTCAAAGATTGGTGACCTCATCCCTGCTCTCAGGTGAGAGAAGCTCTGGCAGGCACTATAGGTGGGGGAGGCTGAGGCTGTTAAGAAAGCTTAGCAGAGCCCCTCACTGAGCTGGATATAATCTAGTGCAGGTGAGAATGGCTCTTTGGGCTTCTCTTACCTTCTGTGTGTGAGCAAATGATTTAATATTATGCATTAACTGAGGGGGATTTTATCTCCTCTCTACGTACCTAAACCACGCTCATGCATACTCTGAACAGAGACACTGGATGGATCCTGCCGTCTTTACTCAGGGAAACTTTCAGGGCTGTCACTTGGCTTTTTCCCAAATTGAGTATTAGGAGGTCTGCTCTGTGCAGAGCATGGCATGGCATGGCAGTCACTAGCTGGGTAGAATTACAGGGGCCTTCTCTCTGCCCCCATGCCAAGGCTCACAGTTGCCCTGTGTGGCAGCCGTCCTTCTGTTGGTAAGGCACAAGACCAGTCCTCGTGCCCTTGCAGCAGCAGAGGCCAGTCGTTTTGGGAGGTGGCAGAGGACTTGACCTCTGGGTAGCACCGACTGCAAGAGAAGAGCCTGTAGGACCAGACTCATGAGAGAAAGGAGTAGCTCTGGGGATGCGATGCTGGACGCCTCTCTCCACTTCAGTAACTAATTGCAGGAGCCCCAAGAAAAAGGTCGAGTCACAGCACGGCCATTGCCAGGAGAAGCAGAGAGTGCCCAGGTCCTGGCAGCCAGAGCTGCCCAACGCTGGGCTCAGTGGGCGGCTCAGTGGGCACCTCAGCTCAGAGGTCATGGGAGTGCCATCCATGTGACTGGCTTGCCATGGGATCCTGGGTGCAAAAGCAGCCTCATAGGCTTTCCATACACCAGCACAGCGTGCTGAGAGCTGCAGCGAAGCAGCACTGTTCAGCTGAGGAACGGCATCATCCTTGGTGCTTGGTTATTGCATTGGTAACTGGCAAACGTGTGCCTAATAGATTAACTTTGTGATTCCTCAAATAATGCTCAGAGCTTCTGGAAAAACTTGCACTCAACAGTCCCATGTGGATTCATGTCATCACAAATAATGCTCATTTAAGGCCAGCACTAATCTTTCATGTATATTATATTCTCAGACATTAATCTCGTGTAGCAGGGTGGGGAGCTTGGGAACAAATTGATTAGGTGGCATGACTAAGGTGACTCAGGAAGCCAGAGGCAGTCAGGAACAGGTTGCCTATTTCCCAGCTCTCTGTTTTAAATGAGATCTTAGAGCATTGATCACTTGTTTATTTGCTATTTCCAGGGGTATGTGGCATGTACAATATGCTATAGAAATCAGGGAAGGGATCTAGAGTGAAGCCAGTGTTAGGGTATTCTCTCAGGACTTCTGAACTGTCTGGTATTTTGTTTTCTTTCAGAATACGTTATCAAGTCTGATTCAAGTTTGACCTGAATTTCAAAGTGATTAAAAATTACCACTTTATAAGACTATAGTTTATAAGATAGTTGCTTTCTTTGCCAAAAAACATGCCATTGCAGTTTAAGAACAGAAGTTGTCCATATCTTTACAGACTATTAAAAACCATGGCCTGTGCAGCTGAATCTTTACATTTGCTGCTTCAATGATTGCTTTGATCTCTTAGCAAAATACTCTTTAGCCCAGTATTACTACTTCTTATTCATTTTGATGATGTTCTGTTAACGTGTCTGCTGTGGCTATCCGTGTATCTAATATTATCAGACAAGTCTTCCTACCAGCGCTAAATAACCTACAGCTTCAAAACCCAGTGAAGCAAAGTCCTGCATCAATCTGAGATCAGCACCAATAGATACAGGTCTTTTGCATCAGCACCCAAGAGAAGTCTGACTTTGCAGTTGTGGTGTGGATGACGAGGTAGGGGACACATCATAAAAGAAGAAAAGGTTATATGTGAGTCTCCCCTCTTTGGGGACCTGCTGGGTACAGCAGTGACCTGAATTACAGGGTTTGTTTTAAAACAAGCACATTTGCAAGAGTAGGCACAGGCATCTCTACAAATCAGGCCCGGTGTGTCCCTGTCAGGACAGCCATCTCTGCTGGGGTCAGGAACGACTGGATCCATGATCCCACAGCATGCCAGTACTTGGCCGGCGCAGACTGCAGCTCTCTGCATCTCCTGCCTCTGCTCTGTCTGCAGCTGACACCACAGATACATCAGGTGAGTGAATGCTTGTGTCAGAAGAACACAGATAGCTTTGATTTTGGTGTTTAGGTTGTATTTTGAGTCTTACACATCCCCAGTTTGTTGTTGCTACATGAATAATAAGTATGGAGCTTCCAAACTTATTTGTTACTGAGTGGCTTAAAGAAGTATCTTTGGGTAGAGACCCTGAAGTCTGAACTCTGCCAAAAACAAGGGCTTGATCTGTGCATGTTCAGGTATATTAGACAAGTTTGAGGTTACATTGTGCTTTTTTAAATGTTTTGATGCTTTCCTATATGCACACTTGCAGTCTGTCTGCCCCGGGGTGTGGGCACTCATCCACTGTACTGCTATCTCACTTTCCTCTCTGTAGAAATAGGGGAAATCCCATCCCTTTAAGATGACTGACTTGTGGCTGCATTTAACTCATTCATCTGCATTTCCAGGCACTGATGCAGCCGTGGTGATGATGAAGGAATGACAGAGCACGTATGCACAGGGCACAGCAGATGGGGGACTCATGTTGCTCCCTCCACATTGCTCACATTGTTGTGACAGCAGCACGTGGCCTTCCCCTGCGCCTGTAACAGCCACCCATGAGAGCTCCTGGTCTCACTATTTAGTTACGTTCCTGTGGTTAGGAACCACTGACTTTGCCACTGAAGCACAGATTTGGGTGTTGGGGAAGTATGGAAAATCTAGAAGAGGTGGCCAAAAACTGCCAGAGAGAGGGAGATGAGGAAGCTCCTCAGAACCACGTCCTCGCTGCCAGATGGGGGACGGCGGGGGCCAGGGCAGTGTCCTGGGGGCTCCCTCGCTGGAGGGGAGCAGCTGCCCAGCAGGAATGACAGGGGAAGAGGATAACTCCTCCTGCGGCAGGACAGGGAATCAGTTGGGAATGGAGGAATTAGTCCTCTGCCTGTGAGAGAGACTCAGAAAGAAGGGGAAAGAAGAGGAAGGCTGGCTGGGGAATGCCCACAAGGTAGGAAAAATAAATGGGATTAGTAGGCAGGAGTGAGTCCTCACAGTGATTACAACACCCACATTCATGGTGAGTGGATAATATGTTAAACAACCTTTGTAAGTCTGCTAAGCAATGTTGGGAACAAACAACTGAATAAAAGCATGGTTCAGACCATAACCTGTCCTTTTATTTTCACGGATTAGGAAAACAGCAGACTACTAAAGTAAAGCTGTAAGTGAAATAAGGTAGTGTTTAAAAAATAAGCCTCAGCAAACCCAGTAACTTGTTGCAGAATGAAAAGAATTTTTCCTTGGTAGTTTCAGACAAGAAAATCCCTAGCAAATCAAGCAAGAAGAAAACTAAATTCCATATTTCTTTTTCTACATATTTCATTCCATCTCTGTTTGTTTAATTTTGGTTTATTGTATTTTAGTCATTATATACTCACTCTCTGAGCTTCCACAGCTCTCACTAGTTCTCTTCCAGGAGAGCTCTAAGGAAATACATTTCCAGCTTATTCCCTCCACCTCCCCTGACACACACTTTCTGCAAAAATGTAAGCTCAGGGTGAATACTTCAATTTACAGAAAGTAAAAGGCACTCAGCAAACATGTTACTTACACGTGGTCTTTTCCATTCGAACTTGATGGGGATTTTCTGGCTATAGAAGAGGGAGGACTCATTTGGTGGGAAATCAGGATCTTCATAGAGAATGTTTTTCTCCAGGCACTTCTTGTGAAGCTCTTCATAGGTCTTCTCCTTTACTCTGATAATGGGCTGGTTGCGACTTATAATGGCAGAATAAATCCCCCCTGTGCCCCCACCTGCACCTTCGGTTGTAGTGCTAATAGTAGTGCTGGGAACTGACCCAGCAGCTGTCTGCTGAGCCACAGCTGCATTTATGGCGGACGGCATGGGAATCAAGCTTAAAGCAAATGTTGAAAGAAAGCAAAATCTTGCAAAGTGGCAGGAAATTTGAGAAAAGAGGAAGTTGCTGTGTAAACCGCGTTTTCTATCCGTTGAGTCTCCTAGTCAAATTTGCAAGCAACAAAATTCCATGTGGTTGAACACGTTGTGCATCCTCTCAAAGGGCAGTATTTTGTCATAAGAAATAGGAATTTATTCCTTGAGGTGGAACAAGATGATCTGTTGGCTAACTCCTGTGCCCGAGTTGTAGTATCTACAGCATGTGCGTGTGCCTGCCCTGTGCGTATAAGCATCCAGAAGTGACAAGCTTTAACCCATGAAATCTAAAAATAACTACAGGCAAAGAGTGAGAGAGAGGGAAAGTGAGAGGGAGGGGTTAGTGAGATGGTGTCAGTCTTCTGCGCAGCTTGAGCGAAGGCCAGGCGTGCTCCTGGGACAGGCTCTGTGCACAGGCTGGCTCCTGGTGCAAGCAGCTCATCTCTTCCTTAAGTAGAGAGAACAGTGAAACTGGAAGCTAAACTCCTGCTGCTTTGGGAATGTACTTATGTAGTGCTGCCAGCCAATAAACTAGTCCTGACGCTCCTGAAGGAACTGTTGTGCTCAACTTGTTGTTTCTACCCTTTGCTGCAGAAAAGATAGAGATTTTTTACTAGTAGAGAGGATTATCTGAAGACACAAGACACACTCCTAATGGTAAAAAAGGTAATAATTTGATGCTACTGAGGTCAGGTCGATACCTGCCAGCTGCATTTGGCTCCTCTAGAGAGCAGCTCGCCAGCACAAAGATTCAGCTGGTGATAGCTACCTCCCATGTAAAAGGCTCCTTTTCACATAGGGATAAAAGAGTTTATAAGGGGCCCAGTGTGGAAACTGGGATTTTCTCTCCGTGTTAGGATGTACCAGTTTTAGAGCAGACATCTGACTTTGCACGTTTATTTTGTCACACAACAGTGGGATAAGGGACAAATTCAGAGTCTCTGTGAAATAAAATCTAAACACATGTGGCTCTTCTCTATAACCCAGTTCTTTAAAAGGTGACATTGTTTTGTGTCAAGAAAAGCCCCCTAACACCTTGATTTTTCTATGATTGGGAAATCTTAAATTACACAATGACATCAGTGTTATTTTTGCCTAATGACACTAGCCTCTGGACTCTGGCTCATATACACATTGCTGACCTTCTGCCCTAGCACTATGGCGTTCTCCAAAGCACTGATTCTTTTTTCTTTCTGAGCCATTTGTTTGGTTTACACATTTCAAATGAACGGTACAATGGACAATCTCTACAGGTCATTAAAAAAATTCCACTGAGAACTTTTAAAGAAGGTAATATAGTTGGCAAGCTTGACTAACCTCTAGGAGTGTTAATCCTCAGTCTTCTAATGGTGGCCTAAATCCTTTTCTTTTTATCATGAACACAAGCCTTCTTGCACCAACAAGGCAATCGGAAAGGACAGATTCAAGTGTTCGTGGAAATAGGAATGCAATTGCTTCAGGGTGGGTTGTCCAGATGCAGAATTGATGACTTCCTCATTACATTTAGATGCAAGGATTGCAGGTCTCATATCTGACATTACTTTGCAGGACAGCTTGGCAGAGCCATCTGTCACTCTTTCCATGATATTTCAAGAGCAACGCAAGTAGTGAGATGCAAGGGCCTCTCACTGCACAGCTTCAGCAAAAGTGCTCATATTGGACCCTGTGCATACGTTCTTTCTTTCATATTCTCTCTTCTTGCCCAGTACAAAAATTCATCTATTGCATCTCGTACACAGAGTTCTCTTTCGGGAAGAATGTCAGTAGTACAGGTGTGATATTTACCAAACTCCTTGTGGGCTGCTGGGGAGGACCAAGTGAAGAATCAGCTGTGTTTTCTTATTTCTTGGGATGGTCAGCAAGTGTCAGGGTATGACCTACTGCTACAGCTAACAGTTCAGCTAGTGCCTGCATAGGGAATGGCAGCTGGGCATGTACTTCTCATAACGCCATGTTGCTGTTTAGGGATGTTCAGGAGTATTTTGTGGTTATACCTGTTCAAAAAACAGTTTTTCCTTTTCTTATTTTTCTACTGGACAGATGGTTTTGCTATGTAGGTCTTTTTTGTGAGAAACAGCAGTTGCTAGTAAAAGACAAATGGTGTCTTTAAAGAAATACAATTTACCATAGAGAAGAATAGACATGCTGTCTGCTACAAACAGCAAAATAAACCCTTAATTAGGAATTAAACCACTTTTTGTGATGGAATTTCTTGCAAGCAGAAGTACCCCAACAGCTGACCTGTTCAGACAGAGCAAAAGTGAACCACATGGATAATAATCTATTTAATTTTTATGAAGTTTTATCTCCAGTTGTTTTCACTTATTGAATTCAATTACCTTTTTTGTAAAGATATACTATAAATTTATTTCTTCTTTTATGGCATAAATATGTGGGAAAGTATGTGAGTTGCTACAAATATCAATGTAAATTATATTCTTTGAAATTTCTTTCCTCAGACATAGACACAACTGCTAAATTTTTCAGCAACTAATTCCTATCGAAATCCACAGAAGTTAGGCACTTCTTACCACTGAAAATTTGACCCATGAGTACTTACTATAGTGCAGATATACTGAGGGCCAGAGTATAAAAGCTAGTAATTCACTTGAATCAGGTACCCTTGGAAGAATACTCAATAATGATTCTCAACGGTAGAAAGAAGGCTGAAAGGAATAAGGCATGTAACTTACTTGTTACTTTATTTCACTTACTTTCCAACTTCAGAAATACCAGTTAAAACATTTCATTAAAATGCTCCAGACAATAATTATATCCTGTCAGAAGCGCTGCTATGCTTAAACATAAGAAGCAATCATCAATTAAAGCTTAGAAGCTGATAGAAAAATAGGGTCTGTCTCAAAAATAGCATCTGTGACTCTTCTCACAATTGTAAAAGATCTATTTGCTACTGTCCTACCTGGATTAACTCGTCTGCATTAAGCACAGCAGTATTTAGGCTGCCACTTCCTGGAGTGGAGGCTCACACTGCCTGCTCGAAGGGGCTGACAAACAGCTCTCCAGAATGAAAAAGAAGGAACTTAAGGGTCTGGTGGGAACAAACTGCACTTGGTAGTCAAGAGCGGAGTAGTCACAGTTTGCTCTCACACTTGCTGTTCCCAGAAATCTGCCCTGCAGGGGACAAACAGCAGCAGGTGGGAATGACCAACCACGCACAGAGAGGGCTTGGGAAGAAGTGTAGGGAACAACGTACAAACGGACTGTTACATTATCTTTAGTTGGCAAAAATGGTGATCATCCTCCTATGTTCCCTAAGAGTTAATTTACTGAATTATTTATTAACTACTTTCTTATCTTGCTAAAAGAAATTAAGTCAATTTTGCCCTTTTATATCCACAAACCGCAACTGATGGCATGTTCAGGTTTGACTCAAAGCAGAACTGGTTTTAAAATAATACAGTTGTCCAGCATAGCAAATGGAAAGGGCAAACAACCTGAGCTGTGGAGCAACAGTAGCCTGTGAAAAGAGATGCCTGATACAGAAAGGACTGTGGGAATAGGCAGGATGTAGGCGACGTGGGACTCAGGATGTCTCCTAGTTTTGAACAGGAAGAAAGCATCAGGACACACCAGTTCTGTTGGCACAGATAGTGGGAAAAGGAGGCAAGGGAACATTAGGGTGAATTGTAAAAGAATGGGGGAATAAACATGAAATGGGATGGCTAAATGCAGAATTAATCCCATTAAAATTAAAAATTTGCTTCATAAATACCAAGCTCAAATCTTAGCCAGATACTAAAAACTGACCAAGAAATTACTAAAATATGTGTAAAAGAAGCCAAACCTTGACAAGAGTTGGAAGATGTGGAGAAGAAGAGCTCTCCATAAGCAGAGTTGCTTCACTGGGCTGGCTTTAACCAATGACATTGAATCCTTGAAAAATGCTAATTCTTTTATAACAAAAGACTTTTTCTTAAAGTAGTACTTGCAGAGAGGGGAGCAATAACATGGAAGAGTTTCCACATGAGTCTAGCTGCTACTCTATGCCAGTATTGCACTTACGCAGACCTGTGCCTTTTCAAAATCCACATGCCAGCTTCAAAGCTAGCTATTGGAGAGACTTCTGCACTCCCCCACTACTGTCTTTTACTATCATGCAACTGATTGGCACAACCTACTCAAACTTCACCTTCAGTGACTGGACTGTTTGGCTAGCCTGCTCTTTACTTTCCTGTACAGACTGCCTAATTTTGCATTGTCATAAGGACTGGGAAGGGGAAGTGTCTGTAATCTGGGTGGCTCCTTCTGTCTTTGTTTTCACAAGGCAGCTTGCAGGCAGAACTCTGACGAGAACCTCTGTGTCTGGCATATCTACTGATGCTGCTTGTTGAACTGGCCCAGATCTGTTCTTCTCAAGTGCTCCAGTCTCATAATAGTGGGATTTCCAAATACTTATATTTAACCCCACGCTAACAAGCCACATTCTCACCCCACCAATTTATAATTTTTTTGCTGCAAGTGAAGGCAGAACTCAATCTTAATGCCTAACTGAAGCTAGCCTGGAGCAGATAATATTCAGCTTTTTTCCCTGAAGATGCAATCCTAGTGCTATTACTTTCGCTGAATAGAAGAGCTATCCAAGTTTAAATTAGTGCTTTAAAAGAAAAATTTTAGGAAGTGTTAGTTTGGGGGTGTGGGTGGGAAACACATTCCTTGATTTGATTGGATTCAAGTGAACATTTTAAGTCTTCCCAACTTATTTCCCCTCAACCTTTCAGTGAATTCTCTGAAGAAGTTGTGACTCCTTTCAGTTGATGCAAATCTCCCAGTCAGCATCAACACTCAGGGCTAAATTTTCCAGCGTCAGCGCAGAGGTCTTCATATCATATGTGAACACCACTTCTTTTTCTTTCCCATCTGAAGAGGACAAGAGAGTTTACTACATGATTTAAGAAGAACCATTATGAAATACAGTTACACATGACTCCCTCCAGTTTTTAATTCAGACTGTCCCTGCCACTTGTGGAAAGGATTGATTAAAAAAGAAATAGTAGCTAAATCTGCCCAGTATACACATAAGAATGCAGCAGAACTGGAAAAACTCTTTTTTTCTGACCTATCAAACTATGGAATTAGTCAAGGATTTTTCTGAAAAAAATAAATCTTGTTTCAGCACAGGTTTTCCTCCAAAAGTTCTGAAGATTGACAGATGGAGGCAGAAAGTCCATGTCCACATGATTCCCAAAGTGAAGGGATGAGCTTGGAAAGCAGCCAGAAATGATAAGCCCTTTCTGTAGATGCTACCACCTACCCATAGGGGATCCCTCACAGCTTCTAGAGATCCCCACATAGTCAGGAACTCCAAACACTTTTGAATGAGCAAGAACAGAAAAGTAATTCTGGTCTTGTCTGCACATTTCCTGTTCTAGACTAGGCAGGCTTACAGATCTGAGCAAATGGTCAGTCCCTCATTTGAAATGCTACCTCTGGTCATATTCTGTGCAGGACAAAGTTACCTGAACTTGTTAATTCTGAACCACTTTTATTCATGTATCTGTTGCCTTACAAAGCAAGTGCTCTTCAGTTCTGCATGTAATATTAGTGGTGAGTAGCTGTTGGCTCCTTTCACTGAATTCTGTCCTTGATATCAAAACAGTAGCAAAGAAAACTAAACAAAGATGCTCCCTATGCTGTAACACTTCCCTTACAGAGCTGGCAGTTTGCCACCTCTAGTGAATGGTAACAGAGCAACAGTATTTCAAAAAACTGTAGTAAAACAGAAGTCAGTTCGTTACCCTTGGAACGCGCTGTCACAAAAGTGGGCTGCTGTCCAAATCCCAGAACTATCACCCGTTCAACCACACATGTGGTGTGGTATTGTCCACTTTCATCGGTGCAGCTGAAAAAAGAAAATTATTTCATAGACATTAGTTTCTGTCCATCAGTAGAAGTTCAGCATTTTACAGAGAAAGTACTACTTCAGTCACTCCCCGAAAGCTCCCTATACTGGTTTCCTTTCCTCTATTTATCTTTCTCCTGAAACAAGTAAAACTTTCTCCCATTATCAGCTAATTTTTCACTGCATAGCAGATTTCACAAAGTTAAAAGAAAAAAAGTTTGAGAAGCTCTTCTGTGGCAAAAAGCATGGCTTTGACAACCAGAAAAGTTCTGGATTTTTGCCAAATGGTAGTAAAAACTCCTAAGTATAAATGTAAAGCTAATTTTAACATTTTTCAAGTAAGACATTTCAATCTGAGGCACAACTGTCTTTTATTTTGTTAAATGTTTAATTTTTATTAAAAAGCTCTAAAAAAACCTCAAATCAAAATGAAATTTTCCTTTCCGGAGTGAACAGAATATTATATCATTTATCTCAAAATGACTTTTTCCCAACTTCCAGATTTGCTTGCAATTTGGCAACATTTTTCTTTCCCATCCTGCATTTTTAAGCTTTTCAGATTTCATATCCCAGGTAAAGAGATTTGAAGCATACTTTTAACTACGTTATCCAAGCTAGCGTACAGTTTTGCTCTGTGTTAAATTTTGTAGTTTTAGGACCACCTCCTGCATATTTTTGAAGCCTGAAGGAATAAAGAAATGCCTGTAAAACCACCCTTTATGCACTGCACAGGCCCATGGGCAACATACCTCAATAGTAAAAATGTCATAGTGACATATTTAGCATCTCTTTCCTTACAAGCAGCTATAGATATTTTTGTCTTTCATGTTGTTTCACTCAACCTTTACAGGTTGTGTTCCCTCGTGCTTGTATATTTTACCATGGTGCATTTGTTGATGACATTTGGAGGCTACATATAATGGTGTCCGTTTGTGGTTCCCACATAGAATCATGAATATCTCAAGTTGGAAGGGACCCATAAGGATCAAGTCTAACTCCCTGCTCCTTGCAGGACCATCTAAAAGTAAATCATATGACTAAGAGCATCATCCAGATGCTCCCTGAACTCTGACAGGCTTGGTGCTGTGACCACTTCCCTGGGGAGCATGGTCCAGTGACTGACCACCCTCTCAGTGAAGAAGATCTTAGAAAAATACATCTTAGAAAATACAAACACTCCAGGTGTTGCCTATTTGCAAATCTCCCAGTTTATCTTCTTTTGTCTCTCTGATCGGCTTTACTCGTGCTGATAACTTTCTTTGTATTTGAGTAAAACTGTAGAATCTCCAATGTGACTAGACTGAAACAATATAAGACAACTCAGTATTTCATGTGTTGCTGCCCTCTGACTTCTGCAGAACGTTGTTTATCTCTGCAGTTTTATGACAGATTCTGAATGCTCTGGGACTCTGCTAAGCAACAGATGAGACTAATACTTCTACGCTTTTAAGAAGGCCTCATGAACTAGAGGAGGTTTTCCAATGACAGTGTGTTGGTGGCTTTTGTCCATTACTGCTGTTACCTGGAAGTGAGAATGTTCTTGTGGAAAGTGAATTTCCGATACAGGAACTGCTTCTTGTGGAGATACTGAAATGAATGCCCATCATCTAGGTAGAGCTCACCTATTGCACAGGCCTGTGAAACACACCAGATGGAGTACAAATTAAGAGCAGCTTCTAGTGCTGCACAATGAAACTAAAAACATCTTGCTATATGTTATGCTTCATAGTGAAGGGTGTGTGTTTATTTTTCTTTAATGACTTGTACCCCCAGAAGGCTCAGAGGTTCCAGCTCTGAGAGTGCCTCAAGACTTGGACATCCTGGTTTTGTAAACCGATGTGGGTGGTGCCAGGTGTCATCGCATTCATTAGAAAAGACAACTGTAGGAAATTCTCTCTGTGTCCCCAAGAGGAAGTTTGTGGCCTGCTTGTTCTCTATTCCTTCTTCCAAGGGTCTAGAGGAGGGCTGAGAAAGGTCAGAAAAATGTCCTGCCTCTGGTATACTCAGATAGTCTCACTTTGAGGGAACAGTGGGAGGGAGGTGGGAGCCCTGCCAAACAGGAGAAGTGGAGGAGAGCCATTGGGCATACAGATGCAAATACCATTGTGCTGTTCAAACAGGTAGCAAGGACCTTAAAAGGTCAGATGGAGTAAAAGGCAACTCCGTAAAGGGAACATAATCTCAGAGTACCTCTGTGTCCAGGGCCACGTGGAGTTCGTAAGAAATATCTATCATCCATTCAGTGGATTTTCCAGCTGCAGTCTTTAGAGGTATCACAGTGCCCCCCCGCTGGAATACAGGAATCTGTAAAAAACAAAGCCAGGGTAGAAAGGTTCATATGCTCTGAGCATATCTTTTTAACTTGGAACAGGGATAACTGAAGCTTGCTCTTATCAAAGCTCAGAAATTAACTTCTACCACACGTACATAAAGAAAACTATTCAACTAACAATGGGAATAGTAGTAATCTTCCTGTATGTGTACAAGCAAAATATCTTTGCTTGGAGAAGTCACATCACCTCACTTTACCACCAGGACACATTTAGTCTTATATCTAACAACAAAGGAGATGGGACTTTTCTTCTCTATAAAAGCTATTTTAGATTATGTTCCTACAAGGAAATTGAAATGTCACTTTCCTGGTTTTGAATGTTGACAAAACAAATGCCTATTTTTTTTTTTCCCTGCTCAGTGGAAGTAGTATTTTAAAACAAAAACATACATTTTCCAGTGTTACTGGGATCTTCAGAGTGCCTGGATCTTCCATTCGTTTAAATTTTCTGAAATCATACCAAATCTAAGAAAAATAGAAAAAACAATGAGCATGACATACATGGCAAGATGTTACCTCTGCAGATGCAATTACTCCTCTGCTTAACCTTACTGTCACTATTCCTAACAGCCTATTTGATGTGCAAGAAATAGCATTTACTTTTTAAATCAAATCACCTTCTTGATGGAAATAAGAAATTCTCATTCCTGAGGCATAAAAAAGAACTGATCTTTTCTACAGTTTGTGTAATATCTTGTATGTCTTAAAGCATCTGGAAGTGTAAAACAATGAAATACCTCTCTTTTTCTTTTTTTTTTTTTAAATCTAGAAATGCTAAGTTCCATAATAAGCTTATTTATATTGAAGTGAAAATTAACAACAAAGTCGCTAATAACAAGTTGTTGTCCCACAAGTGGGGTCTTTTACCCAGTGTGCAAGACGCCAATATACACACAGAGCAGAGGTATTTTGTTTCATGTTTGGACAGAGATGGGTGCTAGGTGGTAATTCCATAAAGCCGGCACACTGCACACTGGCAGGCGACATATTTATACACTTCAAACTACATGAATACACATTTGTTGTAGTGACCATGGGTTTGTTTCTTATCACTTGGTCCCTCACTGGTTACCAACATGTCTTGTCTTGATTTAAAGTTACGGTGTCTTCTTATTTTTCTGCACAAACTCAAAGGGTGAGGGGGGAAAGTCTTTTTGGTCTTAAATTGAGTTGGTGGTTGCAATCTCCTCCTACCACCTTTACCTTTCCCTTAGTTAGCACAGATTTTTTTGCTGACTTTATGCTTCTTTGGCAATTACTCAGCTTTTGGCACCTTCTGGGCAGGATGTTCCCCTGTTATTAGTCTTCCAGTTCCTCCTCAAGGGCCTAGTCGTTAGTAAGGCCTGCATTGTTTATACAAAGTAAGGAGGCCTACATAGTAAAGTCATGACTCCTTGTCCTCCTTAGAAGATTAAATGCAGTACATCTAACTTGAATAGTGTCACTACTACCTAGGCACTTATCCAGACATGGTTTTACACAGGTAACAAGGTTGCAAAAAAGAGCTACATCTGAAACTTCCCATGCACCACACCTGCCAGCAGGTTTAACTGCTTTAAGTGTGCCAGGCAGTCAATTCCCACAGAGATCTTGATAAAAATATATTTTTTAACTTGTTTGGAGAGCCTAGTCAGTTTTTCTCCTTATATTGATATGAATTCTACATGTCCTCAGGTGTATGAGTGGTCACAAGGCTCTGCATGGTCTCAGACACTCCCCTTTGCTGCTCTCTTTCCTCTCATTCCTCTCTAGCCTCAGGCTTTCCCTTAGGAACTATTTTCCTCAAATTCTTTCCCTTCCTCCACCCCTCAGCTGCTGCAGACAAACACTCTTTGTAGGAGTGGATGACAGTGCCATCCTGTGGATAAATAACTTCAGAGAGGAACTGATCTCTGTACATGTCAAAGTCTTTGCTACACACACCCCAGGCTACCGAGGCTTGTATTTCCTTGTTCTAATTTTTCCTCCCCACAGCTTTCTTCTGATTTTTTTACGGCCTTTCTTCAAAGATCCCTCTTCTTCCACATAAAAGAGAAATTTAACCCAAAGATAAATACATGAAAAAAGGGAATCGACAATTTAGTGAAGCTGTTTTTTTGGTGTTCCATGAAAAGCAGCAAGCCTTGAGGGGAGATTTAAAGTATAAGAGATCTGAGATTTGTGCAGCAGCTCTTGAAGAGGCAAGGAAGTAAATTTAGTTAGCCAAAAATGTGAGGTATCAAGTTGGAAGGAAGGTTCAGAGTGGCACAGAATGGCCAGCCAGCACTTGACAAAGCAGCAGTGCTCAGCAGTTACGAGATGGGGAGCTGGAAGGTTGATGTATAAAATACTACTTTGGGCCAAACAGTTGAGCAACTTCATATTGTTCCTCACCTCCTCTGACCCTGGAAGCAGAACACTCACTGCCTTGGCCTCTTGCTCCGTGACTGGATGCACCAACAAAGCATTTCCTAGAGAAAAACATAAACATGGCTGTGATCCTGAAGGTTGCATCTCATCGAAGCAGAAGCTATACGCTCTGGGGTTGTCAGCCTCCCATAGCCATTTTAGGGGCTTGCTTGGGCACGCCTTGTGCTTAGGTTCACTTTCTACAGCATAAAAAGGCATGTGTAGGGAGCTGATGGTTGCTTGGGTCTTGTTCTGTTATGGCGCTGGGCTGCACTCTATACCCACCAGCTTGGAGGCATTTCTGGGTCCCTCATAGTCTAAGAGATGATTTCCTGTTTGCTCTAGTCTAGTCTAGTGACTAGTGAGATTGAAGTCAGTTTTTGCATGTCATATGACCCCTTTTTTCAAAGTGCTGTTAAAACCGGGTCCCTTAAAGAGGTCTCACATTCAATACTCAGCTACAGTGTAATTTTTAAAAGTCTTGGGCAGAGATTTCATGTTTTCTTTTTGTCACGCGACACTCTTATCACCTCAAAAATATTTAACTCAAATTCCAGAGGATGAGAAGACACCTGCTTACCCAGCATGTACTCATTTTCCACACCAAAAGTTTCTATTTTCCCTGGAAACTCTACCCAGAGAGGCCTGTAGAAAGAAAGATAGTGGGATTCAGTTAGTTTCTCCCTTCCTAACAGCCTGCTCAAGGCCTTCTGGCAATTTCAGGCTTCATTTTCTCCTTTTTACAAGGCACAGCTATCAAGAACTGAAGATAGGGCAAGGTCCTCTTCTGTGCCTTAAAGTGCCCCTTCTGAGTCACTGATGAGAGTTCCCAGTACAGCATGGGTTAAGACACTCCCATATACCTATGGTTTGGCCTCCTACAGCCTCACTTTCTTCCCTTTTGCTTCCTCCTTACAAGGTTGCACTACATATTCCTTCCTTCTAGCAAAGAAGAGATGGATGAGCCTTTCTGTCACAGTCTACCAGCAACGCTGACACCTGATGAGCTAGTCCCTGCAGCACAGTCCTTCCTGTTCTCAGCAGCTCACTACTGCTTTTACAGCATGTCTCCTCCTGGTCACAACTGAAAAACCTGCACCAGAAGTTCATTTTCAGTCTTTCTCAAAAAAGGGTAGTGCAATAACCATCTGGTTACAGAACAGGAATTGTATATTTAAAGTTTGAGAGATTATGACAATAATAACTCATACAGAGACATCGTCTGAGTTTCCTTACACAAAAAGCCTGGCTCACCTGCTCACTCACAGGCATCCACTTGTTCACTGCAGCCCTGCTGTACATTGTGCTTGCTAATGAGACACATTTTCCACTCTGCTTGTCTCAGTGAGAAAAATACCATGCTTCCTCTCTAATTCTGTACCTACTGCAGCAAATTTAACACAATAGAAGTTTTATTTAATACTGTGGGCAGTGCACCTGTCAACGTAAGCTTCATTTCAAGAAAGTCAGAAACACACTATGTCAGCACATACAACAGGGGCATCTATGCCTCTACATGTGCAGACAGATGCTCACGCTATGTCTGTAATGCAAATCATCTTCAAAACTCAAACCACTCAATTCTTGTCAAAAAGACCTTTATGTTTTTAAAGCTTAGGAGATGTGTTGTATTTGCGCAACAATATGTAAAGGTAAATGTGGTGCAAAAGGATAGTTCTAGGGCAACCTTAAAGACACAGCAATACCAGGGAGATTAATGACATTCATCTCTTGCTGAAAGGATTGTTGCACTCAGTTCCACTGTGGCACTTTCTTAGAGGTTAGAGAGCAGCAGAATAAAAGTTTATTTTCTAATTTAATTTATGTTCTAGATTATTAGATTCTCTGTTAAAAGAAAATTATAAAAAATACTGCAGAGATAAATGATCAAATTATCAGTATGAAGTACGCTTTTATAACTAACAATTCAGCAGTAACAAATATTTTCATGAGAGGCAAAATGGCATTTATGTTTTTAGGTCAGCAATTTCAGAGTCCATTAAGCTGTTTTAAGTGTGGGTTGGAATACTCCATAATGTTCTTTATCATGACGAGGTCTGGAGACCACAGTACTTTAAAAATATGTTTAAAGACTGTGCAGTGTTTATTGAATTAGTGTGTGCCACTTTTGGAAAAAAACCCAAAACACGTAATTTTCCTCTGAGAACCCTACCAAAGCTTGCAGAATGCATGAAAATAGAATCTGGTAATTTCTGTGGGTTTTTTCTTTTTTAATATGTAAATAAGAAATCACGAAAGTAAGAGATGGTAATTGAACTTCCTTCCTCCAAGTAACTTCATGAAGATAATCACTAAACCTCCTGACTTACGCTCTTACCTCATAACCGGTTCAGCCGCTGTGTGTGCCCGATAGAACAGTGTGTATAAGTATGGCAGGAGGACGTAGCGCTCTCTAATGGCTTCCCTGATGATCTGGGTGGTGTTCTTCCCAAAGAGCCACGGTTCTCGCCGTTTGCTCTCCATGTTAGAATGACCTCTGAAGAAGGGCTGGTAGGCTCCAGCCTGATACCAGCGAACAAGTAATTCTGGTTCTGGATCTCCAATAAACCCTCCCACATCAGCTAGATATTGCGCAGACAAATAAAAATACACAGTTTTGGAAATTATTCTGAAAAATGTGAAGTTCTCCTCTAACAAACATTCCAAGTGTATAAACCCATGCATTTCACAGTGTGCTTGCAGTTCTGCTGTTGGGCAGCTGCTTGTCCAAATATGAGTGGAAAACCGGTGTGACAACTTATCCTTTAATAAAAATCTCAAGAGAGCTTTTGGAGGCTAAGGGAGTGCCTTCCCCAGTGACAGAGGACTGTCACAGTGATGCTACGGAACACCGCCTGAGGACTGCTGCTCCAGGTGAGACGCAAACACTACGTAAGAGTTAGTGAAAAAATGATGGTGAGAGCTAGGTTACTGACTTCTGAAACCAGACTAATCTGTGAAACTGCCTGGAAATGCACTGCACTGTTAAGCTTTCCACCATCTGTGTTGAAATCTATCTTGGGATACAAGCTTGGTGGCACCAGTGATTTTTATGCAGCTGAACACCTTACCTCCACAGAATGAAATGCCTGCCATGCTGATGGTGAGCAGCATTGGAATGGATATTTTCAAGTAACCCCACTCTGCTGTGTTGTCTCCAGTCCACACTGCCCCTGGAAATACCCAGTTTCAGCATTACACAGGAAAGTTGGGCGTATGCTTCAGTTTATGCTTGCAGTTAAGGAAAGAAGACAAAATGGTCATGAACTACTGGTGAACTGCTGTTCGCTGCAACTTTTTTTTCTTTATACACACATGCTCCTGAAATATGCAATAAAAACAGGTACTTGTTTGTCACAGGACACAGGATGTTATTCTGCCTTTCACTTGTACACACTTCGCCAGCCTCTCCTGACTTTTTTAATCACTTGCACTCTTATGAGCTCATCATGTCAGTATTTCTAAGATGGTTTCTGTCCTCTCTAGACTTTACTACACACCAAACTTAATAGAACAAAGCAGCATGGAAGGCGTCCAGCTAGTCGTTACTTACCATACTTCTGCGATCCAGCAAAGAAAGATCGTGTGAGGACAAACGGTCTCTCTTTTCCTGAAGAACGCCTGATGAGTCCTTCTGCAGTTGCCATTTGCTGAAAATCACAAATATAAAAGGAAGACAAATTCTATAATTAGGATATTTGCTCTACTGCCTTTTAGGCCCTTCTAGGGCAAGAAAGTTAAGAAATCGGTATCCCCAAATAATACCTATGGTTAAAGCAATACTTACTAGAATATACTTGAACGTAAAAAATTATTAATATTGTGTAGTCACAACCAATGTCATTTACATTGTTACGGTAGAAAGACAGATGTTGTCACATTCTCCTGTGACCAATCACAGAGTTTATTTCAAATATACCAATATCTGTCAAAGCAGAGTTTCAGTCCTTGATGGAGGTTACAGAATACCTACTACTGTGTAAATTACCTCATTAGACATACTCCATGAGAGTAACTGCTGATTTGTGTCTCCAGATACTCTACCTGGTAGAATCCGTAGAGGTTGTGTACTTCCCGATGCTCCCAGTTGTTGTAGTGCACAGCATCTTTCTGCATTGTTAGTTCTGCCCCTTTGAAGACTGAAGGCTCATTCATATCATTCCATACAAAGAGGATATTAGTGGATCCCTATGACACAGGGGTGCAATTAGGACATAACAGAGGTACTGCTGTGACTTCATGTGTTTATCTCTAGTGGGTGTCAGACCAGTCCGGGGTATGAGTAGAAACAGCAGCAGCAAAGTAAGACATGGTAATTATACTCCTGTGGTCACTTGAAAGCTGCCAGTCATTCATCTCATCTCTCTTGGTGGCCCTTCTGCGGTCAGGCTGGCAGCCTACAAGCCCACTCGATTTTTGCAATTCTTACAGAAGTCAGTAGGTACTTGCTATTCATGCCTTCTGGTGAGGGACAAGAGGCAGGGAAAAGACAAGTATTAAATAGCCATGAGGAAAAGAATCAGAGAAGGCCAGAAAAGAAAAGCTGGAGAGGAAAAGCAGCATGGGAAATGTCTACTTCAAACGTCTATTAGGGGAGTGGTTTCAACAACTCTACTGCAAAGCAGAACTTTGGGGTGGGGTGGGGGGAACTGGAGGTGTCTGGTAGTGTCCAGCCAGACACTTTCAGCACTAGGCAGGAGTGCTGGAAGGAAGGTTGGGGTGAAGTGACCACGAGCTATGAGAGCACTCCCACATCCCTCCTTGTGTACTATCATGGCAGTAAAAGCTGGAATTGCAGCAGCTGTGTTAGATTATGGGTTGCTAAAATGCCTGCAGTTTGTCCATACTGCTGCTGCAACTAAGTGAGCAGGTTCACTGGTAGCATATGGGTTCCAATTTTCTTAGTGTAGACAAGTCCATGGAGAAAATTCTTCTGTGGTACTTCAGCTTATCAAGGTATTTTCCTCTACATTGTGATAATACAGCTACAAAAGCCACTGACTTGCTTAGCCAGTAGTTTATCTTCTCTCTTTTTCCCATTTTCAGGCTTTCTGGGATATTTAGATTAGAGCAAATAAATAC